>NW_008824402.1:728085-736391 GCF_000699105.1 Pygoscelis adeliae | reverse complement strand
TCCCTACCAGGATGCAGATGATACATATGTGCATTCCGCTGATAGTGTCTGAATTTGCATGTAGATTGAGAAGAGCTGGCTGCTACCATAAACATCGGGAAAATTCTAGCCTGAGAGGTATTAAAATGAGCACCTGGGGGAGGAAAGCCAAGGGCAGATGTGGAGGAGCACAGGGGAATCTCTCATATACAGCCTGATTAATACTCATAGACATGGCTGACCACGGCTGAGGGCATGACCTTCCCAGGTGCAGAGAAGTGCTTTTCCTCCTCCACACACCTTGGGCCTTTGGGAGAGATGTGGGTGATCATCCAGCACTGACACAAAGCACCAACATCAGAATATACAAGCCTCAATCTGGAACAAGTTAAGGGGTTCAGCCTCTGCTAATAAATTACACCTCTGTTGAGGAATTCCCTGATCTTATTCCCATCTATTGCTGCTACAGGTTTCTAACTAGGGCTGCAGGGTGTTCAGTAAGCAGAGCCTCATGTAAATCACTCATCATGAAATCTATGAGTGTCTGTAACTGGCACTGTCCTTTCCCCAGCTTTGATAACAAGGGCTTCATGTGCCGTGATATTGGCACTGTGCTGCTGATGGCAGAAGGGAGATGGCTTGTTTGATCAGGGTGGCTCATGGGAATAGGATACCGAAGATCTTACCTCCAAGTCTGATCTATTCAGGACAGAATGTGTCTTAGCATCTACAAGCAGAAATAGTCCTGACTATTTTTCAGCTAATGATTTGTTTGAAGCAAAGGGTTTTTTACAAAAAGCATCTTCTTTCTTGGGCATAAAAGATTTTTCATTTAGAAGCAAGCATCTGAAACCCCCATGCTGCTGTGCTGACAGGCTGATAAGGTGCATGACAGCAGTTCTCGTTAGTGTCCCTCATCTCCTCTATCGGCTGAATTCAGCAGAAAGTCAACTCCCAAACCAGGAATCACAGCACCTCGTTCAGTCTCAGTCCCCAGAGGGGTCCGCTAGCCCTGCAGTAAAATCTCACATGGACAAATTTGGGAACTGTGGCCAAGAATTCCCCCAATGCCGCAGACATGTCCTTGCTGCCACATCTCTGAAATGGGTTGCAGTTCCCTTCTTTTCTGGTGTCACCAAAGGAGCTGTGAGCGCTGTCAGCAGAGATGCTAGGATGTGGATGGGACACGGAGTCACGGTGCCCTCTCCTACACAGGCCAGGCAGCGTAGGAGAGGTTTTCTCTGCAGCCCTGTAATGATGGACCTGGCTAGAGAAAGTCTTTGGGTAGTTTTACTTTCATCACATGGCAGGGAATCCCTTAAGTTAGAACAAACAAGGTCAAAACCTGGATCCTTCTCTGTTTGGGTCCACAGGGAGCCTCAGCTCCTGGAAACCCCTCTGACTCAAACGTTCCTGCAATGCTGAACATCCCGCTGTCAAAAGGACCCAGCGTTTGCTGCTTCACATGGAGTGAGCTTGGAGCCAGTGAGTTAACTTGGCCCCATATGCAAAAAAGATGCCCCACTCCTCTTATCTGGCCCTGACCATTGTCTGCCTGCACACAAGTCTTTTGAAAACGAGGACTCTGGGAAAGTTGTTTTCATGCCACTACCAGTTAGTTTTGCTAACACCCCCTAATTCTTGCACTCTGTCTCTACCTCCTCTATGCCATCTCTGTATTTGTTAGTCTGTCATACCCTTCCCTCATCGTCGCTTTTCCAGTCCCCATTCAGTTAGCTGTTTTGCAATCAGAAGTTAGTGTACATATCACACTTGTTTGTTCCTCTGCACCTTTGAGATGGAGAGGCCAGAACCGCACACTGTAGCAAAGATGAAAATGAACAATGAGTTTATACAATGACATAATGCTGTTCTGTAGCCCATTTTCTCTTTTCTAGTAATTCCTATTTGCTTTTTTGACAGCTACTACCAAACTCTTGGTGTTACCAAGAGCTCCTTCCTGTAGATATTTAAGAGCCTGTTACTGTATATGCTCATATAAGATTGGTTTCCCCCCCTTTACATCACTTTACATTCATGCAACCTGAATTTCAGCTGATGTTTTATTGTTGAGGACAAGCCACTCACCTGCAAGTGCTTCCCTCCTAGGTGACCCAGGAAGACCTTCCAACTGAATGTGTTGAGATCTGAAGACAGTAAATGAAGGATATTTAGTAGAATTTCTCTTTCTTACAGTTTTTATCATGTAAGGACATGATGCAGCTCTCTCTCTAACAGCATGATTTAGTGACTAGAGGACAAAACTAGTTTCCAAGACTCCTGGGTTCCCATTCCTTTTTTGGTCCTTGTTCTGGTGTTACTCTAGCCAAAAAAAGGGACCACTGATTTTCAGTTTCCTCCCTACCTGGGAGCAAACATCAAACAACTTTCCAGGGGAGCTGATCGCCAGTAGTTTCAGCTGACATCTGTGGGACTCAGAGCTCCCCAGCATGACAAACCCCAGTCTGTTAGATCAGTGTCAGGATGAACCTGTGCATCTCTACCTTCACCTGTACAATGGAGTTAAGAAGTCCCTCTCTGAGAGGTTCTTGGGAACCTCGGTGTTAGCAGGGAGTGCCAGGCATGTGCAATTCATTATTGCTAAGAACAATATTGCCTGGAACATCTGGGTCCCATTCATGGGCCTTTTAATTTGCAAAAGTGCCTTTTCTCTCTGAGGACCAAGCATGCTGCCTTGGCAAAAGTGAGTTTCCCTCTCCAGCACTTGAGGAAGAAGCAAATGGCACTCCAATGCACCCCTGAAAATGTGACTTCTGATTGAGCTTTATTCTTCACCAGACAAGTCTCATGCTGGTCCTTCACTGCCGGAAATAATCCATGGGAATTTGCACCATTTATGATTTAGGTTTCTCTACTTATCCACGGCCAAATTGAGGAAAAGGACAATTTTGCCACAATAGAGCTGGAAATTCATCATGGCAATGGCTGGTCCAGTGGGAGAATTCATATCATGTCAGATTTGAACTTGGTTCAAATCATCTAATGCAAATAACTGATGGAAAATGTTTGCATTTGTCCTTTTTGAGAAGAAAAATGAAGTCATTAGAAATGAAAGCAATGGAGAATCCACCACTTCTCTTTGTAGTTTGTTCCAGTGGTTAATCATCCTTAGTGTTAACAACAAAAAAAAAAGCTCATATTTCCCATTTGAATTTTCTTTGGCTTTGACTTCAGACATTTGTTCTATTATTCTTTTCTCCACTAAATCACAGAACCATTTTAGTACCCGTTTTCTAACCAGGAAGAATCCTATATGTTACGCTGCACTCATCCCCTTGATCTTTTTTTAATAAGCTAAACAGATTGAGTTCTCTAAGTCTCTATCCTAGTTTTTTCCAGCCCTTGGATCATTTTTATTGCTCTTCTTTGCACCCATTCCAAATTATCAACATCCAGTTAACAATGTGGGTACCAGAAATACATTAAGCCTTCCAGAGCCATTTTCACAAGTGCACAATGCAGATGTAATATAATTTCCCTTTCCTTGTAGTCTACTCTCTTGTTCATGCAGACAAGGACTTTTATTGAACCAGTATTTCGCACATTAGCTCAACCTGCTTTCCCTTATGTGTAAGACAAATTGGCAGAGGTGCCCTGTCCCCTCGGAGGTGGCATTTCCAGAATTGGAGCTCGCTGTTCTGGTTTCAGCTGGGACAGAGTTAATTTTCGTCCTAGTAGCTGGTACAGTGCTGTGTTTTGGATTTAGTATGAGAACAATGTTGATAACACACCGATGTTTCAGTTGTTGCTGAGCAGTGCTTACACTAGTCAAGGACTTTTCAGCTTCCCATGCCCTGCCAGCGAGAAGCTGGGAGGGGGCACAGCCAGGACAGCTGACCCAAACTGACCAAAGGGACATTCCATGCCATGGGACGTCGTGCTCAGTACATAAACTGGGGGGAGTTGGCTGGGGGGCGGGGACCGCTGCTTGGGAGCTGACTGGGCATCGGTCAGCGGGTGGTGAGCAACTGCATTGTGCATCACTTATTTTGTATATTCTTTTATCATTATTATTATTGTCCCTTCCTTTTCTGTCCTATTAAACTGTCTTTATCTCAACCCACAAATTTTAGTTCTTTTTTCCCGATTCTCTCCCCCATCCCACTGGGGGGGGCGGGGAGCGAGCAAACGGCTGTGTGGTGTTCAGCTGCCTGCCGGGTTAAACCACAACGCTCGCAGTGCTAACGCCTGTGTTGGACTGTCTCTCACTTCAATACAAGACTACTGTTCTCCAGGATCTTTTAATCCACTGGAAAAATATATGAAAAAAGGAGTGAAATGAAAATGAAACAAATTCTACTAGCAGTGCTGCAGGGATGATTTGGAAAAAATCTCATTTATGCCCAATTTGTGATAAGAAATTGTTGGGAAGGACAGAAAAATCTTCCTTCTAGAAACTGCTGTGCACTTTTTTTGTGGGGCAGAAATGAATCTTGCAGGGTTGTTTTTTTTCTGGTGTGCTTCTAAAGAGACACCAACCAAGATGGAGCGTCTCTCCCAAGCCTGTCTGGGAGATTGTGGCCATTTGGTATTCTGCAGCCACTGTAATTTTTGCTGCCTTTCAGCAAGGCACGGCGTGGGTTCACTGACACAGCCCAGGAGCTAGCCTGTCTCGTGACATGTGGCAGCACTCCTGCTGCTGCAGGAGCACGTGGGGCAAATTGTCTGCCATCCTGCCAGAGGTCAGTCACGACAATTGCTTTTGCAAAGAGGCCACTGTTTTCTAGTGGAGGTGCATAACTGAATAACAGTCTACATGCCAGCCCACAAAAAAGCAATGACTGTTCTGCTCCTTCCTGGGCAAAGCTGCTCTCATGGATGATTGCCCAAAACCAGCCTCACTCCATGGTACTGACCTGCAAAGGCAGATACACAGATCTCAAAGCTCGTTGATCTTACTGAGGACAGTGGTGGATACTAGCTCAAATAGGAATAGCAAGGACTTAAAGACTTCTCATGTTTTTGCATCACAAGAGGGTTGTTTATAGCCCAGAACCAAGTATCTCAAGCTGCTATCAAACCAGCTGTAATTTACAGGGCAGAATATAACGTCATGTGGGCTGAGCTCAAATTGACAAACACAGGAGATGTTGCAATTCCACTTGTTAAAATTTGTTTACCAGGGGAGAAAAAAAGGCAGGATGGAAGACAGGAATGTCTTTTCAAGTGTTTACCTTTCCAGCTCTCTTGTTTCTATTATTGCCATGTGGTTGGGTAACAACTCTAGAGTTCAGCTTGGACAGCAAATTTTTTTATAACTCTCTTTTTCGGTTGCTCATAATGTTCTCACCAATAAAGAACTTCCTTCTGATGATTTTCATTACTCTGCCTCCAAACAAAGCACTTTAGAGCCAAGTGTAAACACAGCAGGTGATTGCTTTTCTATTCTGTCTCCTGCCTGACTTGAGCGATAGTAGTCAGCTGCTCAGCATGTCAAGCTTAGACAAGGTGTCCTGTTGTACCACCCCGACAAAGCTCCAAGGAGCTCACATCTTCCCCAGCATTCAGCATTTCCTTTCTCCCCACGCTGTCCCCTCGCAGCAGACGGAGGTATGGGCCAAGGGGTTCCTGCGGTACCTCTTGCTGCAATTACAGAGTGACTCCAGATCCAAACCCTTGATTTGCCAAAGGCTGTATCCAGTGCTCAAAGGGACCCAAAATTGTTGGCACCATCTTGCACTGGAAGTACCAAGTGAAGTAGGGGCAACATTATCTGAAGCTATCCCATAACATTTGATAGAGTAAACCGTCTGGACTTGAACTGCTTTTCTTGTGATGAAGAGAAATTTCTCCTGTGAGATTCTGATTTTGTTCTCAGCTTCTTTTCTCCTCTAAAAGTCACAATCAAACCAAGTTTTCTTGCAGGCAACTTCCTTTTCTTTTTTCCCGTTTGCTCAAAGGAGCAAACATATTTTCCCTCCCCTCCCCTTCCTCTGAAATGTTTGTATGTTCTCATCCCAACGACAAACATCCATCTTGGGCTGGTTTCTGTTTTGCAAGCCCCTACCAAACTGCCCTAGAGCCTGGCTGTTCCTCCACTCCCAGCTCCCTCCTGATTTACCCTAGAATATTTGGCAGTGGGAACTGCCTGTGCTCAGCCAAACAGCTCACGCTTGAATCCAGGTGGAGTGAGAGATTTTTCAAGCCGAGACAGATTTAGATCAAGCAGCAAATAACGAAAAAGTCATTGATCCACCTGCCAGTGTGGAGTCTCCCCCAGGCTCTTGGAAGGAGGCAGCAGTGTTGGACAAAGGCTGGTGCGTCCCTAAATATGGGCAAGGGAGAAAAGGACCCCAAAGGCAAGTGGTGTGGCAGCAGATTAACTATGTGGCACTCTGTGTTAAAGGAGAACCTGAACTGTAAAATGAACTGGTGGGGAAACCTACCCTGACAGAGAGCAGAGGGTATCCTGCCCCAGAGGACATTACCCCCTCATGGGGCATTTCTCTGCACAGTCCATCCCCGTGCAAGCATGGACATCCCTAATGTGCTTAAGCGCAGGCTGGTAGAAGTACAGGCTGGGCAGCAGTGGGTTGTCTTCTCCTGTTTTTCAGCAGACTTTCCTCAGGCTGCTCCAAGGTCTCTCTATATGGAGTTCAAGGTGCCCTTGAGTGGGATTTCAGAGGGAGATGCACAATGAGCCATGTGGCTCCAACCAGCTGTAAAGGAAGCCCGGTGGCTAAAACACTCAGATGTGCAAACACACACAGAGTCTCTGACAATCAGAGAGAAGGAATCCAGGAATGAAGGTCTTGGGTTTGCCAAAAAACTGAGACATGGGAGTAAGAGGTCCATGGAAAGAGAACCCAGCAGATGGGACTCCAGGGGAAGTCATCTCCTCCAGAGCTTCCAAGGCAAAAATGCCCCAGGTGGCTTTGCAAGCCAGGGGGGCCCCAACACACGGCTCTCCAGCACCAGCATTAAGGCTGGGAGGTCCAGAGCCCTTAAGCACTAGATGTTCATGGCGTGTAGCACCAGGATGAAAGGGCACAGGGAAAAAATTGCTGCCTTAATGTAGAGAATGTGTATCAGCCTGTCGCATGGCCCCTGCACTTCAGCCAGACACTTTGAAGCATTAAACTGAAGACAACTTTCATTGCCATCAAACTGGAGCTAATCCAGGAACTGGCAGCATTTTCATTTTTTTGCAAGTAAAGATAATAAACTGTGACTAACAGGATGATTTTCAACTCAAAGCTTTCCTGCTGCTACTAAGGCTCTGAGGAGTCCAAAATATGACTGTGTCCTTAGATAGCACCCAGTGCCCATGAACAACTGCTGAAGCCACACCACACTTTGTAGGGTTGGGCCCAATGTGAGGTGAGATCTAGAGTGTTTCTTGAAGCTTCTTTCTTAAGCATATTCATCCAAAGTCACCCACCAGCTGTGAAGGTGGAGGTCTCAGGGAAACTCCTACATCAGCCTGGATTTCCTGGGAGAAATGAGAGCTCTGTAAGCTGCTCTGCAAGCACTATTGCACCTAGCATGTGTCTCATGGGGCAGAAGAGGGGACCTTATAACACCCTTTGTCATCCCAGCCCAGGCTGTGCTCAGCTTGCAGGATGTCCCTGGACCATGGCTCAGACTGGCAGGAAAAGGTCAGTTTGCATCTCCACTGAACATCTCTGTTTTGTCCACAGGCACCTGCACAACAACCGGATCCAAAGCCTGGGAGCCAACGGCTTTGATGGGCTGCACAACTTGGAAACTCTGTGAGTCACCTGTTTTCTTCTCTGTGCTAAAGAGCTCGTGTGTGTTCATCCCCTCCAGCACAGCCCGCAGGAAAGGGCTGGTGTCTCTGTGTCAGCCCCACTGCCAGTTCACTCGTCACCACGCTCTGAGGGCAGCAGCAGGGCTGGCTCCAGGCACCAGCCCAGCAAGTAGATGCCCAGGGCGTGATGCTTCCTGGGGTGGTGGCAGGCTGGACTTTCTCCCTGCATCTGGGTGAGCTGGTCTGGTGTGCTGCTGCTGCAGAGGGGTCTGCGCATGTGGGCAGAGTGGCTGGGAAGGGGCTCTGAGGCCCTGGACACAAGTCTAGTCCTGGTGCAATCCAGAGAGCTTGCATGCACGCCCTGCTCAGGGAGTGTCCCCACCTCCTCACCACATGCGCATGGTCCCAAAGCCTCCTAAACACCAGACTCCACCAAAATGAGGGGCTGACTTGAGTTCAAGGCTGGTAAAATCCTCGGGCATCTGTGGAATATCTGTCTTTGAGATGGCCTCATGTCACCTGGCCTCACCCATAGCCAGTTGACTTCATCTTGCACCATATTCTTGGCATGGCTGCGTAGGCAATCTGTCAGGAG
>NW_008824402.1:714290-728035 GCF_000699105.1 Pygoscelis adeliae | reverse complement strand
AATGAACTCTTCTCCAGGACACATCTTCATTAGCAGCAGATGGGTCACCCTGAACTCAGAGAGACTTAAATCTGATGGCCTTGCCTTGCACCACCGTGCCTTTGACGGCAGTATGAATTGCTTGGATCTCATGTGCCATGCGTTGGCCTATAGGAGGAAACGTATAAATAGACAAGCAAATAAATCAAGGCTCTGAAAGACTGGAATAGGTGCCTGTTGCCTTCAGTTGTGCAGAAACATGTCCCTCCATGCAAGCCTTGGGATCTGAGTCAGGCCCTCACTCCTTGCCAGGAAGAACAAGGGGGTCTGGGTCATGACAAAAAGAGGTGATGCTTCCCAGCATTCAAGTGCCACTCAAGGAGGCAGGTCCCCTCTGTGCCCAGCACAGTGCCAGCAGCAGCAATCAGGCGAGAGTGGAAGTAGCAGGCAAGCCCTTGGTCCCTAGACATACTCCTCAGTGGCAGGACCGTGACACGCATTGTCTCTTACTTTCAGACTGGCACATCCTGGGGCCACCAAGAAGGGCTCAGCTGGGGAGAGGTTGAACCATGCCAGGATGGTGTGGGAAGGGAGGCTGCTGGATGGTCTCCCCTCCCTGACGCATCTCCCCCGTCACTGTGCCAGTTTGGCTTTCTCCGCAGTCATTTCTGGTGGGCGCAGGCAAATAGGTGAGGACAGAGTCATGGCATCCGGGCAGCACAAAGGCAGGCAGGTTGCAGGAGGGAGTGGAGGACTTGCTGATGGAAGAAAACCCTGTTTGGGCTATAACCCAGGCAAACTATGCAGCAACATCACAGCCTACATCAGGGCAACCTTATTCTGCAGCCAAGGTGGTTAAAGCCACCCTGCTGCCCATCCCAAGCAGGATGGAGCTGCAGAGAAGAAGCTGGCCCCTTATTTACTGTGGGAAAAACTGAAGGGCTTCCATTGCCCCTGGGAGATAATTCATTTTCCACAGACACTTGTGCTGAAAACTCGTTTTCCCTCTGTTCCCCTCTGCTCCTGCTCTAGCACTTTCTCTGTCTTTTGTTGCCCATCTGAGATGCCCCCCAGCATTCAGGGGAGCTCAGTGTCTCCCTCTCTTGCTCTCAGTCTCTGCAGGGACAGGACTGCATAGCACTGTGGGGACGTGGCTCTCTGCAGGGCTGCAGCAGTGGAAGTCCTGTCCCTGCTGGCCAGGCAGCCCTGGGAGTATTCAAGCTCCAGGGGTTGTCCCCGGAGAGTGGGGCTCTGCCTGGCTACTGCCTGTGTCCAGGCGCTGATGGCCCAGACTTGTGCGTGTGAGTATCCCACAGCCCCCACGATCCACCAGCTGCCTGCAGCTGCAAGGACAGTGCTGTGGGCGAGATCTCCAAACTCTTCTCCACATCTGATCCCACTGAAGGAGTGTCCTCAAGATAGAGTGAGCTGGCTTTTGCTCTTCTTGGCCTGAGCACCTAATTGTCACCTCCAGGCCAGCAAGTATTTCAAGTCACTGATCTTTGAGGAATGCGTTGTTCCTCAAGTGGAGCCATCCCCCTCGTGTTAATCTCCAGCGCTCATCTGCCCTGCTGACCAAAGCTGGCCAAGCTTTGTGGCAAAAAACAGCTGAGCATTTGGCTGCAACAGCCCAGCCAAGCTGCTAGACCTGCATCTACCTACCACCTCTCAGCTCCTGTGCATGTGGAGACTATTACAGTCTCCGCACATACCCTTTAACTCAAATTATGATTACATTCTGTTGACAGCACTTAGCACATTTTCTTGGCTTGTGGAGGCCAAACTGTGCTCTCAGTTACCCCGTGGGCGTTACCTCCTGGAAGGCAGCAGGATGGTAAGAGTTGGTGAAGACAGAAACTTCTCCAGGGTTCCTAAAATGAGTATTTGTGGCCAGATGCTGATTATAAACCAGGCACAATAGTTGAAGAACTGTAGAAGTTGAGAGGAAAAAAACTGTTTTGGGCTTTTCAGAAAAGCCTAGGAAGTTTTAGGTGCAGAAACCTCTGTTCCCCCAAGGGAAATGTTTCTTCTCATATTCAGCTAGACAGGGAAACTTCTATTGTTATCAAATACAGCCAAAACTTTAAGAGAAACAGCACCTACTGCTCCATGCAGGTTCCAGCATTGCGCAAGCTGCCTATGCACAACCACACCGGATGCCTAACCCAGGTCCTACCATTTCTGCAAAAACAGATCCCAGTGGAGCGTCTCTGTTCTTGGGAGGGCTTGGCCCTGATATTTTAGGAGGGCAGCAAATCTAGAAAGATGTAAAGTGAAGCCAGATGAATGACTTCATGTTTCCCCTGCATTGACCTGCAGCTACTGTGCACAAGTAAGCTCTGTCAGGTTCAGAGCAAGAGCAGCTCTGTGTTTTCCATGCTGATCAGGGGGCAGGTAGATGTGCAATACCCGCCAGGTCTCAACTGGTCAAACACCAGCATGTAGCTGGAGAAAGCAGCTCCAAAAAAATTTTCTCTGTCAGGGCAAGATCTGGCTATCCACCAGCTCCCCCAGCCTCCTCTTCCTGGGAAGGAAACCTGGGCAGGCTGGCTGGAAGCAAGTCAGAGCTACTCTGGCCAGATTCCCAATAGGGTTTCGAAATAGCCTTGAAACCTAGTGAGATTCCCTCACCAGTTCCCATAAGCCTGAGAGATGACACAGAGCAACGCTGCAGGGCTGTGGGAAGAAACCCCAAGTGTGGCTGAGCCATGAAACCAGGTATTAGATGGTCGAAGTGGGTGATACTTGGCATTTTTTAGCCCTCTCCCAAAGACACAGAGTAAATAAGAGTGTAAATGTCCTTAAGTGACATGTTCTTCCTGTAGCCCCTTTGGGTAATGGACTAGACCCTTTAAATAAGGCTCAGAGGGTGCCCACAGGTGATGCAGAGCAAAGCCAGCACTGCCCGGTGAGCAGAGCAGGGCCAGCTGGGCACGGAGACTTTAAATATCAAGAAAAGGACAACCATAACCCACAGCCATGACCAGAGGGGAAGATCTGTGGCCAAGGGGAGCATTTGGACCACAGCAAATCACCTTGTCCAGTGGGGTGGGGGAATCCCGAGAGGGCTTTGGGTGAGGAGTGGGGCGGTGAAACGAAGGAGAAAAGAAAAGTCGAGGGGAAGCACCATCTTTTGCAAGAAGTAGGAGCAAGGCATGCCAAAAGCTGAGACTCCAGTCGCACTGCCCTTCACGTCGCTTCGCTGCTCCTGCTTCGCCTTGTAAAACCTGCCCTGAAGTGTATTGCTCTTTAGGCAGTTTAATGTGTGCTGTAAAACATCGGGCAGCATAACCACCTTCCTGCTATTTGGATGGAAGGATCTTAACTTTTACATTTCCTGATTATGTTGGACTTAATTTCTCAATCTTTAACAATGCAGGGAGAAGGAGAGGGGGATTAGATTATACCTGTTCTGTAGCATAAGCCTGATAAGTAGGGATGTTTACGGAAAAGTTGATGAGAAGTCAACTGCAGCCAGGAGCATCGCTGCAATGACAGAGGTTGATTCTTGGAAACATTCAGACCTTGTACTCAGGGCTGAGGGCACGGCGCTAGGGGAGACAGGGCTGTGTTTTCAGAGGAGCAGCAAGGAAAAAATGCCATCTAAAGGCTTGCATGGTGCTAATACAGGAGCCAAGTTCCCTGCTGCTGTATGAGGACAGTATTTCTCATGGGGGGATCCCTGTGACATGAATTTCCACGGTGACACTGGTCTTGCGCCCAGGTTTCCTCCTTACCACCTTCGCCTGGAAAGCTGACCGGTGTCCTAAGGTCCTTGAGCTTTGCAGCCAGTCTGAATGCAACCTAAAGGCTGATGAATAATTACCACATGCCTTGTAGTGCTTGACTTTGACCTCATTAGATAGGTTGTGATAACACTGAACTTAGCCCTCTGCTTCCCTGGAATATAAATGTTTCATGGATCAGACCTGGAGGGGAAGGTGAATGCATGAAGTCCCTCCAGATGGCCAAGCCCCAAGTCACTGCTCTCTGCAGGGTGAAGGGATGGAAGGGGTAGGTGACCTGAAATTATGCAGCCAAATATATATATGTGTGTGTGTGTGTGTGTGTGTAGTGCTTCACAGATAGCCATGGGGAGGGCATCTAATCATGGAAGCTGAATTTCAGAGCAGGCCCCCAAGTTCTAGCTCCAAACACCAGCACACATAAACCATCATTTAGCATTTCCCAGCTTGACTGCTGCTAGGGAGACCTCAGCCTTGCCAGTGTCCTCATGGAAAAGCAGGGTAGACCCCAGACAGCAAGCGGAGAGTGCAGCTGAAGGGGTGGAGATGTTCCTGCATGGATCTTCCCATGTCTTCCACTGAAACAGTAATACCTTACTGAAAACGCCCCTGGGCTGGGAGCTCCACTTTAAGGAAAAGGAGAAAGTGGTTTTTCTCCCATCAGGACTGTTTTGCCCAAGCGGGGAGAGGAGGTGGTGTGGCCCTGAGCACCAGCTGCCACACACACATGGCGAGGTAACCCATCGAGGCAAGTCCTTGGGGCCTCTGATACGGGGTAGGCAGGCAACAGCAGCAGCTCTGGCAGGTCTACACTCTCATGAGGCTCTCAGGTGCGGATGGGCTGGCAGTGCCGAGCAGCATCCCGGCGTGGGTATGTGCAGGGTCCCCCATCACAAAAGCCACCATGTGTCCCCCAACACCTGCTCAGGGCTCAATTTTGAGCTGCTGAGGCAAAGGGAGAAATGCAAAAGTAAGAGCTACGGCCCTCCCAGTGGTCCTGTCCATGGACACGGCCGAGTCCCCTACACACATGGAGCATGGGCTAAACCGAAAACAGGGGCCAGGGCTCCTCCCTGCCCTGGCACATGCAACCAGACAAGACCCTGACGTTGGCAGAGAGTGGAAATGTGTCTCAGCAGCACCCTGTCTCCCCACTCCGCAGCCACCAGGGCTAAGGTGGCTCTCGGGGCAGAGGCAGGGATGGGAAACGAATGGCTGCTCCCCAGGACCAGCCCAAAATGCTGAAGGCCTCCGGGCTACAGCCAAAATAGCAATGATCTGCCCCAAAAGTGCTGCTCCTCTGTTTGTTTGGGCATCTCCAGCCCATCTCTGACATGGACATGATGGGGAAGCGGTTCGGAGAGGCCCTGCAGCCCCCGCCCATCCCCTCCGCCTGAGATGACCCCGCTGCTTCCTATCTCTCTGATCCCCTCCGCCTGAGATGACCCTGCTGCTTCCTTTCTCTCTGACTTCTCCCTCCCCATTGACATCCCTGCCAGCTCCTGTGCTCGTCAGACAAAGGAGATAAATCACTTGGAAAGAGCACATCCCATTCATTTAAAAACCTTTTAATTTATTTTTAAAAAATAGCGCTAATAAATTAAAAACGTCTCCCAGAAGGGCTGAATCCAAACGCCTGAGATGACCCTGCTGCTTCCTTTCTCTCTGACTTCTCCCTCCCCATTGACATCCCTGCCAGCTCCTGTGCTCGTCAGACAAAGGAGATAAATCACTTGGAAAGAGCACATCCCATTCATTTAAAAACCTTTTAATTTATTTTTAAAAAATAGCGCTAATAAATTAAAAACGTCTCCCAGAAGGGCTGAATCCAAAACCCTCTGGCTCCAGGCGTTTTATCTGCCTAACCTTGCCTCACAGGAAATGCCCTTACCACAGGCTTTCGCAGCGCGCTGCCCTATTATCCGGGTAATTAGTCGAGTCTGTAAATGCAGAGCAGAGCTGGAACCTACCGACTCCTCCAGAGAGTTGGATTTTCTATGGGAGAAAAAAAAAAAGAAAATTAATATAAAGTGCACCTCGGGCGATGAAGGCAGGAAGAAGGAAATGGGAAATATCTCCACCACAGCTCATACAAGGGTTGTTTAACCCTTTTAGGGCCAGGCAGGCTTTGCTGTTCTCCTGGAAAATTGTCTGTCAAGTGCTACCTTGCTCCTCAAGTGGCATTTGTCTCCATCAGCATGTTTAATTTGAAATCTTTTATGCAGTCTCTTGATGCTAATCCCAGTCTGTGCAATTCCCAAAGTAGCTGATAGTTTTGACTCCTCCAAGGATGTCCTGTTTGCTGCCCTGAGCTGCTCTGTTCCTTCCTCAGCATCCTGATGCTCCAGCCCTGCTGTGTGTCAGCGTGGGTCCCCAGGCAGCTCATCAGAGGCAGCTTGGCTCTGCGGTCCCACCCTTCCCTGCCAGAGGAGGGAGGGGACTTCAGCAGGGGCTTGGGTACCCAGATTCAGAGGATGGAGAAAGGAATGGGGCAGGTGGCTTTTTGGAAAGAGGGACCACAGCTCAGGGCTCTGGTTGCATGGGTCCCTGTGTCTGGTCCAAGAATAGAGCTATAAAATTCATTGCCTGCTCTGATCATCGTGTAAATGGAAGGTGACTTTTCCAAACAGAGAAAGCCACCTGTAAAACTGAATTGGTAAATGCACAAAGCACTGTCTGGGAGCATGGGGACCAGACACTTCCCTCCTGTGGTCTCCTTGGCCAACTGGTCCCAGTTTGCTGTATCTTCTCTCCCAAAAGCAGAAGCCTGGACTCCAGAAATGTGTCCTCACTGATGCAGCTCAGGCTCTGAACCAGTTGGGTACCTTCCAACCGGGCTCTGAGCTTTGGCTGAACGTGACCCCAAGCAGACATGATATTATGCAAGATTATAAAGAAAAAAGACAGAAAGTGAAGGGAGTTCAGGTGAAAAGGTAGTTCTGGAGCCACTGCATTTTTCCATGGGTTATGGCTGCACTGTAAGGCTCACCTCCTTAGCAGGACTCTGCCTTTTCTCCCTTTGCCCACCAAATCTTCACACCACCCCTCTTGTGCCCTGCCAGCTCTCCAGCCTGGCTCCCCGCCTCCCGCCCCGCTGGAGCTGCTGATCTTGCAGTGACAGACAGCACCGAGTCTCCCCAAACCTCCAAACCCTGGGTCTCCAGACATGCTTGCTGTGACCTGTTAGGGGTCCCCAACTCCTCTGGCTCCTTGGGCTTCCTTTTGCTCAAAGCCTTCCCCTCAGACACAGACCCTTTCACAGCGCAGCTGAGCGAGAGCAGCTGCCTGTGCTGGAGGAGGGAAACCTCTGCCTCCAGAAAGGTGTGAGAGTGAATTGGTTGCCTGTGAAAAGGAGGAACAGACACTGCAGGCAGCAGAAATGGCAGTAGAGGCAAGCTGCAGGCATGTTTTCACCGTGGATGTGCTGATGCACAGAAGCTCTGCCCCCACCCCACGCTCTCTCCTTCCAGCAGCAGCAAGCTGCAGGGGGCCGGGGGCCGATCACCAGCAACTTGTGCACCTTGGGAGGTAGGTAGAGGTCCCCAGCTTCCTTCCCGCAGTTTGGAAACACTCTGCTGTAGACCAGGCTTCCTCGAGCCTGCCTTCTTCCTCTGCCTGGCAAAGTGCAGCAGCCTTCTCCGTGCCTCCCGTGCCTGAGTCATCAGCTTCATGGTTATTGTCTGTGCATCCCAGCGACCAAGGTCCCCGCTGCTCCGCTTTGCGGTCAGCTCCTTTTGTGTCTTGTAAATGATATGTGCATGGCAGCGCCTGTGCTCCCAGGACCCCCCACGAGATCCCGCTCTCAAAGGCTTATTTCAACCTTGTTAAATAAATCAAACAGAATTGAAAACATATTTAATCCAGTACCTTCGTCAGTTAGAGAACAGACAGAAATACTGGTTGGAACAGACATATTCTGGGCACTGTTGCATTTTTAAATGGAGAACAGAGCTGTGTGAGGAAGGACTGGCAGCTGCAGGCGTACAAGACAGGACCTACAGACAGGTCCCCCCTGCCCCAGCAATAGAGATTTCAGTGCCACATAAACCCTGTAAAATGGTGCAGCACCATGTAAGTGAGAGGGTGGGATGTTTCCAGGCTAGGCTGTCAGAATGAATTCTTGCGCAGAGGTTGCTGCTTGCTCCTGGCAGAAATCAGATATTGTTAGTACCTGACAACCTTCCCACAGTGTGGGGGCCCATCTCTGCTCCTTTGGGACACCCATAAACTCTGCCGCACTCCATCACAGCCTGGCTTCTCCTTATAATTTGCTAAAAATGGGCCTTTCTAGGACATGATTAGTTTCCCAAATTAAAACACTGACTCTAACAGATGAATCCCATGATAGGTCATTTCCCTCTCCTGCGCACGCTTGAGCATCCCCATCTTGCACATCTCTGTTTAGGGGATGGGAGCACGGCTCCAGGCTGGCTGGAGTCAGACATGTCCTCCAAGTCCTTTCACGTCCCCCTCCCCTCCTTTCACTTATTACAGGCACTTGCTGCACCTCATCATCCAGACCGTGCTGGGGAAGGGCACACACTCACCGCACGTGTTAGTCGCTACCAGGAGAGCAAGGTTTACGCTGATGCTACACAACAGAAACATAGCACCTCATGGTGCAGTTACTTTTCGTACTCCAGACTAATCAGGCAGCTCCCCCCAGCTCAAGCTCAACCCCAAGCCATGACCTTGATACAAGGCATCTGGGTAAAGCATTCCGGACGGTGCCAGCAAGAGGTCAAACTAAATGGTCACGACGGCCCTCTTGGGCTTTCAGACTACCAATTAAATCATTTCCAGTGCTTGATTTGGCCACAGTAACCAGCTCGGCTAGCAGCACCAGTAATTACATTTACTGGCAGCTTGATTAGATGCCAGCACAGGACAGGTGGAAATGCAAGTCCTTATCGGAGGCTGCACAATCCCCCTCCAGGGCACCGCAGTAACATCTCGAACTGTGCTGGGACTGAAATAGTCAGCAAATGTCCCATCTCCAGCTTCTAATCTTGCTGCATCTTCAGGTTTATTAGCTGCAAATTTGTGGTGTTTTGTGGCTTATGGAAGAATTTATAGTACTATATAATTTTTTTTTGGCTTCCTGTGTGGAACCACTAATAGTCCCTAACAGGCAGAAAATTGACCTGAGACTCTACCTGAGACTCTTGCCCCTCCTTCTCTTCTTTTGGCCCAGTTGTAGATATTAATAGTTCCAGGCTGCATGCTGTCAGCTTCAAATCGCCCTGGCAGTTAAAGCCCAAAATAACTGTGCCTTTGATGTCAATTTACTTTTATTTCTAAATAAACAACAGGGTGGGTTAAGATCTTCCAAATATGAAGCTATAGGCTCACTCTAGAAATAACAACAATGGAAAGCCAGCCAGTTCATTGTGTCTTGGGCAGACCGGGTGACCTTTAAAAGGTTTTCATTTTAACTAGAAGAACAGACAAGGCTCCTTTCGATATCCCACTGTGATGCCTGGAGCTGGTAACTTGGAGCCCAACTAAGGAAAGTGATTTTTTATAGTCATTTCTCTTGTACATAATTTCTGAACCTCTTGGCTGGGTGATTTTGCTTCCAAAAGCCCTTGATAATGGACAAAACTCTCTTCCTTATGTCATGCCCATTCTTTCTTTTTTTGTTATGAGGCTTCCCTATTCTTTCGGCATAGCCATGGCCATGGTGCGTTGGCATCCTTCCACCAGGTAATGGTGGCACACTTTCCCAGGTGTGCCAAAAAGGGCAGCACCCCACAGCCGGGAGACCCCATACGTAGCACGCAAAGCCTTGGGGCAGACCCCAGAGCAGGGGCAGCTGAGACACTAGCAGTGCCAGGTCCAGCTCCCTTGGACCAAGAGGCCTCCCTGGCCAGCCCCACGGCCACCCCAGCCCATGTGCCATAGCAGTGCAGTGGGGATAGTTTCACCTGGCAGCAAGTTTGGCTTTCTGCAGCTTTCCCCACGTCATCCCAAAGCTGGAAGCACTGGAAAAGTGTCAGAGCGTGGAGTTGGGACCAGCAAAGCATTGCCCAAGCAGCTCAGATAAAGCAGGGAGAGAAAGGGGACACTTGGAGGTGTTTTCTATGGCACACCCATTTTCTATATCCACCCAGCCCCTGGAAAGGGTTTGTAAATGATGTACAGTTCACTGACATGTTCAGTGGCGGAAATTTTGTTCCCCCTGAAGTCAAAACACAAAATCCTCACCAACCCAACTGTCACTGCCTTGACACTACGCCGGGGATGAAGCTCTGGAGACCCCCCACCGGGGGCACAGGCTGGGCCAAGTTCATGACAGGAGAGCAGGCCGAGAGGAGCGATGTCTGGGATGGATGTAGCCCGGCTGGTATCAGGTACCTGTGGAAAGACCCAAGGACTGAATTTCACTAAATGAGCAGAAACTTCCCCACTGCCACAAACATGCACAGCCTCCCCCACAGCGAAGGTCGGAGGCTGTTTCTGGGTCATTGCTTGAACCAGAGCCCAACTCAAGTTCTGGGAAGGAAGGAGAACGCAGAGGGAAGCCACCCTTGTGTCCTGGTTTGGGTCTTTGCTTCGGGGAGAGCTGCCCCACTGCAGGGAAGAGATGACACCTGGGGACCATCTCAGGTACCGGCTTCTTCCAGCCTCCTCTAACCAGACGAACCCCCTGAATTGGCAGGGCTTGGCACAGGGCAGCGCTGGAGGCAAGTTAGGGTGGTGCGAGCGGAATACGGATCAAGAGCAGCCGGCTGCAAGCATCACTCAGGGGAGCTGTTAGCGAGCACAATTGGGTTCATTTTCCAGGAGGGAGGCTCACCTCACCGAAAACCAGGAAGCACTGGCAGGAGCGAGCACGGACACATTGTCTCTCCTGAACAGACTGGGGCTGCTGGCAGCCGGGCTGGAGCAGCATGACTACACCTGGTTGCACTTCCACTTTCCAACAAGCCCAGTATATGCCAGCATTCAGAGATGGCTTTTTTACCCAGAGGGAGCTGCTGAACACAATCCTCTTTGTATCTGTCAAGTGCAGGGCGGAGGGAGGCACCGAGATGCTGCCAGGGCTGGGAAAGGTGTGTGTTCACTCAGGAAGAACTGGTCCTGTACATACTTGCACACACACAGAGGTACAAACAAAATGTTCATCTGCTGATGAAAGACCAGCCTGCCTGGAAGAGATGCGGGCTGGAAAGGAAATGCATTTTTAGAGAAGGACAGAAGAAAATATTACAGCACGCTGAATTATTCCTTGTAAATAATATTGGTTACAGATCAAGCTCCCTTTTTCTGTTAGTGAATCAGAGGTGAGCCAAATCTGTTGGGCAATATTTTCCGTCTGTTGGCTGCTCACAGACACGTCGGGTATCGCTGGGGAGAAACTCAACCCTGCGCCATCGCACAGAGCTTCCCCCAGCGTCAGTGACATGACGTCGGTGGGCTGAGTGTCATCTGGGGACGAGGCTCACGGTGCCTCTTCTCCAGGGTCGGTCCCTTGGCATCATGCAGTCTCATCCCAGCCCCTCAGTTTGTGGTACAAGGGAGGGAAGCAGCGCAGGCAGACACCCAGCCTTGAGTGACCTCTGCAGCCTCCTGCGGTGCTGTGAAACCTCGCTGCAACCTTGGAAAGTCACTGCAGGGTGAGACTTTTAAAGGTATTAAGCACCTTACATGCAGATAGAGATTTGGGACTGTCAGTCAACTTAGGCTGCTAATGCCCTCTGTTCTGATTCAGTGCAGTGATCTGAAGGTTAGTGGGATTTGACTAATGCTTTCAAAATGCCCAGCAGTGTCCTGTCTGCACTTCTAATTGCTCATCCTTTTTGGAAATCCACTCCTGTGCCTCCCTGAGCTTCGGTGAAGGGATGTGCATTGTAAAAGTCCTGCCCTGTCTTCCCCTGCGTAACAGAGCCCGTATAATGTGAGGCACTCAGCCGTGACAGTGATGGATGCCTGACAGGTACCAT
Organism: Pygoscelis adeliae; assembly: GCF_000699105.1. NCBI lineage: Eukaryota > Metazoa > Chordata > Aves > Sphenisciformes > Spheniscidae > Pygoscelis > Pygoscelis adeliae. The sequence goes on along the minus strand of NW_008824402.1, from coordinate 716,364 downwards.
CGACAGAAAATGACTAAGAGCATCCAAGCAGCTGATAACGAGCTATGTGCACCTTGAAAAGAGTGAAGCATATGAGCAGTCAGGTGTTGGGCTACTTATTCTTAAACAGATCATTTTGGGCTCAAGCAGAGAAGACTGGGAAAAATCACTGCTCTGCTTGGACCCAGAGGAGAACTGAGTGTGTCAGAGCAAGCCTTTTAGAAGATGCAGAGCTCTCATATCTAATAGATGTGAGCTGGTGTGAAGAGGGGACATATCGCTCCTGTTTCACTCCTGGGCCCTGGGGATGCACACAGCAGCTTCACATGTGCTGGGACTCTGCCGCCGCATTGCAGGTTAGACACGGTGGGGAGGCAGAGCTTGTAGTCTTGTCACCAGCCCTGTGCTCCCCTCCTGCTGATTGCCAGCACTGGCAATTATTAGACTATGTGAACCCTTTCCAGACCTTGAGAGGTAGGTCCTACAGGAGCAGGATTTGTTTGCTCAAATCCATACACGTAGTGCAGGCAGCCAGACTCCCTCTGTAACTGGAGGAGAGAAAATAGCCCTTAGTGTGGGGAGACAAACCCTGCCATAGCAGGACCTACCGCATCCCCTGGGCTGCTAAGGGAATCCAGCAACGAGGTCTGATATGGACCCTGTCAGAGCTGCACAAGACAAAATCCACCCAAGACAGCCTCATTCCATATTTTTCTTCAGGTTTTGTCCCCTATCTTGTAATTCCCTGATAAGTATTCCCTAGGACATAAGTCATATAAGCCTGGAGTCCTGGAATGCGCAAGGGAAGACCAATTTGGAGAGACTCTGGGTTGACTTAGTGTGTAAATACCTACAGGGCAAAGCCGAGATGGTGCTGTAGAGTAATTCCTCAGCAGGGACACTGGCAAAGGAGAAGACTATGTAAGAGCGAGGGGGGCCAAGAGAGATCGTAACGTAATTACCATGCCTGGGCCCAGAGGATGAGAATTACAAGGTAATTGGGCAGCAACTCATTGCTGTGTAAATGCACGGTTATTTCTGTTCCGTAAACCACAATCCAGGTTACATGGTAATTACTTTGAGGTCCATTAAGTGTAATTATACAGTAATCTCCAGGAGCCAGTAATTACCTTCATGTTCCAAAGTATCTACCAGTTAAAACTCAGTGAGCTTCATGCAGGTAGGAAGCAGTCGCATGGTTTTCAGACTGCAGTGTCTTGGCCTGTGGGATGGCCAGGATGGGGTCAAATGTTACCATTTTAGCTGGAACTGCCTTTCAAAGGAGAGCGTTGGGCATGCCAGAGGAGGGGGGCTACACATCTAAAGCCCAGTCAGTTTCCATGGGCCCCCTCCAGTCAACAGCAGGATCGGTACCTTCAGAGGGCTGTTCCTCCCATGCTACCTGCAGTGCCTCATAGCTCAAATAAATCCTTTTCTGGAGATGCCAAGCCCCTCCATGGAGAACAAATACAGCGCAAAGGTTTCATTCAGGCTCAGATGTCCCTTCTGGTTGCCAAGTTAGGGCAGGTAAACTCTACGCTTGTCATTATGACCAACATATTATATTTTACTTAATTTATTACACTGCAAATTAAGCTTAACGCTCAGCAGTGTCAATACCTCTTGCACATCACTTCCACCTTTGGCTCACAGGTTCCAATGTGGGGTTCACCGCAACCATCAGAAGAAGACCTAGGCCTTCCCATAACCCGCTCTTTCCACTGGTCCCAGTCACAGCATGTCCCATTGGCAGGGAGATCCGGCGTCCCCAGGACAAGCACCAAGGGAATGGTCCCCTGATCCCCTCTGCACTGCAGGGCGAGGGGGCCCAGAGAAGCCCTTTCATGGGGCCCACACAACTGAAGCTGCTCTTGTGTTTCTTGTCCTTCATAAAATCCCATTTTGACCTGGAAAGGCAGGAAAAATGACTCACAGCCAAAGCCTCTGGTGGTGAGTTCCTGGGAGAGGGGGACGGGGCACTCTGGAGACGTGAAGCAGCAGCATGGTCCAGTGCTGGGCATGGAGGGACTTGAGGGGAAGGAGTCCAGATGGCAGCAGCCATGGCTTGGACTGGCTCTCGCCTGACAGTGCTCCT
>NW_008824402.1:704604-714254 GCF_000699105.1 Pygoscelis adeliae | reverse complement strand
TTCCAGGCAGTGGCTGGACCAGCACTGTAGGAAAAACCTGTCTTCCATGCTTAACAACCAAGTTTCCGTGCCTTCAAAGCACAGATACACTCGGTTGAGTTCCTATGGCCATGTTAATGAATGTTTTTTCTCTGTCTTTCAGGGATCTAAACTACAATGAGCTGCTGGAATTCCCTGGGGCTATCAGGACACTGGGCCGACTGCAGGAGCTGTGAGACTTTCTATTTATTCCTTTTCAAAAGCATTCCCCAATGGAGAGCAACCAATAAAGCGTCGCGTGTGCTCCGACTTGGGGAGACCACTGCGGTCCAAGCCTTTCTGTTATCTTTCCCAGCCCTCTCTACCATGCACATAAAAGCAGTTTATCCCCTCAATTTCCATCAGCTCTAATCACCTCACCATCAGCCTCTGCACCATGGCTGGTGGAGGCAAGTGGGAGATCCACCATCAGGCTTGGAGCAGGTTCTTCCTGCAGCTCTTCATTCGCATGTGGCATTTGATGAACTCAAAGTCCATCTGATCTCCAGCTACTTCTAATGTCCGTTCCCCAGCTTGGGACCACAAGCATGGACTTCTCTGTGTTATTGTGAGGCCATGGCTTCTGCAGGCCCTGTGCCACCTCCTCTGATGTGCAGAAACTGTTTGATCTCCCTTAGGACAAATTTATAATAGGGAATTACAAAAGTTTATAACCATTTTAGTGGCTAGCTCTCTCTCCTCTAACCGGTCAGCCTGGAAGACACCAAAAATGGAAAACCATCCCACTTAACACCCACAAAGGTAGAAGCCCTAAGATGGGGTCAAGTCGAGCTGATGTGGATCCACAGTTCCTGTGAACCCTAAGACTGTCACATTGGTGACAGGCTGGGGTGGGACAAAAGCACCTGCTTTGGTGCTTCTGGGAGGCTTGGAGTAAAAATCTGACACTACTTTTTTCTTTTACTGGAAGAATTTCTTGTCAAGGAGATTTCTCAGATCAGACCAGATATCATCATTACTCTGACATTCAAAATGAGAATAAGATCCTTAATCCACTTTGAGATGGCTTTTGAAATGCCCATCACTAAATAAGAGGCAAATTTCAAAGAGCCATCCAACTAATCACTCACACAGATTGCTCAGGGATTAAACAACCTGGGCATCACCCAGAGGTTGTCTTGGTCCTGGACACAGGATCCCGTGGCTGCCTTTGATGTACAGGAGATCAGACTGTGGCCACAGAGCTCTCTTCTGCTACAAAAGTTTGCTGATAGCAAATTTTCTAAAGCTTAACCAAAAATATCACAGCTAGATCTACAAATACTTTCAAGTCACATTGGCCAATAATTCATGGTAGGTTGCACTCTGGTTAACAGCTGGGGAGCTATAATGGAGACCACCCATAAAAACTGTAATTCCTGGAGGGTATAAAATAAGTGTGTTTTGTTTGCTCCTGTTCCCTGACCTGTAAAGCATTAAACCTTAAGTCCATGTATTCTTGGTGGGTTGAGTAGAGTGACATATGGAGCACCAAGCTATACACAGAGTAAACGCAGCAGAATGAGGGCTCTGTCCTGCCAAAGGACAGATTTTGTTCACTTGCTGGGATGATGCTACAGCTGGAACAGAGCCTACACCTCCTATTTTATGTGTTTTGAAGGCTCTCTGCCTTTAAAAGTGTTGAGGAAAGAAGGAAAGGCTCTCAAAGCCTTTCTCATCCATTAATGCCAAGATATTTGTTTCTCCCAACAGCGGTTTTCATAACAACAACATCAAAGCAATTCCAGAGAACGCATTTGTTGGGAATCCCCTCCTCCAGACAATGTAAGAAAATTAAACAATGTTTCCTAAATCCTTATATCCCCCAGAAAGGGGCATTTCCTGATGTCTTTGGTTGGGATTTCTGACAGTTGTCAGCATGACCGCAATTTGACATTTGTTGTATATGGGCCAACGCAAGCTGAAATTAGTTCCTTCTCAGCTACACCTCAGGTTTTTTGCCATCGATTCTCCTTTCCCCACAGCTGAACTTTGCTGCAGTACAGGCTGAAAACAACGAAAGAACAATATATGGGTGGTCTGCATGGAAATCTTGCTCTGCATAACAGGATTTTCTAAGCCCTGGTTGACATCTGCCAGTGTTTATTCCTTGTGTTTAGAAAAGCTGCTAGTCAGCTACAGCAGTAGCTATATGTGTTGGGGAGCTGGGACACCAGGTCATTGTGTGTCTACCCCAGACCCATGGACCTGAAGTTCTGCAGATAAACACACCCAGTTGACAGCTCATTTCCCCTCTGACCCAGACACAGGTAGAGATTTTTGGAGAGTTCTTCCCTGAACCACACTGATATTGGAAATCATGGCAAGCGACAAAAGCTCTGCTTGGCCAGTCTGGGACTTAAGTTATAGAAATACCAACATCTGGAAAGCTATAGTGACACTGAGTGAAAACAGTCACTGCTCCAGTAAAAACAAACCAGCCTCATCCCCATCTTCCTTGGGCACCATCCTTGGAGTGACGTGGGGGTGGGACACATCCAGAATACTCATGTCTCCTTTGGATCTGCCCATCTAAAGTCTTTCACCATCGGTGGGGGAAAAGTGCTTCTTGTAGGAGGTGATTCAACTCCTCCTAAAGCTAGTTGTATCCCAGAAGAGTTCATTTCTCTCCACTGACTGTGACAAGTAGGAAAGATGCTGCTGCTGTGGATATGTAAGATCAGAGGAGGTGTCATCAAGTGCAAGGTGTTTCCCAACAGGGTTACAGCACTATAATAGGGTTGAAGGAGGACTTTGCATGTTTCTAGCCTGCCTGGTTCATTTTTTTCAGAGCAGCAGGAGACCTCAGCTGTACCAATGTTCAGCCAAAACAGACTAGTGGGAGAGCCTGGGGTTATCTGGAAAACAAAGGTTCCTCACAGGATAGCCAGCACCTCCTACATGGCTTACTACTAGTTGCTCCAAGGCTCTTGACCTGTAATAGCATCTTCTCTTCATGCGCAGCAGAATCTGACCAGTTACTCATTTCCTTTGCAGCCATTTTTATGACAATCCCATCCAGTTTGTTGGACAGTCTGCTTTCCAGTACTTGCCAAAGCTCCACACTCTGTAAGTTCACCAAGCACATCCTCATAGAGGTAACACATCCAAGCTCCAAGCCCTGTGAGCTGGACACCTTAGTAGCCTTCTCCCTTCCTCTTTTCTAGAGCCCTTGTGCCAATAGAAGACCATGAGGCCACTCTTCTGGCCAGTCCCAAAGGCAGTGAGCCAAGGAGTAGACACTGCAGATGTTTTCTGCTGAGGAAGAATAATTTTGAGAAAGGCATTTTTTAGGCATTCATTCCTCCTGCCCACCTAGCTGACAGGCACTGGAGTCTTCTAGGGTCTCCACAGCTGCATCAGCACCAGCAAAGACCACACTCACAAGTGCCACTACATCTGCTGCATGCTGCTCAAGCAAGCCCTGCACTGTTGTGCAGTTGCCCAAACACAAGGCTGCTGAAGGCATCTGCCTTCCTCCACAAGATGGAGAAGCAGAGGAACACGTGTCCCATAAGACCAACACCATGGCACAAATAGTCTTACTGGGCAGCCAGTGATGACAGTGCTTCCTTCACATGTACGGCCCTAAGCCTGCTCCAGGGCCACCACCATGTGGTGGGCACCATCTGGACCAGAACGGCTGCTCCACATTGGCTGGCCTGGACTGGCTGGCTTTTCAGCTAACCTGTTGTGGCACAGCACTAAATATCGAGGCAGAGGCAACCTCAAAATCTCCATTTATAAGCCTCACCCAGCCTCCCACTGCAGGAACACACACTCAGGCAAATAAAATAAATCCTTCATATACCCATGCATTCTTTAGCTCCAAATGCATAGACTCTGGGAGGCTTGGGTGGGATGCCTTGCTAACATTCCCCATGGTAATTGTTTGGGGTTTTTTATTTAATTTAGGTAGAGATCATGCCAAGAATGTCAGTGGCTGGGGGAGGGTCTCAGCTTGCCAAGCCTCCTTGCATAGAAATGCCCAGCTCTGGCTCACTGTATCTGCACTGCGTGAGACGTCTGCTCCACCACCCAGCTGGCAGTGGCATGCTGATGAGAGGGGCACCTTTGCCCTCTGATCCAACACACACATTTGGGCATGAGGAAGCAGATTTGCCACCATAGCTGATGGGTCTGGGACCTTGGGCAGCTGCACTTGCTTCCAGGTCCTCTGTCCACCTCGCTTCACCCTCATTTCTCCGCAGGTCGCTCAATGGTGCAACGGACATCAGAGAATTCCCAGACCTTAAAGGCACCACCAGCCTAGAAGTTTTGTGAGTGGCAACTCTCTCCCTTTTACCCTGCTATTTGTGCTCTTCCTCCTTCAAGGCGGTCCAGGCTGTTTCAGCGAGGACAACTTTCACAGTGCTGTGCAGTTGGTTGTCTTCAGCTCTGCCTCTCCCTGGTCACTCACCTCTCTGCTTCGTTTCACCCCTGTGGCTCCTGAAAGCAGCTTTCCTCTCCGTGAGTTGCTCTCGGTACTGTTGAGTGTGCTCCAATCTTCTTTTTATTTTTTTTCTTCCTTCCCTTCTGCATCTGTGAAGGAACGAGCCTTTGGGTGCAGTGCTTCAGCATGGTCTGCTGAGACCCAGTGTCTCTGCCCATCCTGGGAGCAGCACTGGCAGTGCAGTGCAGTGCAGGAAACATTTGCCACCCAGGCTGGGGGCACCTAGAACTGGTCTGGTCCTGTCCTCACACCACCAGACCCAGGAGAGCTGGAGCTTGGAGGACATGCTGCCTCTGGCCACCCACAGTTCTCCTCTCTAGGGCACTGGTCCACACGCTGTGCCCAAACTGGGAGCACAGCTGAGCACCCCAGCCCAGGAGTGTGACCTAGCCGTGCCTTGCCTCAGGGACACAGGGACACACCACCCATCCCCCATACATGGGTTTCTGAGGCAGTCGTGGCTCCAGGCAGATCACCAGTCTGGACAATGGGGAACTGGGACGGCAGAGCATGCCACGGAGGGCACTGCCACCTGCCCTCGACATGGCCAAGGACAGCAGTGAATTCAGAACTCAGCAGCATCCCAGAATTTCTTATAGGCACATTCACCTTTACCAGGTCCAGCAGCAGTGCCCGTTTCCAAATCAGTTTCTGTTTCTCTCCAGGTATTTCATTATCCCATTGATATTGTCTCTCCTGCCACCATCTGGGACCAGTAGCTGGGCTTGTGGGTCACAGAGTCTGTGCGCTGGCTCTCAGTAACATCATTTCTTCTCTCTCCTCCACTCCTTTAGGACCTTGACCCGGGCAGGCATCCATTTACTCCCCAGAGGGATGTGCCAGCAGCTGCCCAGCCTCCGAGTCCTGTGAGTAACACATTTCTCTGTCCTGCCTGGTCTTTAGAAAAGTGCCATCAGAAACTGGGTTTTCTTCTTGTCTAGCTCAGGGGGGACACCAGCTATGGCAGACCATTCTGTGGTTCTTGTTCCCATTATGTTTTCCATGCAGAAGACACCGCCTTCTTAGGCACTACGTTGAGCTCTGCATGCTCTTGAACTTGCTTGCTTCATCCCAGTGTGATGCTCTGGACTCAGGGCTGCAAGCACATCCACATTTGCCTCCTCCTTGCTCTGTGCCAGTGGGAACTGTCTGCCCCATGCAAGGAGGGTAGAGAGGGTGCAAAGAGCGGTGGGTAAGAACGGCAGCAGCATTTCAGAGCTCCTAGCTATACGCAGCACAGAAGCCAGGGGTAAATCACATTCACACAATGCCCTGCCCCAGTGTTGGCTTACTGCAGTTGGAGCTCCAGCAAGTGCCATTATCTGGAGAAAGGATCCTGTTCACATCCCGGGAGGGGACAGGCCTGACCTGATGGAGACCTGCAAGGCCACATGGCCATGGCCCCTCACGTGGTGCAGCAGTGCCAGATCTGGGTTTTGCTCAGAGTCTCTAAGTTGCTTTTGGCTCTACCTGCTTGGCAAGGCACTGGATGATGGTGAGTGGGGGGGGATGTCCTTTTTTCTTTAACTTGGTACATGATGAAATCAGCATCTCGGAAAGACTCCTGCATCTCCTCAGGAATCACACCCCTCGTTCCTGAGATCCCCAACTTTGTCTGTGTCGAAGACATCCTCAGGAAATGAGTCATGAGCCAGATTTATACAAGTTTGCAGCCTTAGGGCAAGCAGGAGGCTTCCCTCTCATCAGTCTGTATACAAGCAAGCTGAAAATGAAAACAAGTTTGTTCCAGGAAAGCAACAGGAGTGAATTCTTGATCACAGAAATTGGAAACAAGAGAAAAACATAAAAATAAAAGAACACAATTTGTAACTTAGCAGATCATGGCATTTTGGTTCCAGCTGTCCCTGTAGGGAAGATCTCTCATCTTTACACATCTGGACCAATTCAATGGACATCTTGCCACGAAAGTGTAGCCTTTGGAATGGCCCAGGCTGTAGGGTCCCTAGTGCTCTGTTTATGTTTGCAAGTTATCAGACTGTAAGCCTTTGCAGCAAAGCCTGTTCTTCTAGCCTGCCCCCTCCTTGTGGGAGAGTTTTACTGGGACACCCCACCTTGTTCCTTGTTCCTTATTCCTCTTTCCCAGTTAATTTTACTGACATTAATTGCATTGCTTTCAGAGTTTGGAGAGAGAGTATGTGGGCCAATGTTTGTGCATGTTTACATCTCTCTTGCCTTTGAAATGCATTGGCCTTCTGTCCCCGCACAGCTAGTGGTTGTTCTCGCTGCTTTCCCCCACTTTGCCAGCCCCTTGGCAGTTCGTCAGGTTGACATTACAACTGCAACACATCTGAACACAGATGATACAGTTAACGCCGCATTTCTGGCCTCCTACTGCTCACCACCACCCTGCAGATTTTCTGCAGAGATCTTGCAGGGGGGCTGTAAGAGCCACCACAGGGGCGTGAGGCTCGCGGCTGTGCTGCGACGCCAGTCTGTGCATGGGCACTGAGCCCAGCACACCCAGGCAGGGCAGCCTTGCCGAGCTTGAGCTCGGCATCAACCTGACATCATCCTTTTGGTTTTGCCCAGAGCTTCTGCTCAGGGCACAGATTTGTCTTTCCTCTCAAGCAGAAATAGATGAAACTTCCCTGAGCAGAGCTGAAGTCCCTTGATGCCACCAGTACCTTCATCCTGGTGTGTCCACAACACAGCATCAGTGACTGAGGCTGCTCTGCTGGTAGATACTGGGCTGCATCTGGTTACACTTGCTCTAAAGGAACCAGAAATAACTCCTGGGGCTGTGTTCTCCCTCCATCACTGTCTAGCTAAGCCACCGCCCTGTCAAGCCCAGTGGATTGACACAGGGACCAGGGAAAGGTGACTGATCCTCTCTCCATACTGGGTGACAGTCTCCAGAGCCAAGCACAAAACTTTTGTTTGCTTTTCCCTCCTTCTTCCTCCCCACCATGGAGAACTGGTGGAGAGGGGGTTAGCAAAAAAATAAATAATTGAAATGTTTTAGCAGCAACTTATTGGCAGAAAGATGGAAACTGAGTTTGGAAAGTCGGCAGAGAGGCCACATACAAAACTTTACCCTGGGGCAAATTTCCCTTGAACAACCACAAATCCAGCCTCTGCTGGTGTGGGAAAGAGCTGATTTTAAGCATTACTCCTTACCCAGCCCATTTCAGTTTTAATAAATTCACATTAAGCTGTGCCAGGGTAGGTTTTCCTCTGACTACCAAGTCACTGTACCCTGGATGCTTACATGACACTGGGCCATGAAACAGTGGGAACAGGAGTTTGCTGGGAATTGCTTTCAAGTGACAACACTCCAGAGAATGGCAACCAGAGGTTTTCACAGTCCGTAATGTCCTGTACCAAATCCCTGCCAGTGCCACAACCCCTTCCTTAACCCTGGGGAGAAGCCAGGAAAGGCCTAATGGAGAGCAGGCAATGGGCAGTTGGGTTTCCTGCACCAGGAAGGAGGCAAGGCAGCTGGCTGGCTGCTCTGCTGGCCAAAACCTCCCCAGGCTCTGCAAGCCCATCTGCAGCTTTTGTGAGCTCCCCCATCCACAACAGCAGGACAAGATGCCTGGCACAAACACCTCTCTGCTTTGCCCACAGAAAAGCAAGGCTGTGCACAGCAGAAGCTGACGTGGATGCATTTCACAGCTGACTTGGGGCTGGGAAGGAAAAGCCTACCCCAGCTGTAGAAGCAGCTCCGTCAGTCTGCAGGTTGTGCTGGAGGGAGCTGGGCTGGGGCTGGATGAGTAGGTAAACCACCGAGCAATCCTTGCCTTGCACAAAGATGCTCAGAGCAAGCTTCAGGTGTGTGCAGAGTGGAAATCCCCCTCACCTGGGGTTGCTGCTCTCTGCATCCGTGCAAAATGGAAGTCATGTCGTCCCCCTCTCCAGCAGTATCTGCTTTCCAAGGGAGGGCTCAGGGGCACTCGCTTTCGGTGTCCTAACGTTACTGTACTGGTCCTTCCCCTGCAGAGAACTGTCACACAACCAAATCGAAGATCTGCCCAGTTTCCACCGGTGTCAGCGTCTGGAGGAGCTGTGAGTAAAGAGATGCCCTCGCTTGCACCATGGTCTGGGGGAAAAGGGCTGTTTCGGGGAGAGAGGCAGTTCCCACACACAAAACTCAACCTTAACCAAGCACTGGGAAAGCTGAGCATTATAACTCACTATTTGGACTGCAAATGGACCAGAGCTCCGCTCTTTGCCCCTGTGCAAATACAGAATAAAAATACATCCCCTGTGCATAGGAGCTTAATTCACTCAGGTCTTTTCAGAGGTCCCAGCCACAGCAAACAGAAGTAGGACATGACAGCACTGAATTTTACTTCACTAACTCAAGCCTCAGTATAAGCTAATCAAGAATAGGGTTTATCTATACCACAAATGTCTTCTGCTTCAAGGAGGGGTCCCATGCCATGGGCACAAAGCAGCTCTTATCCACACTGCTCAGGGCTAGCCCCTCCGTAGAGAAGATTAATGCTTTCTTCATGTGTAGCACTCAAATTGCGTCTCCTCTGGGCCCTGGGAGGCACCTCTGTTACTCCGAGACAGAGTTATTCATGTTCAGTTCAAAGTGTCTGGAGATCTGGCCCTACACTTCAAATCTGACAGAAGTTCTTGGCCTTTTTGAGAGAAAAAATAAAAATAATAGACTCCATGATTTTTTTATAGAATTCTGCAACCTGGAAGAATAGATGTGTGGGAGCAGCATCTCCACAAAAATACACAGGAGAGGTTGTCCCTGCTTTCTGCAGCACCCCAGCCTGGATGGCTAGACCAGTTCATCCAGCCTTAGCAAAACCAGACATTAGGACATCGTGAAATCACGTGAAAACGAGAGTTACGTAGCCCTTGCTACCTTTTTGGGAGCTCTGAGGACAGAGTTAGAGCTGGACATATTTTTATCTAAAGTACCCCCAGGAAAATGTTTGAAAAAATAGAAAAGACATCCAAAAAAGGACAAACTTTCAGAATTCCAAACCTGTAGCTTCATGCATTGTGCCTAAATTTCTTCTTAGAATATTTTATAATATGCCAAATTCAGACTTAACATTAATATAAAAGTACAGTAAATCCCTCTTTCAGACTACTTAAGTCAGACTGACTGTGTCTTAGATTAACATTTTCTTACAAAATGAGTATTTGGTCCCTTAAGCCCAAAGTTATCCTGTAAGCCCCACCCCCACCAGGC
>NW_008824402.1:687702-704585 GCF_000699105.1 Pygoscelis adeliae | reverse complement strand
CTGGGAAATACGTTGGAAACAAGTCTGGTGGTGCATGGTGGTACAGCCTGGCATGCAAACAACTTAGGTGTGCCAGTCACCCTGCTGTAACTGCCAATGTGCAGGTTTTTACCTGCAACACACAGGTGGTCCCTTGCAGCTAAACATCCTTGAATTATTTTTCACTAGCTTGCTCCAATACCCCTTCTTCCCAAGCTCCACCTCTCCCACTCAGTGAGACCCCCAAATTTGTGCACAGAGCTTCCCATGGCCCTCACTTGAAATCTTAACTAGAAGTAGGAGCAATGTATTCTTGGCTACATGGGACATTGAGAAACCAGCAGTAGAGCAGATATGAGACCCTCAAGCCCCTGTCTCTGAAAGGTGACTGTGTGGCCAAATACCAGCTGAGAGATTACAGCCATCATGTGCAGGGCCTTGTGTGAGATGAGTCAGGATCACTTCCGAGTCTGAAGGCAGGTTAGCTATCCAACAAACACTCTGGGGAGTTGTAGGTAGAGCACTAGGCAGTGGCTGTCTCCCCTTGGAGAAGGTCACACATCGAGGAGACCACTTCTGCAGGTCTGGGAATTCATGATGGGCATTTTGCAGGAATTTTAAAAAATATTCACCGTTGTTCCACACTAGGGAAAAGAAAACTGAAAAACTATGAATGTTTCCTGCAAAGTGGATGCTTGGATCAGTTCTGGATGTCTCTCAAGAGGCATGGGGAGTGTATAGGTCAGTCAGCAAACACTGTGTCAGCTCTTACCCTGCTCCCTCCCCTATCCCAGGGAGTGCAGGAGGCTGCTGGAAGGCAGGTGTGCAGGGGCTGAGGCACTTTATGAAAATACACGTGGGCAGTTCCGATGGTGGGTTCAGCAACACATCAGGATACTTCTTCATGAAAAGCTGAGATGCCTTCAGCCCTCAAACTGCCTTCGTCATCACCAAGGCAAAGGGCAGCACCGTATAGCCCTTCCTGAAGGGTCACACAGAGCTGTTTGCTGACTTACCAGACCCAAGCTCTCCTCTTTTGCTCTGGACAAAGCATTTGCAGGCTCACGGTGGAGCAGAGTGGGAAATCAGTGTGGCTTTGGAGATAATGGGGCACCTTTAACCACTGCACATCAATGGCACCTTAATGTGCCATGATGGCATCAAAAGGAGAGGCTGTCTGAGCCCTGGAGCTGCCCATAGGACAGAATGGCTTTGAGCTGGTTTGTTGTTCATCCTGTTTACCCCTTGGAATGAGAGTAGGTCTCCCAAGTTCGAATGACAGCTTCCACTCTGACAGTTTGCATCTGCTGCCATGGGACAAAAATCCCTACAAAGTATGAGCACTGCCTTCAGCTATTTTCTCAAACCAGTTTCTGTTTTTTCAGTGGTCTCCAGCACAACAGGATCCATGAAATCAGAGCAGACACCTTTGTGCAGCTGATGGCCCTGCGCTCCATGTAAGTCTTGTCTGGCAGGGGGAATGACTGGGCTTTTTGCTGGGGGAAGGGGAACCGTGAGCACCCCGCCAGGCTGATGTGGAGTTTCCCAACCCCACTCCCTCTGCCTCTGATGGGAGGCTTTGCTGTCCAGTCCCTCTTCCACTTCCCCTTACAAAAGAACTGGGCACAAACCTTCTGCCTGGCTTCCCTTCTGCATGCAGACACACCCTGTAAATAAACTCATTACCCGCCAGGCATGCGGACACGCCACACCACATGCTCTAACCACACGCTGCAACTCGTATGTTGCACAGCACACATTATGGACACCTGCCTCCTAAATGCCCACGCAGACACGGACTTGTGGCAGGGATTTACCACGGTGTGCATGAGCTCTAGCACCTTAGTGCTTAGTGTAAGGACTAGCTCCTTACACATGCTAGTCCTGGAACGTCCGTGCAGACCATCCCATTTGATTTGGGACTGTCTCCCCACAACTCAAAAGCGTATGTTAGATGTATTACGTGCACACAAGCATGCACAATATCATACACGCATAATGACCTTGCAGTAGACAGCCCACTCAAGTGCTCGGCACCTTTGAGAAGCTAGTAAGGTTCTGCAGGGCATGATTCTCCCTGTGACATGTGGCAAGAGCCATCCAAGTGCTGATGGTCTTTATTTACTGTTCTGTTAGGAAGTGAACTGAATAGCACAAAAGTGTTTTCCCATGGTGCAGCAATTTGAGTGTCATTTAATAGGCCAGCATTCTAGAGATCCCATGAGTGTCGTGTACACCATGTTTGTAACTGCACAGGAACACTCACGTCTTACATGTAACGCTACAGACAAGTATGCAAATACGAGCATGCTGCTGCCACACTGTAGTCACACAAACATACAGCTGAGCGTGTAAGCTCTAGCATTCGGCTTTGGGTATGTTCTGGGTCCCTGTGGGAAGGATTCAACTCACCCAACTTTAGCCTTCTGCAGGAGACACACACATCTGGGCAGGCACCCCTGGCTCCCTTCAGAGCTGGAGAGAGGTAGATACATGTAGGAGACTGCTCGTGTAGCCAGCCTTAGGAGAAGAAATGCTTCTTGATATACAGGTTCCTCTCTGCTGATGACGGAGGAAGATGAGCCCTCTAGCTCGGATGGAAGCAGAGCTTATTGAGGAGCCTCAAGGAATCCTCCCCAAAAACAAGCCAACTGTACATGACAGGAGACACTCTTGGTTCGCCTTCCACACAGCTCCTGACCCTGTTTGCCCTTGCCTGGGCACCCAGTAGTGTGACCACATCAGGGATGCTCTGGCACTAAGGCATAACCTGTCTAATGCTCTGAGGTTTAGCATGTTAGCATTAAAGCTCCAAATTTACAGAAATGAACCCAAAAAGGAACCTTTCCCATTGGTCTCAGTAGAGGAGCTCCTGCAAGGCAAACTCTTGTGCCCTCTGTTAGAGACCACCCATATATAGACCCAAATGTATTTGTCTCCAGGGAGCTGCAAAGAGACAGAACTTGCTGCCGACCAAGGGGCTACAGATCCCACATTGGCTCACATCGAACCCCTTGACCAGGCCGGTGTCAGCAGCTTCACTGTCCTGCTCTGCACCCCTCTTACTGGCATGTCCTTGCCTTGCAGAGACCTGAGCTGGAATTACATCCAGTTTATTCACCCTGAAGCCTTTGTGACCCTGCACTCGCTCACCAAGCTGTAAGTTTCAATGGTATTTCTTTCACAGTGGGCCATGGACAGCAGGTATCTGAGGACCTCAGACTGACTCCCCAAGCTACGGGACACCCAGCATTTAGATATCAGAAGGGTGCAGTGCTGAGGTGCATGTCTCATGACATGGGCAGACCAAATCCCAAGCTTTCCTATCAATATTAGAGGGATGATGAGAGTGCAGAAGAGGCCATCTTCAAGATGGTTTCACCCTGAATACGTAAGCCAGTACCTCCGCTTTCGGACGCTTTCATACCTGCCTTCAATACCTTTATGAAAGATCAGCATGATAGACCATTTCAGCAAGAGTCATCATAGACCATCTTTGCTGGCTCTGGAGGGGTCCCCAGTCCTCAGCCCCCTCACCAAGACTCTTGGGTATTTTATGAGCTGGGAGCTGCAATCATACCTGCCCTATTATGGGGGAAGTGGTGGTGGAAGTGATACATGGGGCAGATACGTGCACAGGGAGGTAGATACCACCCAGAGCTTTAAGCGTGGGCATTAATCCCTGCCCCTCATTTCCTCCAGGGACAGCAGTATCAATCCATTTATCTCCAGAGGACCCTGGTCCCCGTGCAGCACCTAGCCCCATTTCAGCATCACATTTGAGGGAACAATCAAGGCAGGCAGCATGGCTCTCCAAGCCTCTGCTCGGCTGAGATACCACTAGCAGCAAAACCCTGACTGCGGTCTCCCTCTCTGCTTTCCCTTCATCAGGGACTTGACTGATAACCAGCTGGTCACGCTGCCTCTGGATGGTTTGGGTGGACTGACCCATCTGAAGCTCCAAGGCAACCCCGCTCTCTCCGAGCTCTTCACCAAGGAGAGCTTCCCCAAAATGAGGTACTGGTGGTGTTGGCTCTTTCACTTCTGGCGCTCAGCACAGCCTGTATTTGCTTATAGTAATCAGCCTCCTGTTTGCCTTGTTTATCTCATGCTTTCCTCCATCCTTTCAGGCCAATAGGTTGAGGAAGCTTCATCTGCTGCTAACGCGCCTCATCTTTTAAAGTCTTCCACGGGAGAGCAATGATGCGCTCCCGGGCCCGCTGCCCCCACCCCAGACACACACACAAGTGGAAAGCATGGAGCAGGCCCAGCTCAGGGCTCCTCTCAGTGGAAAACATTCCCAGAAGCCAGTCCTAGCTAACGACATCCAGCTTTCCTTCAGTAAACTCTGTTTGTGTGGCCGTGTCTTGTCTGCTATGGATTAATGAGGAGCCTGAAGGGGTCAAACTGAGCAAGACGAGGCTGCAAAAGGCTCGGAGTGCAGTGCTGCACTGCAGGCTCTGGCTCTCCTGACCCTCCCTCAGTGGTGGGTCTCCAGCGTGGCACCTGCCCTCAGGCTGAGGGGTGCCTTGCAAATTCCCCTGAGGTGAAGCCATCTTTTGCTTGGGTCTCCCAGGTAGTTCCTTTGGAGCCAAGGATGCATGAGCTGATGCTCCCACTTATCCAGTACAGGTTCCCCAGGCTGGAGCTTCTCAAATTTAGACACCCACTGCTGGGGTCACAGGCCACTGCACCAACATTGGCCTTAATAGCTCAGGTCCAAGGAAAAGTGTGGAGCTCTCACTTTGGTCTGCCTCAGCAGTGGTGCCTGCAGGGCTTTCTCTTCTGACTTTTTTGACTCATCATAGCTGGGATCTGCTGCATGACTGGTTTCCAAATGCAGGGGATACCAGAAGTTTCTGGAGGGCTTTCCACACCCAAGATGGCAGTCCCTTGTGCAAAGCGGGTCAAGTTCAGCACTTCCAGGGCATTCCTCCTCTAAACTAATTCCATTGACATCTGTGGAGCTGGTTTGGATTTGTACCAGAGAGACTGAGTCTGCAGGAATGGTTCATTGAATCACGCCAGGCGATGGACCCATTAACTTTTCCTAAATTTTGGGGTACTGCCATTAAGTAGTCTTATTCTTGGGGCATATGTCTGGAGGAATCATCTGAGAACAGTTCTTAGCCATCCTGGGAGGATCTGTACCTCCCTACCACTTTTCAATAATAGGATTTAATTTGGAGCTTATAACAGGAAGCAAGCTTGTATACAGAGTTTCCATAGCCTCCCAGGGCTCAGCCAGAAATGTTTGGGAACTTAAAACAAAAGCATATTTTTAGAATATAGAGTTTCACCATATTTACTGATCTTGTCAGAAGACCTTAATTGTCTGGAAAACCTGAGGTTCCTTTGCCTTCATCAGCAGTCTTCCTGACTTCCAGCAAAGAAGCAGGAGTTTGCTGTCTTTGAAGAAAATGCAGCTGCGGATTGATAGCCTGGTATTTCATCCAGATGATGTTCAGCTGCTGTTTAATTAACCTTGTAATACGTGCTATAATTAACAACAAAAAATTCTACTTTCAAGAAGAAATCAGACATATTAAAATAACTTGCTACACTTGAGAGACCTGAGATTTCCCTGCTGGAGCTGGCAGGGGTGAGCCACGGTCATGGAACTGGAGTTTGGAGGTGCTTCTCTGACCTTCAGCAACAAGCAAGGGCGACCTTGCACTTGCTCAAGCTCTCAGAAAGATTCTCACCTTGAACAAAAGAAAGGATGCCCAGCAAAAAATGGCCTTGGGGTAAAAAATGAAGACTCTACATGCACATGGCATATTGCCAAAGGGCATGGTAAAGAGAGGCTAATTCAGTCTGGGGAGAACTGCAGAAAGTTTTTTAGGAATTATCGAGGAACTTTAGTGCAGTTTCCAAATCTGGTGTTTGACAACATCCTATTGACAGACAGTGTCTTAAGCACCAAAAGTGGGGCAGTGCAGAGACTGGGGTGGTGGGGTGACTTGGGTCCACACCCAAGTGGGGTGACTTGGGTCCACACTCTGTCCTACATGGAGTCCTTCACTAGAGCAAAGTCCTGCTCCAATGTAACCATCAACTGATAGACTGGCTTGTGTCACATGTGGAAATAAAGCAAAAAGTGCAAAGCAATGGAGAGTCAGGTCATGGAGGTGACGCACCTAAAAATTCTGCTTTCCCCCTTTGCAGAGTCCTTGAGGTACCTTACGCCTACCAGTGCTGTGCCTATGGAAGCTGCAGCAGCTTCTTCAAGATGTCCAACCAATGGGAGGCAGAAGACATGAGCCCTGAGGAGGAGGATCCCCACAAGAGGACCATGGAATTGTTTCCAGGTCATGCTGATAATCACTGTAAGTAAACTGGGCTGAATGGTGATGCAATCCTGCATTTGCAGGAGTGGTCCCACTGCCAGCCATGGAGTTACATCTGCCTCAGGGAAGGCAGACTGATCCTTCTCCAGCTCTGGTGGCCAGTTGCTGTGAATGGGCTTCAATTAGTGTCACTGCCTTGGAGAAGGAGCTGATCTGGCGCATCCAAACCTTCACAATCTGACAGAAAGATCTGGCAGCCCTCAACAGGATGGACATGTATGCTAATTTGGCCTTGCTGACTACAGAGGGAGGCTACCCAAGCCACCTGAGCAAGGTGGCTGAGGTTATATGGGACAGCTTTTGGGCTTGGCATTAGGCTTCTGGGCAATACGGAGCCTCTGGCAGGACATCGGTCTTTGTTGGTACAACATACAGAGAATGGGCCCTAGGATTAATCTGAATTAATCTGAGTGAAGAAACTCGAAGGACTGGAACGTGCAGCTGGCTGGAGGTAAAGAGACCCATGTCCACACTCCTGTGCATATAACCTGATGCTACAGCAAAGGTCAGGGTTAGGTATGAACAAAAGGACACGTTTGGGGAATATGATGAGCTCAGCATGGGGGCTAGCCTATGCAGGGCAGAAGTTAAAGATGAGCAGCACCTTCTGTTCAAGAAGCAATTTATTCTGTGCTCCAAAATGCACTTCTGCATAGACCTCCATAAAATCTGTTGCACAAGGTCAGCAGACCTCCTGCACCCAGAGATTCACAGCACAACAGCAGCTCCAGGCAGAAAGCTGGTGTGATCCTTTTGCAAGGGAACCTCAGAATAATGTGAAGAAAAGCATGAGCTCTTTTGCTTCCTCTGTAACTGCTGGAGAGTGGAAATAGCATTTCAGGACACAGCTTGGATGCTGCATTTGTTTATATATTTGTGTAAACAGAGAGGCCACACGAACTTCCGAGGTCTGAAACGCCCTGTAGGCAAAACCACATCATGCTGTGTGTCTGTAGGAGATGGGGAGAGGGCTGAGTCCCTGAGGAGCACTTGACTCACCTGCTCCCAGGAGCACCGTGCACCCAGCTATAACCAGGGGCTCTGCAGAATCTCCTCCTGCATCCTAAGCAGGCAGGACTAGATCTGGAGCCAGATAGTGACCCAGCGCAGTTGGGTTTTCTGTGTTTCAGCAGTGGTGGGAGGCAGGCTGCCCAGACACTTTATGACACAGCCAGCGAGAGAGTCACAAGCCCTGCATCTCTGCTCCTGCCATCTGCCCTGCCCCAGTCCTTCACAGACTAAGAATAAGCTTTAGCAATGTAGAAAGTCCAACCAGAGGCTAGCAAGTGCGATTCCTACCAGCATGATGTGGCTCTTGGAAGCACGGTAGACTTGGTGGTTACACTGGGCCGACAGTACAGAGGAGCCATAAGTTACGGTCATTGCTGCAGGAATTTCTTCTCAGCTGGGTCAGTTTTTCCATCATTAATGCAGCCCATACTTTAACAGTCCTTGTGCATATAGTTGGGGTGTTTGCCCAGCAAATTACAGCATCTGTGAAAAGACCTGGTTTGCAACCAGGGACCATAGTACTGCTTACAGACCTGCTCTTGCTGGGCACCAAAGCATTTGATGTCTCAAAGGATACTCTCTCCTGGCCCAGTCAGCAGATCAATACCTCCCACAGGCTCCCAGGCCTCCAAGCCAGTCTCAGTCTCATGGATTATATGTGTGTTCATGAGATATTAGGACCAGAGGGGAATGCTGAGTGATTCTAAGACGTGCCAGATGACACTATTAGCAGCTCATAAAGGCCCACATTTTCAGATGTTAAAGCACTGGGTTTGTCTGAAATATCAAACCACAGAGGTGCAAACGTGAAATGCACAAGAATGTCCTGCCTCACTATGCGCAGCTTTCACAGACAGCTCTCCTTACCATTCAGCGATGCATGGTCTACTCTTGACGATGAGGGTTTTGTGATATTGCTATTTTACTGAATTAATTGTTGCTTTATTTCTACTCCCAGTGCTTCCTTTCTGATGGCCACCAGGGGTATTTAGCTGTGTTATATGAATTTTGTAACACTTCCTCATTAAAGAGGAAAAAAGCTTCCAAACATTCCTTCCATGCGAAAGATAAAGTGGTCTCATTAAGAGAAAATAACTCGGGGCTCTGTCCCTGCAGTGTACAGCCAGGCTCATCAGGGCGCTTGGATGCTGTGGCAGAACTTGTGAGAGGGATGGGCACGCTTCCAGATAGCCATGTCCTCTCAGGCTTGCGTAGTGCTTCTAGGAAGGGACTGAGGAACCCTTTACAAACAAGTCTGCGGAACCTCACAGCCGGGTGGTGAAAGGCGACTTGTCCCAGGCAGCAATGTAGGGGGGAGAAATGGGTCCCTGGTGGCACAGCCCTGCTCCAGCAGCCAGCCAATGCTGCCTCCCGCAGCGTGTCCCGCTCCCGCATCCAGCACCCATCCCTCAGCTGAGCCCCGCGCCCAAGGGACCATCTGACTTCAGCCACAGAGTGCACATGGTGCCACGGACCCCAGGGCCAGCTCAGCTCTTTCCCATCCTCCCAGGGCCCCAGATGCCTGGGAACCCCCCGGAGACCACCAAAGTGTGTCCATTCGCATCTGAGTAGCGGTCACCCGAGGCCCAAAGGAGTGTGGTTAGTGCGTGTCTCATCACTGTCACCTTGTCACAACAGACATTTAAGGTCCCGTTTCCGAAATTTTTGGTGCTTGGGATATGCCTTGGATTATAACTGGCGGCGTTTAGCAGATACCCCCTGCCCCAGGCCCGTCCCGTGTGGCTGGGCAGCAGCCCAAAGATGGCTCAGGGGCTTGTCACACAGACATCACAAAACACTCCCCGGCAGCTCGCTCCTGCCACCCTCCTGAAACTGGCTGCAGAGGGAGGACAGGCAAAGTGCAAGTACCACCATTGCCACGAGGCACTTCCAACACAGTCCCAGCACCCCCCTTGGGGACCACTGGTTTGAGGATAGAAAAGGATGTATTTACTTACGAGCAATGTTTGCAATAATGAAACAAAGCTATAGAAAGCGAGAACACACTTGTATGGTTATCCTCGACAATAGGACACTGCTTTACCCAGTCCAGCACCTCCATTAGCTTGTAAAGCTGACTAATTAATTTTTGCAACCATCCAGCAAACTCTGGAGGGTCCTTAGAGCTACACTTTTCCTGCTTCTGTCATTCAAGAAGGCTACCCAAGTCCCCCAGAAAGCACCTGCCCAGGCCCCTTGCAGCCACCCATGCCCTACCTCTGAGGTAGAGCGCAATTATCTGCAAACCCCGCGTGGGGACTGCCCTGGGTAAGGCAGACAATACAAAAGGGGAAGAAGCATCCAGCCCAATGTTTTTTGTTCTACTCCTTCTCCAGCAATTCTCCTCCTCTCCCTCCCACTTCTGTGTTTGTACAGCCAACTGGAAACCATTTGCCATGGAAAGGGCCCTTCTAGCAAAGTGTTTTTTTCCATAAGGCCTCAGAAAGTGGAGATGTTTTAGCAAAATTCAAATAAATAAGGACTACTTCAAAAACAATGCAGTCTGCCTTGCTAGAACACAACAGCCATTTTCTTTTCTCTATAGTTCCCAGGCTGGGAGAAGTACTGATTTCGAGCAGAGAGAGGTACATTTTCTGCTTTGAATCCCACTGTGCTGGCCAAGGATTGCTTTGCAATTCACACCTAGCTCAGTAGTCCAGGCAAAACAAAAGATCGCTGCCTTTACCTCATGCAAATCTTTAACCTATGCTTAAAAGCAGCCTCTGTGCATTCTGGCCCTTTGAAGAAAAAAGGGATGGGGGCAGATTACACTTTAACACTACCATGGTTTGGGTGGCAGGGGGGCAGAGAAGGTACAAGTCTCTGCATTGATTTGCGTATCGTGACTGCACATCACAGCCTCCACGCTGTGGATGGAAAAGACACTGGAGATTTATAAGACTATAAAATACAAGGAGGAAATATTTTTCCATCCCACTGTGAGTGTTTTCTTGCCAGACTCCAAAGCAGCAGTAATATTTCAACTCTTATACAGACAGATTTTTTAAATGGCATTTTTTTCCAAAGCTCACTGAAGCCGAGAAAGCCACAATGCTTGTCAGGAGCCACTAAAGATAGCATGTTATTTCTCATCATTCTTTAATCAAATAATCACAGTTGCATTTTCAAACACAAGCAGGGAGCAGACCTCATGAGAGGCACCATTTCTAAGCAGAATAGGCAACTAAATCCCACTTAGGTTAGCCATATCTTCAGCATTGTGGAAACTAGCCTTCCTGGCCAGTGTCTGAGCTGCCAGCTGCACACCTGGGCACCAGCATCCATCCGTATCATCCAAGGGAGAGTTCATCCCACAGCCACAGATCCAGCTCCCTGGCTATCGGGTTGCAGCAAGCACAAAACACGTCCTTTCCCCTTCCTCCCGCCCATAGAAAACCCTCCGGAGGTCTCCACTGGGAGCAGAAGGCTGTGCTTGTGCCATGGGTGGGGATGGTGCAGTGGGACAGCAGCTGTTCTCACTGTGTCCCAGCGCTGTGAATCAACGGTAGTTTAAGATGAACAAGGAACAAAGCAGAAAAGCATGTCTTGGATTAGATTAAGAGGATGCCATTCTCCTTGGTGATGACCTACACCTACATGCCATCGAAAACACAGTTGAGGTCTCAGCCCCTTTCTCTTCCAGCAGCTTCTCCTTCAGCCAGGGAGTCTCTGCCCGACCCTCAGGGAGCCCAAGCCTGGCTCAGGGTGCAGCTGCCAGAGTGATGGAGAAGCTGGCCCAGCAGGCTGGGCTCTGAGGGCAGTGCAGTCTGGTTGCATAAACCCCACGGGATCCAAAGTCTGCAGGCATGGGCAATCAGTCTGCCTTTAAGCAAACCCAGGACTGGGAACCTCCAGGGTTAAAAACAAGGCACCACAGTCCCAAGAAATCATAGGACATAAAATAAAGCAATAAATGTTGGGTTCTCTTGTCTTTTTGCTTCTGAGCCGTTTGGTGGTGGTTGTTGACGAAGAATTTCTGCTGCAAGTAGAAGCTAATGGCTCTCTTTGAACAAAGCTCCGAAGTCCTTGTTGATGAACTAACACTGGACCAGGCCTGCCCAGAAAGCTTCCATTTAGAAGATGCATTTGAAGGCTTTGTTTTCTGTAACCACATAGGCTAGAGTATTTCTTTATTTTCAATAAAGCATGCTGGGAGGAGGGATCTGCAGTCACACAACTCTGGGATCTGGGGCTCTTACACTTCAAATGTTGGGAGTAACCTAAAACAGAGGGGTTGGCCACATTGCAACCCACCAACGTTTAAAAGACCTTCTCCCTCTACAGCAGTGACTGCAGGGGACAAACTGGACACCAGCAGCTACTTTGAACCTGTGGGCTGGGAACTGGCTGGAAAAGTCTGGGTTGAGGACACGCAGTGGGAAAAGCTTCTGGCCCATCTAGCCCTGATGGCCCTGCTCGTTCTTCTCTGAGCATCATTTCTCATTGTTTTCTCCCCAGACGACCTAGATGCAGATGACCTCCAGCTGGACCTTGAGGAATCAAAGCTGCACCCCACTATTCAGTGCACGCCAAGCCCCGGTGAGCAGCCAGGGAAACCCTTTGAACACAGCTGGGATCCATTGAGCTTCTCTAAATCCCCAGGATCCCACGACCCTTCCTGCAGTGTCTCACAGATGTGCAGATCAGAACCCTGAATGGTTGTGCTTTGGCCAAACTGGGGACAAGTGAGGAGCTTCCTTCTCCCACTCAGATGTAGCTGCCCCCCTGTGAGGAGAGGACAAGGTCATGGTAACCCTGACCAGGAGTCCCAGGTATCTCCAGCTCCTCCATCCACCAACCTGCCCGCAGTCAGACTCTTGGCTCTCAAGAAGTTCCTGTTCCCTTGCAAGACTTAGACTTTGCTTTGTCCCAGCCAGCCCAGAATATTGCATGACAAGATCTTGTCCTTGATCTCCCGATCATACTTGCAGCACTGCAAACTGCAAGGCTATTTTACTCTGTTTCCTGAGAAAGGGAGAGAAGGGAGGTGCTGGACTGCACCTAGCCACTTTCTCCTTACTTCCATCAAAAACATCCCAGCAGCCACAGGCTGGCTGGGACACAAGGAAGCTGCCTTCTGATTTTGTCCCCGTTCACAGCTCAGTGGTGTCCTACACAAGCACAGCTGAAGGCTGGAGAGGCCTGGCTCCATCCAGGCAGCTGTGGGACACTGGCAGGGATGGAGTTTTCGCCACTTTTCCCACTGAGTTTGCTGCAAAACAGACAAGAAGGAACAAGATTTTAGCAGAGGGCATGCCCTGCTGCCTGGGTACAGAGGTGGTGGCTCTCTGAGGAAAGTCAGCCAAAGACCTCCACCCCCTTTGAGCTGAACAAGCTTTCTCAGTTTCCTCTAATTTCTTTTGCTCTCTACTGCCTAAAACTTGGCCCGTCCTGTTTCTGTTTTTGCTGAGCTCCCACCCTGAGCCCCTCACTGTAACATCTGAACCCCTCCCAGAGGCAACTGTCTCTCATTGCACTGTCTCTCCCCGCTCTCTTCTTTTTCCTTTGGCAAACAGCATCCACCACCAGTCCCCTTTTTACCCCTCCATGACCTTCCCTTCTCACTCCCCCTTCTCCCCATGTCCACCCTCCACCATTCTTTCTCCTGACATCCTCCCATGTTCTCCTTGCCCAGGCCCCTCTGTCCCTTCCCTGCTCTTCCTCCCCGCCTGCTGTCTCTCCCTCCTGCTCTAACACTTCATCTCACCTTGGCCATCCCCTCCATGCAGAGGTCATTCATGCAGAAATAATAAGACACCACTTAGCCAAGGCCTTGAGTGTAAGGGCAGAGGCTGGCAATGTCAGAGCATCCTGCCATCTCTCACACATCTCCACACCACTAACTCCAAGATCCCAGGGGGTACGTGAGAAGGAGCAGCTAATGGCAGAGTGGCCCAAATGCCAGGCTGACACCAGGAGTGTTAATGGGTCTGGAGTCCCACAGAAATGTGGGGCATTATGGTCATGAGTTCCTTTGGACAAAGGCCCACATGGAGCTCAGACTCTGCCCCCCTGAACAGCATAGGGCAGGTGGAACATGAGAGCAAAAAGGCTTTGCCACGCATACGGTCATGGGGTGGCAATGCAAGGCCCCAACCTTTTTACATTTTAGGAGCTCTGATAAGTTTGCCATTTCTCACATTTCACATATGACCTCTCCCTGCACCTCGTTTCTGCCCTGGACAAGATCTGAGAGGAGGCCCTGGTCAGCATGCCAGAGGCACCCCAGTGTGGGGACAGGAGCACAGGGGAGCTGGGACAGAGCCAAGAGGCAGCACTGCTGCCATTCCGCTGCAGAAGAGGGCAGGCAATGTTGCACGCTCCTTTCCAGCCCTCAGCATTCAATAGGCAAGGGGCTGGCGGGGACAGGAGAGGGCTGGGACCTGGCCGCTGCTCCAGACAGCACCACTAGAGCAGAGTGGTATATTCTGGGTTTAACTTTGGGGTTTGTTTTCTTCCAGGTCCCTTCAAGCCTTGCGATCACTTGTTTGAGAGCTGGATCATCCGCCTGGGAGTCTGGGTCATCGTTCTGGTCTCAGTGCTCTGCAATGGGCTGGTCATTCTGGCTGTCTTTGCCTCTCCCAGCTACCTCTCTCCAGTTAAGTTCATCGTCGGCTCCATAGCTGGAGCCAACATGCTGACTGGCATTTACTGCAGTATGCTGGCTCTCGTCGATGCCCTGACCTACGGCCAGTTTGCCAAATACGGCGCCAGATGGGAGACCGGCGCAGGCTGCAGGGTGACGGGGTTCCTGTCAGTGTTTGCCTCCGAGGCTGCCATCTTTCTGCTGACATTGGCTGCCGTGCAGTGCAGCATTTCAGTCTCCTGTGTGCGGGCCTATGGAAAGTCACCCTCCTTAGGCAAGGTCAAGGCTGCTGCCTTTTGCTGCCTGTTGCTGTCCTCTGTGGCTGCCATTTTGCATCTCTTCTCCATTGGGGAATATGGAGCATCCCCTCTCTGCCTCCCGTATCCCATCCCAGATGGGAAACCCACCACCCTGGGCTTCACTGTGGCCTTGGTGATGACAAACATGCTCTGCTTCCTGACTATCACGGGCACCTACATCCGACTCTACTGCAACCTGCTGAAGGGGGAGTTCAGCGCTGTCTGGGACTGTGCCATGGTCAAG
Source organism: Pygoscelis adeliae (assembly GCF_000699105.1). NCBI lineage: Eukaryota > Metazoa > Chordata > Aves > Sphenisciformes > Spheniscidae > Pygoscelis > Pygoscelis adeliae. The sequence goes on along the minus strand of NW_008824402.1, from coordinate 690,116 downwards.
CATGTGGCCTGGCTGATCTTCACCAACTGCCTCCTCTACTGCCCAGTGGCCTTCCTCACCTTCTCCTCCACACTCAACCTCTTCCTCATCACCCCAGAGGTCATCAAATCCGTCCTCCTTGTGGTCCTGCCCCTGCCCGCCTGCCTGAACCCCTTGCTCTACCTGCTCTTCAACCCCCACTTCAGAGATGACCTCCGCCTGCTGAGGCAGAAGAGCCAGGACAAGGGGAGCTACCCCCAGTCCTGCGGGGTCGATGACATGGAGAAAAGCTCCTATGACTCCACACAGGCTCTGGTGAGCTTCTCTGACATCGACCACATATTCGAGACACCTGATTCCCTGGGAGTGCACCCCATCCTCGACAGCTACAGCTTCCCCTCCATGATGCTTGTCCCCTGCCAGCAAAGGGTGGGCACCAGGGGGAAGGAGCGGGGCTTCTCTGAGCATTGTCCCTGCCTCAATGACAGTGAGGTGCTGATCGCTTCAGAGAGTCGAGATCCGGCTGGCAGCAGTCTCCGTATAGCCTTCTTCCCCTCCCCACCCACGCCGCCCTACACATCTCACTTATAAACCTCCTCTGAGTAGCCGTGCCAAACAGCCCCACACCACACACTGAGGGCCAGCCCCAGCGCTGGGTGGCCAGCAAGGTGACAGCAGGCTGCTCCATGTAAAGCACCAGTACAACCCATCTACCCTCACCCCTCATCATATCTGCCTGGGCAACCGGCACCGCTCTGCCAGCTGCCACTTGCCTGGAAGGGCTCTGACTGAGCTCCAGATACTCAGGGCTGGCCATGGGAGGAGATAAACCCTCTGCGCAAGTGTTTCCCCTGCTAGGGACTGCCTGGGAGAGATCCCCACCAGCTCAGGAGATGGGTCAGGGAGACCCTCCTCCTCGTCATCCTACAGCATCGCAAGCCGGGAGGAGCCTGCAGCAAAGCCAAGCATGTCTTCTCAAGGCAGAGATGTCTTAGCAAGCAAAAGCCATTGCTCTGTGGCAGAAACACATGGAAATGGCTGACTGCAGTGATGTGGCCACCCATAGGGACCTCAGGCCTTGTCCTTCAGGGTCCTCCGCAGGTCCCACAGACCCCTGGAAATGAGCTTGTGTCTGCCCCACGCCATCGACTGGAAGAGCAGAGGAAGTGGGTTAAAAGCAGTGTATCCATGTGTGCACCTGAGGTTTGGACCACCTCCATTTTGGGAGGCTCCGCTTCATCCACTGGGAGCCTCATGGGTTGGGCAGGACCCCCACTTTCAGATGACACCAGGAGCTGGGGATGCTCAGCCCCTCTTTCAGTCTGGCCCACAGTGTCTAACAAGGGGTCTCTGAACCCTAAGGCAGCCAAATCCAAACGCCTCCCCCGAGAAATGTACGTGCTTTGCCTGAGGTCACTTGGCAGCACCTGGCCAGGGTGCCCAAGGGAACACTGGGCTCCCTCCACCTTCATCACTCCTTCCACCTTCGCATGCTGCAGCACACCTGGGACACTCCTGCCTACAGCCACCTGGCTCCGAGTCAGGCTCAGCGAAAATGGGGCCTGGCTCCCTCACTGCTCCCAAACCTTACTCCTGGAAGAGGCTGTAGGTTCTTGGGTACATGTCCTCCATGCAGAATAGCCGGTTTGGGGGCTGCATTTGCCCTCCCCTATTTTAAGGGCAGCTCATGTAGAAGGAGGGAACAGAAATCAGCCTTGTGGGATGATGGCATCAGGAGGACACAGGCCACTGGGAACAGTCTCAAATTCACTCCCTGCAGCTCAGGGATCTCCCAAATCCATCCTCTCCATCACAAACCCTCCCACTGCCACCCAACGCAGCAGGAAGCCCGCGGTCAGAGCTCAGGCCCTGGGCAAAGCTTTGGTTCTGCTGACATTACTGCAGCTGTATAAGTCATTCATTCTTGTGAGATAATAAATGAGCCCCATTGCTGACCAGTGGCTGGCTTCTGTCCTCTTGCATGTGAAAAGCACCTTGTTGGTTCATTCAGTGCCTGGCTGGCTGCCTCTCCCAGTGAAACTGGGCTGTTGTGGTTTGGATGTTGTCTGTATTGCCTGAGTGAGGACTGGGAAATTGCATTGTGTCCAAATGAGCTGGCACCATCTCCTCCCCACCCCTCTTCTTCAGAGGGAAGAGCCAAACCACCTGCCTTTACTCAGCAGAATTACACCACCAGTGTCCCTCTCTAGACCCCGCGGACCAGACCACCTGGTTGCACCCCTGATCCGCTGCTTGTCTGCATCTAGTGTCTGGGTTCATGAGCAGGACAGAGTCTGCTGCATAAAAGTTTACAGACATCATATAACAGGGTCTCCCATGCAAAGACAGACTCCCCAGCCAGAGCCTAGCTCTGCTTCCCTTCTCTGCACATGAGCCCTGTAGTCTTATCTCAAGAAGAAAAACTTGAGACATCA
>NW_008824402.1:675592-687674 GCF_000699105.1 Pygoscelis adeliae | reverse complement strand
AATCAGAGGAATGAGATCCAAAGGCTAGAGAAGAGGATGGGAAGCCCAAATTTAGTGACAAAATCCAAAGCTCTGCTATGCAGTCCAGGTGGGAACTATGAAAAACATGCCCTGTTGTAATACTTGAATCCTGATCCAGACTTCTGATATCCTACAGATACTCAAAATCAGTTCTTACACTTGGCTCATTAAAAACACTGAGCCATTTTCTTCCATTTCCTTAGGGCTGCTCATGTGCACATGACTGGGAAAGACTCATATCTAGTTCGATTTGCAGAAATAAAATGCTCCTTCAGAAGTGGGATTATACCTCCCCAGCATAAATCCAAATTCCCCAGCATGTATCCTAACTCCGTAAGGAAATCCCTAATTATAAGACACCCCAAAATAAACCCCACTGACATTGATATAATGAGAATCATTACAAGTCACAGGCTAACCGCAACACTCTTGCCTGAAATCCCCTGCACAGCACTGCTGCCAGGAGTATTCATACCACGCTAGCAGGTGTTAAGGTACCCAACAAACACTTGACAGACAGCTGTCCCCAACAAATGGAGTGCATGAGCTCTCCATGGGCACTGGGTTATCAGGGAACAGCCACACAACGTCATGGTAGCAGGAGCTGAGCAGTACTTGGGACAAAAAAAGCAGGCTGCTGCATGGTCAATGTAGCAGAAATTGAGTCCCCAGTTGTCCCAGCTGGTAGGTAGGGTTCCCAAAATGTATGGATGTTATGCACACTTCCTACACACACGTCAGTGTGCATGGACAGGCTGCCATGGCTGGAGAGACTGTGGTGTAGAGCCTCTTGGGATTACAAGAACTACAGCCCTCATCCAACCTGCCTGTCCCTTATTACAGTCTCAGCCTAGCTGGGCACATCCCGCTGTGCTGTTGCCATAGGTGTCTCAGGTGGTGACCACCACGGGGTAGACCAACTAGCAAACAGCGTTACGGACATCCTTCATGGTACTGAGCACAGAGGAACAGGTGAGTCTGAGTTCAAGACTGGTAGGAGTCTGGCACAGCCAGCTTCCCAGGGCTCATGCTCATCACCTCTGGAGCTGGCTGAAGAGGAAGAAGAGCATCTGAGAGTGCCCAACCCAGGAAGAGCCTGAAGTAATGACAGGGTTGATGCAGGCACAGGCACTGTCCTTCCCAAGAGCAGTAACATTTCCCCAGGAAACCGTGGAAAACTTCACTGTGGGGCTGGGTAAAAGCCCTCCGGAGCATGCAGGCCCCTAGTAGTCCATGTGGGACTTCCCACCTCCTCTCTCACAGATGAAGCAATGGCCAGCAGCCCTGCTGGTCTTGTCTGTGCTAGAGCACAGCACAGCCCAGAGCAGCCCAGCTGAGCCCTACAGCACCTCGCTCCATCCCACAGGGCATCTACAGTAGATGCTGCCCATGTACGTTCTGACCATTACCCCCTGCTCACCCATAATCCCTTCTTCAACCTGTCTTCTACCTCACTTGTGTCTACCTCACTTGTGTCTTCAGGCACATGCCTGGAGGGTGTCCCCTGTGAGAGGGACATTGCCTATGCCAAGGAAGGCTGCAGGGCACCTCTGGGGAAGAAGGGACTGAAAGAGCACCAGGCCACCCCGAAGGGCTCTGAGCCCAGAAAGCAGACAAACTGTAAAGCACAGAAGCACTTCATTGCTATTCATTGTGGAACCTTTTCCCATCAAGGGTCTGTAGGCTGCCTCCAGGGAAGCTCTGGTGAAACAGTCGCCCCTCAAAGCCAGTGCCCATCTCATGGCAACCCTGGAACTGTCTACCCCAAAGAGAACAAAGCTACTGGGTACAGATCCTGCACAATGCACCAGCCAGCACCCTCTTTTCTACCCCACAGAGCCAACTCTCATCAGGCTCAGAGACCTTCCTCACAGTACTTCTGCACAGGCCAGCCTCCTTACTTAACTGAGTATAAGCTTGTCATGGAGCAGGGATGAGATCTGTTCCCTCTGCTTCCCGGGGGCCATGTGGAGCCCCTCAGAGCCCATTTAGCGCAAATGCACCCTGAAGCCCTCTCTGAGCTGTGGCCCTGGCAAGATTAGGAAGAGGAAAGGAGGGAGCATAAACACAGAGCATGTTCTGTCCTGGCCCACAGAGGTGTCTGAGAAACAGTGAGAGCTTATGGATTTGCAGAGGTGCAGGAAACAGAAACCAGCATCCTTCCCTCTGCTATTGCGGGCCATAAATCCAGAGTATGAATTCTCCGGTAAATGCTCATTACAGTGCCTTTCATCATGCCTCTAACAGTGTACATGTGGCTTTCCACCCTACCAAACACTAAATTCAATAATTATCAAAAACAGAAGTAAAAGCAATCCTACACCACTCCATCTCCTCCTTAGCAGCTGGTTTGGCCCTTACTGGTGCCAGGCTGACCACCTTCAGGCAGCTCAGACCTCTCCCAGTCATTAGGTAACTGAGGGTAACCCTGCTGCTCCACAGGCAACACAACCAGCCTGGACTACCCAGTTCCATGAGCAATCAGGAATCAGCTTGGACTATGTAAACCACTGCTGGTCAACCAACAGAGGTGTGAAATGACTTCAGCAAGCCCAGAACAGGGAAGTTCTTGCTCCCCATTCTACACCAGCAAGAACTCATGAGGCTGCTCTTCTGCCTCCTGCACTAAGCTTTGGCAGTGAGATACCACACTGTCTGGATACCTCCCTTCCAGATGATCCTCTTCAAGGCCACCAAATGTTAACATGGGCCTCCCAACAGCAACCGGGGGTCCTTGAGGCATCGTGAGCTCTTTTCACTGGAGACAGGGCTCCCCTAGATTCCAGCCTTTGGAAGGGGATGTATGCAACTAAGAAAGTGAGAGAGAAGTTTAAGTGTGGGCTCTCTCCCTGTAGCAAGATTGCTCCTGGCTGGAAGAGGTCTGGCTGCCAAACAGCCCCAGACAGCAGCCAGTGAGTTGCACCTCGTGGTTGGACAAGTGGAGCTGGGCTGTGAGTCCCAGTGCGGTAAGGCTGCAGCTCTGTCAGTGTGATAGACTGGGTTGGCATTGCCCCCCACTCAGCTGGTGGTGCTGCCCCCCCCCCGACACACCAGAGGTTTCCAGGAGCTGGTGGTGGCACACTTTGCAGGCACTGCCTGCAACAGCTTGAGTGAGCAAGAGGGCACAGAGGTGGTGGGACACTTTGAAAGGGAGGAGAACAAGGCCACACTGCCCTGTGGGTTACATCTTGGCTGATGTGGCTTATTCCAAGCAAAGGCCCTCTGGGCAGCTGGATGACACGCAGAGCTGCTCTGGAAGCCATTGTCAGGGCTGGGCACCTTTGAGGTTTCCCCTGCATGTCAGCAAAGCACTGTCAGGACACCCTGAAGGGGAGAGACAGCATGTTTCAGGGAGGATTTTGGCCCTGAGGGACCCGGAAGCATTGTCTAACAGGACAATGTAGAGACAGTTTGTAGGCACTCTCAGATGTCAATTTTTCACTTGTCCAGCCCTCACGGCTGTAGATCTGCAACTCCTCTGAAATAAAGCCAGTGTAGCAAGCACCCTACGGTATTATTTTTTCAATCTCATTGTTTTTTCCACCAATGTTGTGATTTCTGGAAGTCTGGGCCATGATTCGGAACACGTGGGATGGCAGCACTGCCGCAGCCACGGGAATGGAAATGATGAGAAGCAAGCTCTGCATAGGATTGCAGTATCTGGTACTAGCCAAGGAGGTCAGAGAAAAGCAGAGACACTTTGGAGAATGCCAGCCCATTTTCGAGACTGAGATAGACCACACGTCAGGTCTGGCAGCTGACCTCAGGAGTTTCAGGTTATACCCTGAGCTACCAAAGGGTTAATGGCTTTTCCCTACTCTCTGGTGACACAAAACCATATTCATATTTTCAGACAACTTCTTCCAAACATGCGCCAAGAACCATTACTGTTCAAGACCTGATTGGGAACTTCCAAGCTATCTCATTCCCACAGGATTTGCTGTTTTGAGCTCCTGGAAGCAAAACTAAGGCATTTCATCTCAACTTTTTGTCTGTGAATATTTTTTAACTCTAATTCTTGCTGGGATCTTTCCCCTGCCATCCAGGCCCAACATTTCTTCATATGGACACCGCGCTCCCAGCCCTGCATCCCCACGCACCTCTTCCTTCCATCACAGACCCCAGGAAGGGGATGTTGGCTGGTGTAGGCACAGACAGTCCAGAGCCAGAGCATCAGTGGGACCAAACATATTGGCTTCTGTTCTCAAAGTGAAAGACCTTATGATCTTCGATCTCCACTGGCCATGGTGTAGGTTTCCCTTGTATCTGCTGCATTCTATGGTGTCTGTCAGAGTTTTAGGATGGAGCAGTCAAAGATGGGCAGGCAGGCACAGAAAAAGGTGAGATCTGATGGATGACCTCACAGAGGATTCTCAACTACAAGAGACACTGGGTTTGACCCCAAAAAGAGCAGGGAGCCAGGGCAGAGCATGGAGCAACTGCCTCGTGGCATCCTGTGTTGCCAAGGAAATGGCATAGCATACTTCACTGCTTCTCTGCTGGGTAAAGGCCACACTGCTTTCATGCAGCGGAGAGCTGGCTGTCCTACGCGCTTACAGCCTTCAGGCATGAGTCTGGTAACTGGGTGTTCCTAGGAATGCAGTCAAAGCCACAGATCTGTCTGCAATCCACCTTGCTTCCAGCTGTATGCTTCCCATACACAGAGGAGGGAGAGGCACCCCTTTGAAAGGTGATAGGTGGTGCAGAGGAGGCAGGCTTGCAAGGGGTTGAGGAGTTAACAGTTTGTTCTGATTCCTCTGGGAATGCTAGTACACTCTCCCACTATTATGCTGGGAAGTATCCTGCTGGGAAGCAGAAGTATTCTGGGAAGTATTCTGCTAGGAGATTTCTTAAGCCTTCGATGAAAGCAAAGTATGTGCAAAGTTATGTTTCAAGGTATACCAGTACACTCAAGATCCTTGCTCATTGTCTTCTCTTCAGGTGTCTAGGATGTCATTGTACAAGCAAGTGTCGAGTTGACCCCTGGGAAAAATCACAGGAAAAGCTGAGTTCCCAATGTGAAAAGCCAACCTGGAAAAAAGAAAAAAGCTCCAGCTTCCTGAATGCCTCAAAACTGGAGTAACTTCCTTGCAATTAGTGAGGAAGAAGAATCACACTCAAATACTGTCCAGTGATAAAATGAGTCAAACACCTTGAACTCTTCTGTGGTACCTCTCCTGAGACCCACAGGACTTAAAGAATTAAGGCTTGGCTGGGGCAGAGGGTCTTTAAGTAATGGTCACTATCTCCTATCCTAAAGGGCTCCCAGGGGACAGATATTAACAATGCATAGGTGCTTAAAGATGCAGAAAGACACGTTTTCTGAAGCACTTTGGTATTTACTTACGATTGGAAATAAACATCTAGGATTTGTATGACTGCTAGTAAGGCCTCAATGTGGAGTGAATGATGGAGGGAGTTGGGGAATGCTGCAACTGGCTCTTTTCTTTCCCTTATATTCGCTGGGATGTGCTCTTTCTGCAGCTCCATAGGGAATCAAGCAGCAGTCCCCACTTGGGATCGAAGCTCCCTTTGTCTTTGTCCACTCAAGACAGTCGGTGTGTATGTAAGAATGCAGAGAGCACTCTAATACCAGAACTACTCCAGCTAGGGCACTCTGCCCTTTAAATATGGGATGCAGGTAGATGCAGCTCCTGCTGCTTCCACACCCAGGACACGGAGCAAGTAATATGTCCCTGCACATGGGCTAGCCAGCTTCCCCATGCCAGAGTCACAGAGCTCTTGAAAAGCTCTTGAAATGCTGGTCACTTGATGGGAGTTAGGACTAAGTGCATCTCTGAGAGTTCCCACCTCTCAGCCTTCATCTGGTTCTCAGGCACGAGGATGCTGAGAGTGCATTGCATTAGCTACCTGTGGCAACTATTGCTCAGAAGCAGCCGATGATGTCTCGTTCCCTCCAGAAGTGATGAACAGCAGTTCAAGTGCTTCCCTGAACAGCCTGAAGGGAAAAGCAAAGCACCGATCTCTTGACTGGCCCAGCAGGAGCCAAGACTAGGTGCTGTGCTAAACTGCAAGCTAGGGGAACATTTTTATTCTTCTTTCTCAGCTTCCAGTGCCATAAACTGTTCGTGATAGTAAATCTATCTGAGTGAGATTAATTAGCATGTCTTACACTTCTCCTCCATTGCATCCTGTCACAAGAGGGTATCTGTATCCAAATCCACCCAGAAGTTTTTGTATTAATTTGTCTTTCTTGGCAAGTACTTCCAGATCATCATCTCCTCTCCCTCTTTGTACTCCAGATAAGCTTCTTCTGCCTGCTCAAAGGCTACCTGTCATTTGTCTTCTCCTAAATTTTAATATCACTATTAAATATCATACTTTTAATATTAATTGTTCTAGTGGTGGGTAAGAACCTATCAGGCATAGTCTGCTTTTAAAGATAAAGTATTTATATCATTCTTATCACTTATTCTTAAGAATAATTCCACACTATTCCAAATCTACATCAAGAATAATCACAAAATCAAAGAATCGGAACCATTGAAGTTGGAAGGGACTTCTCAAGATCACCTAGTCCAACCTGCCTACGCAAGCAGGGTCAGCTACAGCAGGTTGCGTTCAGTCAGATTTTTAATAACTCCATGCGTGGAGACTCAACAATCCCTTTGGACAACCTATTCCAGTGTTTGGTGGGGTTTTATGTTCAGACGGAATTTTCTGTTCTTCACATTGCACCTCTTGTCCTGTCACTGGGCACCACTGAGAAGAGTCCAACTCTCTTTTCTTCATTCCCTCCCATCAGGTATTTATACACACTGACAAGATCCCCCTTAGCCTTCTGTTCTCCAGGCTAAACATCCCAGCTCTCTGAGCTTCTTTTCATATGAGAGATGCTCCAGGCTTTTAATAATTTTTGTGGCCCTTCACTGGACTCTCTCCAGTAAGTTCATGCCTTTCTTTTACTGGGGAGTCCAGAAATGGACACAATACACCAGATGTGGCCTCACCAGTGCTGAGGGGAAGGATCACCTCCCTCCGTCTGCTGGCAAGGCTCTTCCAAATGCAGCCGAGGATGCTAGTGGCTTTCCTTGCCACAAGGGTGCATTGCTGGTTCATGGTCAGTTTGCTGTCCACCCAGACCCCCGGGTCCTCTGCAGAGCTGCTTCCCAGACAGTCAGCCTCCAGCTTGTACTGATATGTGGCACTAATTCTATTCCTACGTAAGCCTATGTATGGTCAAGAAAAGACTCTACATGGGCTGCTTTGTCTTTCTATACTCTGCAAACGCTATTGTATGAATATTTGATTTCAGGCATGTGCATGGACACACACACATACACAAATATCCAGTAACCATGAATATGTGCACGTTATTCACTTATTTCTATATAAAAACACCTTGCCTCACCCCAAAGTCCTTCAACTGCCATCCTAAACTGTCTTTTGCATCACCCTGAGAAAGGAAGACAATTATTCTCTGCTGTAATGTGTAGAGCTGGGCTTATTCACAGCCTTAAGGCAGAGCAGTAAACAAGCCTTCTCAGCACAGAATGAGGGGATTAGGGATTTCTCTACAGCATCCAACACTGTCTGTTAGAGAGGACACAAAACTGGATTAGCATGGCAATCTTATGTTCTTTCCAGAGCTGTGGTTCTCACCTCCCAGGTCAACCCATGACACGTGTCTTTCTTTTGCCAAAATGTTGGACTTTTTCTGGCATCCACAGCAGCTCAACAAGCTCAGTTCCACTTGCCATGACTGGTATCTCAGCACTGTGAAGTATCAAAATCCAATTATGGCAATCTCATTTACAAATACGCACTAACTTGTAAAGGGAGCTATACTGGTGGAACTCCAATGTGGGAAACCATAAGAAACAGGAAATGGAACGGCTTACTTTAAATTACAGCATCCTGTCCTGATTCACCTGATAGCATTTTGCCCATAGCCCTCATCCATTTTTTTAATTTGAGACACAAGAGAGCCATAGATACTCTTGCATTCAATGTCCAAAGTCAGTTCTGATGTTTATGGAGGAGCACGTGACAAGCTGAGGAACATGTAAAGCTTCAGTTAACAGCTGAAAGATGCCAGTTCTGCTATGAGAGCACTAAAAGGAATCAAGTCTATGGCAAGAAGTCTCCTTCTAGGCTCTTCTGGGACTCAATAGCAAGCAATTAAGACATTTACTCAACATGCTGAAATAATCTTCTTTGGCTTTACAACTTTGTTATTGATTGCACGGTTTGGCAATGGCTGGGTAAAGGCTGGGACGCAGCAGTGCTCTTCATGTATATCATGCAATGAATGTCACCTACTTTGAACTATTGCTAATATCAAATAAGGTCATAACTCCAAGAAGGAAAACAAGGCATGCTCTAGACAGGCATATTGGTGTCCAAAACATGGAGAGTAATGGGACATCTTTTCCCCACAAAAAAACCCAAACATGCTCTTTCATTACTCATTGCAGTTTCCATCACCCAAAAATGAAAGGGCAGAAATGCCAGGCTGCCAAAGTACTTCCTTTGACAGTATTAAGCAACTGCTCATTCATTTATGACTATCATCACAAATGGATGGTGACAGTCAGGACAATCAGAATCCATTTTTCATTCCTTTTCAAAATGTTCTGAAATAAAATAAAATATAAAATAAAAAGCAAGACCCACCAGGGGACACGGGAGACATTCTTCATAAGGAATAAAGCACTGTGTTTGAAGGTGATGACTAACACCACATCAAAGACAATAACCTAAAAACAGAGGGGATTGGCCAACCAGTCAGCATCACACATAAACATTATAAGATCTATTTCTTTAAATCAATTAGCTGATTTTCCTGAAGTGCAAATCAAGTTGACAGCAAAGCCATCTACAAACTAAACATGCATTTTCCCCTCTTCCCGATGACAGCATTTTCTTTGGTTGGAGAGACTGGATTCTTTGAGGTATTGTCTCCCTTCCTTATCCAGCAGCCTGGGATAGCCTTAGAGACAAAGAAAACTTCAGCCCGGAGGACACGACCCATGGTCCTGATTCTCCCATTGTCCAGCTCAGGGATCTCCTTATGCACCACAGCACGCTCCCAGCCTGCATGTCCAGGTTTTCCTATCACATTGCAGAGGAACAGGAGGGAAACAGGGAGATGCACAGTTGGTCTCATCCTAACATAACACTTGACCAGAAACACTGGGGGTCCTGTTGTTTGCATATAACCAAACATACTTTTTAAAACATTACTATAACTTTCCCAGCCAAGATGTTGGAGAGAGGAAAGGGCCAGGAACTTTGTGAGTAGAGGCAAAAACTAGCTCCTCCTCTCAAAAACATCATCCTACATCCATGTTTACACCACGGTGTGTGGGAAGAACTGATCCTGAATTGCTGCCAGTCTAGGGATAAAATCCAGCAACTGCTCCACACCACCTAGGAACTGTTTGAGGTTAATTCTGAACAACAACAACAACAACAACAACAACAACAACAACAACAAAAGGCTAGTTTCATTTTGGATGATTGATTTCCTGAACCAGGGGAAGAGAGGAGGATGGAGCCAGATGATTTGTTTTGGTGGCAATGCTAACTTTTCCTAACATCAGCTGTTCAGAAAACTACAGCCTTCAGCACCACAGCTAAAGTGACCCTAATCCTCAAGGAAAAAGCAGATGCGAAGTTGGGTCCAAATTTGCCATTGAGGTTAAAGGGGTGCCCAAAAGAAGTCCTTGCTCCTACACAGTGCTTCACAGCCGGGCTCTTCCTCTCCTTTGCTTTGCTGCCCCACAATAATGGAGCCAGTTAACAAACAGAAAAACAATTGCACCAAAAATTCTGCAGTTGTTTCAGCTCCAAGCCCTCAGGAAAAAAGCCTTTTATGCTTTTAATTTTTTGGTTTTCTCCTGCATTTTTTGCCAATTGAATCAATCAATTAAAATAACTGGATTATTTTCCTCTCCCACCTCCTCCAACCCACCTCTTCTCTTCCTTCTTCTCCCGCTCTCACATTTAGGTCTTTATTTTTCCTCTCTCTATTTTTTTTTTTAAACTTCTGGTTTGGAAAAGTTACATAGCCAGAGTTTCACATTTCCTTTTGCCACCGCACTGAAGACATTTGAGGAACATAGTGAAGTGAATTTCACCCTGGACACACACATGTTCAGTTACATTAGGGGCAAAGGGAGAAAAGGCAAGAAGGCAAAGCAGTTTCCAGTCCAGTTTCTACGGCTTGGCCGGCCTTTCTCCGCCTTGCTGTGACTGGCTGGTTGTTCAAATCCTTCACCCACCCCCATCGCTCTATCTCCACTTCGCTTCACCACTTCGTCTCTTCCTGTTTCATCTCAATCTTGTTTCTGTTAACTGATTCCTGCTACAGACACCTCTTCATCACCCCATGCAAAATAAAATAAATTGTAAGAAAATAAAACTGTGCTGCAGATCTGAATCTGCCAGGTAGTCAGTCAAGTGAGCAAAGCTTTGAAGAGTCCAATACTCTCTTTTGACTAATGCTGGTGAATAAGGAACATCCCAGAGCCCCTGAGGCTTGCAGGGGACAAGGGTCTTGATCTGACTGTGAGGTCTGTCCTGCCAGAGCCTGGCTGAGAGAAGCATTAGTGGAACAGGCTGAGGAGATCCGTGCCGTAAAGGCAGACAGGCTGAGGCCCTGCATGCTTTGCAGGGAGCACAAGCAATGATGGGGAAATGCTGACAAGGCTGTATCTTGGCCAATGTGAACAGAACCTGTGATTTCCAGGGGAGCACATGCCCATCAAACAGAGGCTGAGATGGTCCCGTCACTTGCAGTGCTATTCCTGTGGCTGAAGCAGAGCAATGGTCCTTTGGCTTTTGCTCCCATCACATAATGGACAGCAGGAGCCCTCACCTGTCCTCCAGACCTCCGCTGAACCAGTGCATTGAGGTTGGGATTTTTGGAGAGCCCCTTCTCCTTCAGGTTTATCTGAAAATCCCAGTCTTCAAAGAACAGCAAAAAAGGCGAGAAGCCACAGTCAGACATTGGCACATGCTGCACCACTGCTTTCTTCATACTCCCACATAAGCAAGAAACAGTAGAAAGATTTTGCATCAGAGAAGTTGTACTGCACAGACAGTTGGCAGTTCAGTATCTCCTAATCTCCCTTATCTGCAGACAGCCTACAGATATCTTTAGCAGTCAGTATCAGGAGAGGGGGGCAGAGAGCAAAGCCACAGAAGTCTGGAGAGGTACCTCGTAGGAAGAGGTGTTTGAGAAGCAGTCCTCGTGAGGTCTGTGTTCCAGATCTGTGTAACAGATGCTAAATCCTGCCCCCAGGTCACTCACAGATTCTTACCTCCCTCTACACAGCAGCTCTGGCAGGAGGCGTTTCCAACTCTAACTTAACTAAAGCCTCTGACTTACCTCCCCCAAATGCCTGCAGTTTGCTTCTGAGATTTCACATCATCAGGCATCTTTTTGCCAGTACTTAGCAGCAGCTTCCTCCGCCTGAAATATCTGGTATGCCATTGTCTCAGCTGTGATCAGGAGTAAAGATACACCCTCAAAGTCCCTTTTCCTCCTTCATAGCATTCCTTAATGACTGCTGTTAACAAAGCCTTGGGGAGTTTATAGTGAAGTGAATTGTATCAACCAAGTGAAAAAGAGGAAAAAATCAGCATATAAAGTTCTTCATCCTAAACTGATGGTTTGTGTTCCAAATACTGTGTCCAGGGAACCAACCCTCACCTCTTAATGCCTCCCACATGCTTAAAAGGAAGGCAAAAATTACAGCTGTCTCACCATGTGCATACCATAGGGTGAGATGCAATTCACCTTCCAGAAACAGATCCTTCCAAGGTGAAAATGCCCTTTTTCACATGACATTTTTGCTCCAGTGAAAATTTCTTAAAGGGAAAATAAAAAAATAGATCCTACCAGAGCTTAGAGCTCAGTCAGAAACAGGGAAAGAAGAGGTTAAATAATGGCTGCTGAGCTGGATAAGATTCATCTTACCAGACTTACTGAGTCTGGGCCATTTCAGTGCGGGCTGCAGAGTTTCCAGATTTGAAAGGGAAAGAAAAAAAAAACTGGACCTCAGCTAACTCAAGGCAGCCAGGTAACTCCTGC
>NW_008824402.1:666640-675565 GCF_000699105.1 Pygoscelis adeliae | reverse complement strand
AGCTTGGTGCATCTACTCTCGGTCCTCTCCGGTGTGGTTCTGCCTTTCCCCAACCAGAAAACCCCCAAATTGCACCACAGGTCCACTGCTAGTCGAGTCCTGTGCCCCAGATTGTCCATCCCACCAGCAGAAATATTTCTTGCATCCAGCACAGTTGATATGATTGCAAAGCATACTGCATGACCCTTCCCAGATTACATTGCCATCTTTTATGTATCACTTCGAAGTTTAGGGCCACAGTGATACCCATGAGCACAGGTAACTTTCAAGGTGACAATAACCTTTCTGGAAGGAGTCTGAGCCTCCTACAGCTTTTCTCACTACCTTGCATCAGACAGGAGATGTTCAGACCTGCAGGCCAACCCCACAAGCAAGACAGCCATTAAGGACAGGCATGTTCAACCTGTCTGGCAAAGCTTTGTGGGGCCTCTGGGTACACACATATATGTGATGGACCTTGAGGACTTAAAAAAAAAAAAGAAAATAAATACCATTACATTTGTGGCAGTCCATAATATTAGGGAACTTTCATTTTCTGGTGAGTTCGTTTTTCCTCTTCAGCATGATCTCTTATTTACCAGAACTTCAGGGACACAAATTATGGCTTATAGAAACATAGCTCCATAAAACTTGAAAGCACTTTATGGCAGCAATCTTTCCTGCATAAAAGGCCTCCTGTCCACTTCCCACCCCAACAACCACATCAATCAAAGGACATCAACAGCCCCATTGCATTATTCCAGTAAAAAGAAAAAGCCTTATGGTTGTCATATTTACACCTATACTAGAGATAGGTGGGTATTACCTTTTTATTCTAGAGGAAACAGGTGTCCAGAATGCAATATCAACAGAGAAGTCTTTACATAAAAATTTTGCAGATATCTAGGCAAGATTCTCAAAGCATCAGCTTTTTCACCAGGCACGGAGACATCTGCCTTTCCAGTTTTCCTTCACTTTCATCTAGGCCTTTTGGTTAATGAACACATAAAATGTGAACTGACATAGTTCCATATGCCCCGGACCTTGTTATCTAACATCAAAACACAGACTGGTTTAGAAACAACACTGTAAAGCATTCTGAGTTGCAAAACACAGCTAAAGGAAATTTCGCCTTTGGTGAACTACATAAAGATTCTGGAGCACTGTCCCTACACAAAAAAGCATGTAAGCAAAACATGAAGACATGTTAGTAAACACAACACCACCAAAAGAAAATCTCTTAATGTCAATTTATGATTTTGAAATAATTTATACTATTCCAGATATGTTATAACAGCAATCGACCTGTCCACAAGATCTTGGAGAGTTTCTAGACAGAGAAAACTTAAATACAAAAAAGACCTATAATATAACACACAAAAATTAAAAATAAATGCTGGAGCTTTTATGGTCTTAAATAGGATATTTGGATTAAACTAGAATACAGCCCTGTATGCAGAGAGATGAAAGAAACCTAAAATAATTTTGGTCAGACCAGCCCTCTGGAAGGCTCCAGTCTAGCTCCCTACATAAAGCAGGACTAACCCCAAAGCAAGATCAGGTTGCTCAGCACCTTGTCCAGTTAAGTTCTGAAACCCATCAAGTATGAAGATCCCACCGGCTCCCTGGTACCTGTCCCAGGGCTGCACCACTCAAATGGGGAAAAATTTTGCTGCACAATTTCCCTTGCTGAAATTTGTGTCCACGACCTCTTGCCTTTTCAGTGTGCACCTCTGACATGGCCACACGTTAGGTAGTTGCAGACAGCAAGATCTCCCTTTAGCCTTCTCTCCTCCAAGCTGAAACCCAGCTCTATAAGCCTCTCCTCATGTGTCCCTGTGCTTCAGCCCCCAACCACCTCATCTGGACTCTCCAACATGTCTATGTCTTTCTTACGCTGGGGGACCCCAAAATGGACACAGTACTTCAGGTATGACCCCCTAAGTACCAAATAGAGATGAACAACCACTTCCCTCCACATGCTAGCTCCACTTTTACTAATGCAGCCCAGCATGTGGTTGACCTTCATTGCAGCAGCAGCATCACCACAAGTATGTATGGGAAACTGTGTCAGAAACCTGGCAAAAGCCAGGGGAAACAACAACAACTGATCCTCCATCCTCACAGCCAGTCATCTCACTGTGGAAGGTAATTGGGAAGATTTGCCTTTAGTAAAGCCCCACACTGACTGTTCCCAGTTACCTTCTTGTCCGTTGTGTGCCTTCATGTCCTTGGACACGGTTTCGAGGAGGATCTGCTCCAAAGCTTTCCCAGGGACTGAGGTGAGGCTGATCGGCCTGTCATTTCCTGGATCTTCCTTCTTGCCCTTTTTGAAGATGGGTGTGACACTTACCTTCTTCATGGCAGTCGTCAGGATCCTTCCCCAGTTGGGAAGAGTTTTCAAAGATGATGTAGAATGGCCTTGCAATGACATCATCCAGCTCCCTCAGCGCCCTCAGGTACATCCTGTCTGGTCTCACAGGGTCATGTATGTCCAGTTTCCTTAAATGACCTACAGTTTTATCTTCTTCTAACGTACCTCTCTCTCCCAAACCCTGCCACTAGGCACAGAGACTGGGGAGGCCATGCTAGTGAAGCCTGGGGCCTTTTCGATGTCCTTTGTCAATAGGACACCCAACCCATTCAGCAGTAGGCCAACGTTTCCTAACTCCACCCCTGCACATTCAAGCAGTGTTTCTATGTTCCTTCTGGGCAGCCCAACCCTGCTTTCACTTTCTGTGCACTTCATTTTTTTAATTTGAGCTTAGTCATGAGTTCCCTGTTCATCCATGCTGGCCTCCTGCCATGCTTGCTTGACTTCCTGCAGATCACACTGGGCCTTTCTTCCGTTTGGGGAGGTCATCCTTGAAAATTTAGCAGCTTTCCTGGGTGGCTTTGCCCCCTGAGGGCAGCCTCCATTACAATCTCACCTAACCCCTGAATATGCCAAAGCCCCGTTTCCTGGTGTCAGAGCTGTTACTCTGCTGCTTGCCTTCCTCACTTCTCTCAAATCCACCAAGCCACGATTCCAGCAGCCAAAGCTGCCATCAACCATCACATCCCCAAACAGTTCTTCCTTATGCATAACCAGCAGATCCATCACCTCACCTAGCTGGCCTGCCCAGCACTTTCATCAAAAATGAAATGACTCTTAGACCTCATGGTGAGGCTCTTTCTGCTTTTTTCCCCTCATCTTCCGGCCTATGAAATCCCTGTCTGAAGCCTCACAAAATCATGGGGCCTCTGCATCAACAGCACCAGGGCCCTCGTCATACTGGCTAACCCTAATACCAGAAGAATGAAACTCAGTTGCAGGGAAAGGGGGGCAAAAAGCTCCCCACAACTGCAGGATCTAATTCTTTTCTGTGTGTCCTCCTATCTAGGGACAGAGACCTCCTGGGCAGCGTGCACCAGACCCCTCCAAGGAGTGCTGGGCAAGCTGGGGATGTTCTGTGCACTACCCCCACTCTGGTCCTCTTGTTTTAGCCTTTTAGGTACACCGTCATCCTTCTCTTTTCATTACTAGTCCCATGTAATCACTTGGACTCCTGAGTCTGGCACTCCAGCCCTCCCCACCAGCAAGGGACATGCAAGGGGAAGAGTACAGATTACACACATGTCATGGTATTCTAGGGAAGAGGTAAAGACTGAAGGTTGTGTGTGAAACTGAAGGTCTTGATTTGGGTGAAAACCCACTCTATAAAAATGAAGGCAAGAGAGAGGCAGAGATGTGTTGGGTCCCACAGCCACTTCCTCACAAGCCATCAAGGGCATGCTCTCCGCTCAGTGCCCAGCCACCAGCAGGGCAGATGTGAGTAGGTGTCCCCTAAGGTACAATTGCACGGCCATTGGGAGGAAAGTCAGGTGAAATGGGTTATGAAAGAGGAACAGGAGTTAAATGTGTGGCAGCAGGTGAAGAGACACTGGTCCCAGTGGCAGCAACTCCAGTGCATGCTGTGACAGCCAGCAGCTGGGCTCCTCCGTGAGGAGCTCTAGGCACAGGAACAGTTTGCAGATCCTCTGCCCACAAGCACTGCTTGGTGCTGTCAGGGGATCACCACTCCCTCGTGGTGTGCAGACTTTCTACCGCTGATGCCTGGGAATTCAACCTTGGGGAACAGGTCAGGGACGCAGGACTCCCACAGCACACCCTGCTATAGAGCAGAAAGGACATGCTTCCACAGCCATCCCACTTAGTGGATGGTATAGCTCGTGTGCTATACGTGCTCCCATGTACAGATGTCAAAACAGTGACACTTCCTTTCAGATCCAGGCTGGATAAAGTGCTGGGGAACCTTGTACTGGACACAACATGACAATACTCAAATATTGCCCTGCCTGGATGGCTGGTAAGCTAAGAGGGACCATTAGCTTCTGCTTGGGTGCTTCAGAAGAAATACCCGGGGTCTTTCCAGCCACTGTCACATACACACACACACATGCATGGAGTTTATATAGTTCTTACAACACTGATGCGGGGAAGATCCTTTCTTTGTAGAGCTGCTAGAGCAGACTTGGAGCTACTCTGCCCTCGCGTGGTGTGTGGACATTTCTGCAGTAATGCATCTCGCTGCATCTTTATGGTTATCACTATATCACATCCTTATAACTTATCACTGTATCATCCTTATCAATGTCTGTAGAAGATGCTGTACTCATTTGCATGTGGGCTCACGGACCATTCTGAAACTACCTGACAGATCACATCCAGCAGACATCTAAATCACACCCCAGAGACACATGCCATTTTGAAGATGAGCCTAAGATGCCATCGGATGCTTTGTAAAGTGCTTCTCAGATCACACCTGTGAGACATTTCTTACAATATTCCTGAAGACACTCCCCAACGCTGGAACCTTGATATCCAAAAGTCATTTTCTCTCAAAGACCTCACCTAAGGGACAGTGGCCAGAAGAATTTGAAAAATCACCCAAAGCCCCAGCCCAGGAACCATTCTGTGACTCCTCTGAAAGCTGGAAAAAATTCCGAACTACAGATCCAGCACACCAGAAACCACAGCCAAAAGCAAGTTTGAAAATATATAGACCTAAGGCTCCACCAAAGCAATTTATCAAATGTTTCAGTGATTCCATCGAAGGGACATTTAGAAAAAGCCCAGAGAGCATTGCTGATGAAACAATTATGACAATCGTCAAGGCAGTTGTGAAGCTGCCCTAGAGTCAAACCATATGGATTTACTGTGAACATCTTGGCGATACTAAAATTGCCCCAAATAACACCACATAGAAGCTATTTTGGAAGTGATCTGTAATGTCAAAGCATAGCCATAAACACCCTATTAAAAGGACCATAGAAAAAAAAAACAACCAGAAAATCCCACAAAGCATCCAGTATCAAAAATCTTTTGTGTGATTTTTGGAAGCATTCTCATGGGGGCCTTTTGAAGGGATTTATACAATGATCCCTCAATTTCTTATGGTCCTATTTACAATGGCTCCTTTGTGGGGATTTGGGCTTACTCTTGATAGCTCCTTGGCAGTATTTTTGGTCTCTTCAGTGTGTTTTCACAATAGCTTCATGATGGAGGTGGGGTATTTTTACAAGAGGCATTTCATAGATTTTTTTGGGACAGTTTACATAATGGTTATGTAATGGTGTCTTGGGGGAGGATCAGAGATTTGATTTGAACTGAGTGATGTTGGATTTCTGAGTATTTTCCCTGTTAAGTCTACATTCATTGGACCACAGCCACCATTTTATGCCATGAAGAGCAAAAATGAGACAATCGTAATCGCAGGATTTCCACTGCTGACTCCAGTCGCAGGGGAAGGGCTAGAACAGCCATATTGCAGACAGCTGAAGATAACACCACCCTACAGTTCATAGAGGGAAAAAATTGAATCTGCTACGAATCTTTCCATGCTTACAGACTGCAACAATCCCAAGTTGATCATCTGTCACGGTCCATCAGTGAGCCAGGCCAACATTGACTCCCTGCCAGCTATCAATCCCCTACAGAAAAAAATGTCAGCAAAGGAAGATGTGTGGGGTAGCCCTAGGAGAAAGACAGCCATGATGGGTCAGGTGCAGCTTCGAGAGGCACCTGATCATGACCCAGTAAAGCAGCCAAGGCCCTGCATGTGATGCATCTTGTTGCTAAACTGAAACTCTAGCCAGTCTTGCGTTGTTGCTTCTTCAAAAAGGTGAAGTGTGCCCGCCATAAACCTTGCCCAGAATTGCTTCTCTGACCAGAGAAGGCAAAGTTCTAAGATGACAATGTGGGGATCTCTGCTCAGTCAGGGGATGCGCATCCTTCTGACTCCTCTGGGCTGCAGACAGTGACCATCATCTCCAACAGCATATCTGCCCTAGACTGCATCATGTTTCCTTGCCCTCTGCCCTCCCTGTTCATGCTCTTAGTGCCCACAGACACACGACCACTCCTCCCGGACGTGAGCATGTCCTTACGGATGTTTGAAAAGTTCAGATTATGGCAATCATCCCAGCCTTGACAAAGGCCTTATGTCTGGCTAGGAAGAGGGCTCCTGTTTGACTCCCAAGTCTAAAGCACCACTGACTTTTAAGGCACATGCCTGAGGTTCTTCCTTACTGCCTCCAAGTCTGTCCTCGCTCTGCATTTATGAAATATCACCAAAGACTCATTGGAAGTCTCCCTTCCACAGATTTCACACAGCAGTCATGAAAAGACATGCTGCCCCGGAAGGACAGTTGCAGTCTTGTTACTAACCTGAGTTGTTTTTTTATTATTATTATTTATATTTGCACTGCCCTCAGGTGTATCCAGCCTGGCCAATATCCAGGGAAGTGACCTTGTGCTGCTGTACTGATATGTTACCAGCCAGGTGGCTCCCAGATCTCTTCACAGCTCCAGCAAGACTCTTCCAGACATGAGAAATAGTGACAAAACTGCTTTCCTGCAAAGAAGAAAAGCAGAGGGGGGTTGTCATGTTTTCTTCACAGACTTTTGTAGAGGGATATTGAAACAGAAAGAGCATAAAAGGAAGAGTGGAAGGTATTGTGGAATATTTTGGGAGAGCTATGGGTGAACACAGACCACAACAGTGACAGTCACAACCCTGCTACCTCTTGAGGACGGAGCCCAGCCTTGTTCCCTTTTCCACCACTCCCCTGACAGCGAGCATGAGTTTCTCACCCAGGGGTCCAGTCGGCTTGCTCCACAGTAAAGCCAGATCGTAAATCAACGTGTAAGAAGTGGAGGATCAAAGAGTCTGGGTTCTTCCACGATCACAGCCACAATAATCTTGCCCATCCCAAACTGGTAAACCACTGCTGAAGAAGAATCTGGAGTGGCCTGCTTCTGCTCCAGGCTTGAAGGAGAGCTTGAGCGCCCAAACGCTGGCCTGTTTTTCCAGGAATGTCAGTTGCTCTGATATAAGAAATCACCTTTTCCTGCAAACCTTGCCTTGTTTTCAACTGAAGAATCCATCCATCAGGCAGCTGGACTGAAAAAGAATAAAGACATTTCTTAACCCAGGGCTTGTAACAAGAGCTGAAATGCAGTAACTGACTTTTTCTCCTAGAAACTGCAGCACAAGAATTGAAAACAGACTCACATGCCCTCAGATGAGCAGCTCAATGCAATGCCTAGCTGAAGCCAGTAGGCACTTTGAGTGCTGTAGCCTTTGAGTGCCTCTAGCTGGTAGAGGATAAACATCCTCTAGAGAATGTTCCCAAATCTGGTGGTGGCTTCTGTCAGTTTTGACCTAAGTGGCTCACAGTCAACCCAGTTCCAACCTTTCTTCCTCTGCCTTCCCCAAACCATTCCTCCTCCCATAACAAAACAATTCTGTGTGCCCAGCAAGCACCATGAATTTGTTCAGTGTGAGACCAAAGGTATGAGAGTCCAGAAAAAATTTGAACCTCTTAAGAACAAAAATGCTGCATTTTGGGTTTGGGGTTTTTTTGTTGTTGGCTTTTTTTTTTTTAAGATCTGGTATGCAAAACTGGAGAGGGTGTGGGGAATCAAAAGAATGTTTAACATAAAATATTTTCTCTGAGAATAAACAATGAAAGACATCAGTCTAATGTTTAACAGCACATTAGCTCTGTTGCGTTTAAGCCTCCAAAAGACTTTTTATAACTTAAGAAGTATTTCGAACAAGATCAGCTTGCTCACAAATCAAAATTGGTTTGTAATGTTTTTGCCTGTACTTAGGCTAAAGCTCTTATTGATGTGTCCTGGGCACATCTATTTTGTCTCTCTAGACTTCTTGCACATCTTTACTCCTCTGACACCACAGACTAGTGCCTGCGACTCATGCTGGCGCTGCGAGCTCTTGGGGTACATGAAGGCAGACAAGTCTGGCATGGCTCTGTCCTGCCTGTCTCTGATGCACTCTCAGCTCTTCCAAAATCCACTTGTCTGTTCCCTGAAATCCTTGTGCCTCCCTACGACAGTGTTATGCTCGTCTCAGCCACATCAGTCATTTCCTAAAACACACGGCCAATTGTGGAAGTATTGCCTTTCCCAGATTACTCTGATGGCCAATGACAGCTCTGAAAGCTTTTATCACTGTGATGTACGTGACAGTAAGGAAGGGACAGGAGAGATTTCAACCATGATCCACAAGAAACAGTAAATGCAAAGTGTCTCAGGCTGGGCATTTGGGCTCTGCACTGTTGGTCCCAAGTGAAATGGCCTGACTTGCCGTTCTAAGGAGAAAGACTGAGTACGTTTGAGAGAAGAAGGGCTGGGGTACAGCCTGAGATGTTGGGCTTCCTGGGACCTCATCTCGGTGTACTTAGCCCACGTGACTTGGAGACACAGTCTCTGTATATTAATTCTGGGGCAAACTAGATTTGATTGGCAGCATGAGTGGCAGTGTAACAGCGGCTTTCCCAGCATGGCTTGTGCAGGAGATACCGAGCTAGGACATACTGCAGCGCTGGTGAGCCAAGCCAGTGCATCTGCTGGGTAACTGCTCCCCTGATATCCTAGCACAG
>NW_008824402.1:663942-666614 GCF_000699105.1 Pygoscelis adeliae | reverse complement strand
GTGTTTCGGTCAGGCCGTTCTGCAGGGTAGTCCTGGGGAGAAGAGGAGCCAGGCCCTGGCTGGCCTGAACAGGTCTGCCGCACGGGAGATTCAGTACCATCTACCCCAAAAAAGTCATGCCACGCAGACCACCAGCACTACTTCAGTGTCAGGCCCCATCCCACCACATCCCAACTGCCTCTTCAAATACGCCACAACACAGGCGTCTCCTCCCACTTACCGGGCTGGCACTGTCCCCACGGCAAGAGGTCTGTAAGTTTGAGCCAGCCTGAGGGAGCAACCCAAAAGGAAGCCTCCGGATAAGGTTCTCCCGAGTTTCTTCCCCATACTGTACTCGCTGGGACCTTTTTGTGCAATCCCAGAGGAACACCCCAAGGACAGGACAACACGTCCTGTCAAGTCAACTCAAGGAATTTAGCTCTGTGGACATTCACATAGACTCAAAGCACAATTTAGGTCGGGGGTCTAGAGACCTCTGGAGGTCCCTAGTCCCACCCCACTCAAAGCAGGGGCAACACCAACCATTACATTAGGTTGCTCAGGGCCTCGTCCAGGTACATTGTGGGTATCTTTGAGAGCACGGTGCATTCTTACAGCGTGTTCCGGATAGCACCACCCTTGTGTGATGGAACCACGTTCTCACACATGGGGATGACACGGAGTTTTCCAAGCCTCTGCTCTACAAATCTTAGATTATTCTGAAACAGTGTTACTGCGGTAAGTTTATTTGTATGTTATTTCTGAGCCCTATGATGTACCTTGCTCTTGTTTACACATTCAGAAAGTTGATGGTTTTTATTTTCTCTGTTTTAATTCCTTTTTCCTATTTTAAAATACTTATTTAAAAGGAAAAAATATATGAAGAACATTAATGTGGAGAGCAATTCAATATATCTGTCAACATTAAAAAACTAAGAATGTGTACCTATTTCATAAACATACAGTATAACAGTACTTTCTGTGCGATATTTTTCATCCTTTGTGATTTAAAGTTTAATTTTGTCGTGGTTTAACCTCAGTCGGCAACTGAGCACCACGCAGCCGCTCGCTCACTCCCCCCACCCCCGGTGGGATGGGGGAGAGAATTGGAAAAGCACAAGTGAGAAAAACTTGTGGGTTGAGATAAAAACAGTTTAATAATTGAAATCAAATGATAATAATAATATGATAATAATAATAATACACAAAGCAAGTGATGCACAGTGCAATTGCTCACCACCCGCCGACCGATGCCCAGCCAGTCCCTGAGCAGCGGCCCCCCCGGCCAGCTTCCCCCAGTTTATGTACTGAGCATGACGTCCCATGGTATGGAATGTCCCTTTGGCCAGTTTGGCTGTGCCCCCTCCCAGCTTCTTGTGCACCTCCAGCCTTCTCAGTCGGTAGAGCATGGAGAACTAAAAAGTCCTTGGCCAGTGTAAGCATTACCTAGCAACAACTAAACCATCGGTGTGTTATCAACTTTGTTCTCATCCTAAATCCAAAACACAGCACTGTACCAGCTGCTAGGAAGGAAATTAACTCTATCCCTGCCGAAACCAGGACAAATTTCAAGATGCAATTTTTACTGTGGCTACCTTAGTTTCCCTCGGATGTAAAAGAACATCTTGAAAAAAATAAATGGAGTCATGGATTTTTTTAAACTGGTCTTCAATACTGTCAGAGGTTTCGTATATATCCTTGGAAAATCAACACGAGGTGGATGCAGAGACTGATTTAATGTGTCTGTCAGGAAAGGAGGAGCGCACAGGGGGAGGGTAAGCACTGCGCAGGCATTTGCTGACTTTTCATCTCCATTACTCCAGGCTGCATCTCGCACGGACTGACAGTCTGTTCTGACACTTTGGTCAAACATCCCTCTTGATTTTAAGCTCCGAGAGGACCGTATGATGATGTAGTCTGACACAAAGTTTCACTTACTGGTACCTGCCTCCAGCAAGAGTAATTTCTGCTTGAACCCGATCTAGAGAAAGAGCCCCTGCATGCTGATTTAAAGATCCTACATGGCAGAGCATCTGCCAGCTCTGAAGGCAGTGGTTAACCGCCCTCCTGGCTAAACACTGGTTTCTCATCTCCAGCTGCTGGATCATGCCCACCCTTTGCTTGCTAGATTAGTGCGACTAAGGTCTAACAAATCCTCCAAACTCTTGTTCCACATGCAGCCTCAAAACAGACTGATCCTACCTCTCTGAGGAGGAAGTTTCTGAATTAATGATCAGCCTCCAGGCCAGGATAATATCTTAACCTCCACGTACAGATTCCTTAACTCAGAATTTGTTCTACATTTAGCTGAGAATTTATCCCAGGCCACTAACAATGACTCTGTACCGACCGCCTGACTAGATGTATGGATGCAGGTTTTAAAACGCATCCCCAGCCACCCGGCGGGATGGAGACGAGCTTGAGGGCAGGGGGAGAGCGGAGGCGGCAGCCACCGCGAGCTCAGGGCTGTCAGCTGGCGGCGATCTGCCGGAGACGTTGAGCTGTGTCTGTGTGTGGGAAGAGCTCAAAAATAGCACTCCTTTAAAAACCCCGGTATTTTAAAGCAGCCTTCCGGGGCCTCGCTCCCGGTTTGGCTCCGGCAGTCCCGGCAGGGCCAGCTCCAGGGCGTCGACAGACGGGGACGGCAGCGCGTGCCCCGCGCCCCGCGCCCCGCGAGGGATCTGCCCGCGCCC
>NW_008824402.1:657583-663052 GCF_000699105.1 Pygoscelis adeliae | reverse complement strand
TCTGCGCCATGTTCACCAGCGAGGTCGGTGCGCCCCGAGACCGCGGGCTGCCGCCGGCCCTGGGTGCTCCGCGGGTGGAGGAGGCCGGGCCGCCCACTGCTCGGGCTGCTCTCCATTAAGCTGCTCAGCAGCTGGGCCTGGATCCCCCCCGTGGTGGCCCAGGATCCCCCCATGGTGGCTCTAGATCCCCCCCCGTGATGGCCCTGGGTCTCTCTAGAGCCCCTCGTGGTGGCCCAGGATACCCTCATGGTGGCCCTGGAGCCCTCTGGATCCTCTCCCGGTGGCCCTGGATCCCCTTGCGGTGATTCTAGGTCTCCTCATGGTGGCCCCAGAGCCCTTTATCATGGCATGGTGGGAGCTGGGACCGTGGCTGCAGATGGGGCCGTGGTCCTGAATCATTGTCTGCTGCGTGACCAGCGGGTGCACCTGCGAGCTGCCAGGCTGAGCTGGCAAACGGGAAGGCTCTGATACGTTTGCTGGTTTTTCTAGTGGTGGTTTATGGTCTTCGTGCTTCTGGGCATCTTTCTTGGCAAGGGTGCCAGGCCTAGTGCAAAGCCGTGCGAGCCGTGGTGTGTGCCTTAGACCGGGTGGTGAATTAAGGTAGCCCTTTAAAACTGAAATGGAGGGTATTTAACTCATGTTCTGGTCTGTGTTTCGCACTGGCTGATCAGCTGGTACGTGCTGGGTTGTGCCGTTGCTCTTGCGGAGCGGAGGCAACCTCTAGCACTGGGGTTGGGGGGACACTATAAGCCCCTGTTGCTGTACTCGGCAAATCTCGCTTGTGAGGACCGTTGCTCTCACAGTACTTACAGTATTGACTTGCACGACCTGCATGCTATTTTTCTGAATCACTGAAAGGTAATATTTGAGCTAAAGCTAGCA
Source organism: Pygoscelis adeliae (assembly GCF_000699105.1). Taxonomy (NCBI): domain Eukaryota; kingdom Metazoa; phylum Chordata; class Aves; order Sphenisciformes; family Spheniscidae; genus Pygoscelis; species Pygoscelis adeliae. The sequence goes on along the minus strand of NW_008824402.1, from coordinate 662,170 downwards.
CTCATTCGCATTGTTTACGAGATGCTTTGCCTGCCTTTGTCTTTTATAAGTTTGAATCCATTTTTGTGGCTTTTCTTACAGAAGGTGCTTTCCTTATCCTAGCAACTCCCCATTAGCAGGGAGAAAAATTACAGAGCAGCTGAAAGGTCCTAAAGACCTCCCTGCTAGCCCAGTAGTCCTTGCAGGAGAGAATAATTTTCTTTGTTTTATCCAGCAGTGAACACTGTTGGCAGAGCTGTCTGTGCGCCTGCTTCTTTCAGTGCTGTGTCGGGTGAGCAGGTGTCATAGTTTTTATAGTCCTGTGCAAAACAACCAAAAAAAGACATATGTGGTCTGACCACATACCAGTATATTTTCTGTCTATGTCTTCATGAAATTTGTAAATTTTTCAGGTTTGTGCTCTTTCTCTGCATAAAGGAAATGTAATTTAAAAAAAAATACACAAAGCAAATTCAGTCCCTGGAGGCCGAAGTTCTGTGTTTACCGGTAGCTTCAAGGAGCACAGCAGTACAGCAGACTGTCTCTGCTTCTTTGTGTTTGCTTCTACGTTCCTGTCAGTGCTTTTGACTTCCTGGACTTTATCGAGGCAGTGTACAGAGATCCGATCACTCTGTGTGCTACAGAACGTTCTTTGTGGCTGCTAACAAAGGCTGAGGATTGGTATACTTTGGATCTAAGCTGAGATCGTCTCTCCTTCCTTCTTTATACTCTCATTTTGTAACATTGTAGTGACCTTAATTCGTAGATGTAATTCTTCCTAGAAAAATAAGTGCACCCAAGTGCCCAGTGGCCACGATTGCTCGATCTCTCATGCTCCCAAATTGCCGCTGTTTTAAGGGTTTTACTTCTTTTGCTTAGTTTGTATTTCTTCCAAATTTGCTTTTTCCTATGGAAACCCCAAAATGGCAAACCTGCCAAGCGGCACACACAATTACCGAGTGTTTGTGGGAGAGCGTTCTTTCCAGGAAATGGCAGCTTGGTAAGCCTCAAAGTGGACCTGCTTCCTACGTGTGTCAATGACAAGTATGTTGGTGAGCATCGAGAGACAGCATTTGGTTGCTCTCCAAACACTTGTGGGTACAGAGTGTTTTGGTCACGGCTGTAACTTGAGGGAACTCAAAATGCCGGGTTGCGTAATGGACTAACAGTCCTGCGAGGGCTTCCTTTGCATTTCATCGCTCGTCAGCTGTGAATTTGGGGACTACTTGGCTAGCTGTAATGTGTGGCTTTTGTCAGACTTGGGCGACACAAGGCGTTGTTCAGAACTGATCCCTGGGTTATGTCCACTGTCGTTCATGATGTTACATCTGTGCATGGCCAGTGTAGCACTGAGACCGTCATCAGAGATTATCATCACGAAGAACTGCATTTGCCAGTCCCTGTGTCTCTAGTTTCCTTCCTTCTCTCACTTCTGTCTTTAACATTTACTGTAAAAAGTTCTGTCTTACTTAGTATTAATTTCTTCCCATTTTCTGTTCCCATTTTCCAGAATGAGGAGAAGCCGCTGATCACGTGTTGAACCGCTGGCTTTTGACAACAGTTTTCTCTGCCCCTGTGCTGAGTAGTGTGGGAAAACTGAAACGCCCATCAGTTTTACCTACAGGGTTCTTCCTTGCAGTGAAAATTGAAGAGCAGTTTTAGCAAATGCTCCCCTGGATCCTAGTTTTGCACTGGCATTTCTGTCTTTGTTTGGACAAGTTAGCCTAACGCGAGATACGTTAAGAGCTGATCATTGGCTCCACGTCAGAAAGAAACTAGTCTGTCTTCTCTTGGAGGGTATGTTCTAGAAATTGAAGGGGTTTTTTTTCCCCTAGAACATGGAGAAATAGTCTTCTTATTCTGAAAATAAACAACTTCTGTTTCCAGGTTCTTACATGGTCATCTTCACTGTACTGTGAACACCTTCCAGAACGCGGTGAGCCACGTATTAGCACTGTCATGCCAGCATTTCTTTTCCCCTATAGGTGAGAAGAAATTGGAGGGGTTTATTACAACATACTTTTGTGTATCTGCATTAGTGAAGGCAAAAACAAGAAGTGGCCTTAGATAAGAAAGTGGTTCCAAAATTTTAGGCCCATTCTCCTGCAGAATGAGTTGCATGATTTATGGATGGAATGGGAGACAGCAACATCATGTTTCACACCTGCAGCCCCTGCCTTAAGGCTTTCAGCAACTTAGGCGTCCTGGGGTAAAACTCCTGATGTCTCCAAGTGACTCTCCTTAACTATGGGAACGTGTTTCCCTGGATAGCTCCAGTTGATTTCTGGATCTGTACTGCTGCATACTTTTTATGTCATGTTAGAAATGTGCTTGTATTAGGGAGTATCAATCCCTTATCGCTTTACTTCCTGCTGGTTAGCAGAACTCTGATATTAAACAACAAAGGGGGAAACTAATCTGAAATTCTAACAGCAGAGATGCAGAGAAATGTCTCGTACCACTAAACACCTGCGAAAGGAAAGCTGCTTGTACTGTTTTGATTAGCATTGTATGACCATAATTTTGCCTTGTTTCTGAGTCCAAATATGTGGATGTATTGATAAAAGAGGGACGCTTTGTCCCAACAGCACAGCACTGAGCACTGTATACAGTTCTCAAACACTGCATATGCAGTCTGGAGCTACAGCTCAGAGACTTCATGGGATGTTCAGAATCAAGTTGTCTCCACTCTGAGATCCTTCTCAAAGGTATGATGCTAGGTTCCCAAGTTATTCTGCATCACATACATTGTGTGAACTTACTTGGAATATTTTCTTCCTTCCAAGCAATCTTAGCACGTGAGTAAACTGTGAGCCAAATAACAACCAAGTAGTGGAGTGTAGCAGAAGTACAAGGGAAGCAGGAGGTGATTATCTGTACAGTATTAGTGTTGTCCCCATGGTTTGTGTTTTGTATAAAGAGAGTATGTGCATGGCTGATTATTGAATATTGGTTGTGGGGACAGGAGCTTCTTCACCAGCTCCAAGCCGATCTGTGAAGAACAGATGTCTACAGCTTCTACCTGATGCAGTGTAATACATTACCAGCAGGTCTGGTGCCCTTGTAATCTCCTGTCAATAGATGTTTGTAACTTCTTATCCTCTTTCTTCTATGTATGTATGGTCTACATCTCCATTTGCTATCTATTTACATCTCTATTTGTTAGAAACATATGAACATCTGGTCTGATCAGTTCTGACCTTTGGTGACATCTGTGGCCTTTATCTGTTGTACCAAAGAGCTTAGTCTTGTTTTGGAAATGTTTTGCCTAGCCCAAGTTAGGAACTCATTTTAGCTTCTAAATGCAATGCATGGCTTGTCATACAGCAGGTCAGACAAGGTAATTTGCTGTTCCTTTCTGACTCGGGATGCCATAAAGTTTGTTCACTGTGTCAACAGAGTTGAAAGGCCTCTTCCCTCAAATTACTTCAATTATCACCATTACCTCCTGTGTTTCTCTTCTCTACTGTGAAGTCTATCTCTCTGCATCATAGAAATGGCTCAGTCTCAGCAGAGACATTTCTTCCCTTCTGCTGCTGTGTCATCAAATGCCTCTGCAGGAATATCCTTGACTGCTCTTATTTTCTCTACTTCTGTATTACCTCCTTTTTCCCCAGCTGTGGCAGATTCTAAGCCAAGTGATCATGCTTTGATCATGCTTTCTGTTCACTGAGTCTCTGCTCAATCTGTCTGTAACCGGCTTCAGGCTCATTGTTGGCAAGAAAAGCCATGGGCTTTCACCTGAATCGCGCTTGCACTGATACTGACTACTCTTCAAAAGTCATGGGGAAAAAAGGTTGGTTTTGCAGCATGCTGCATGGAGACATCCTTCTGTTGAGGTCCATTCATGCTGATGAGCTTGCAGCTATGTGCAGGGTGTGATTAGTGAGTCCACCTGCTAGCCCATTGTTCATGAATCATCAGATGCTGTGCCAGCAGCTTTGTGATGGATGCATTGAACCACAACGCTGATGCTTTGTGAAATATAATCTCAGTTTTGTACCTACAGAGGTGCAAATTTGGTGGATTCGCAGAATTTACTGTTCCCAAAGATTGGCTGTTGAGAGGGTTAACATTCCTTGGAAAAAATAATTATTCCAAAATTATGTATCTTAGAGGTCATAAAATGGTCAGGGGACAAAGTCAGCATTGTATCAGTACCATCACTGTATGTACTATCATTTTACTTTCAAATGTTTAAGCTAAACCTACATTTAACCTTTAACTCTGAACTTTCTGGCCTATAAGTAGTCATTCTTTTTAGGAACCTTCACCATAAGCTTGCAGAATGGATCAGGAATCAAACAGTTACAAAAGATTTTTGTTTGGTTTTAGAGCGGAGTGGTGAGGTGGGGACTCCATGTAAACTGCAGCGTGTCATACGCATCCAGCCCAGGGAGGAAGCCCCCTGAGCTGTTCCTTGTAGTAAAGCTTGGAGTTACTGCATGGAGGAGAGAGTTTAGTTGTCTTGCACAAATGACGCATGTAATTTCTGCTATCTCTAATCTCAGCTTGCTGGTTTTACAATGCAGTTGTAAAACTGTTGTATGGATCGTCCTCCCTATCCATAATGAACTTTGTCTCTTTTACTCACCCTGTAAGTGAATT
>NW_008824402.1:642468-657546 GCF_000699105.1 Pygoscelis adeliae | reverse complement strand
CCCTCCTTCCCCTTATTCTTTCAGTGAGCACAAGAAGAGAAAGTACAAATCTCTGTTGAAGCCTCTCTGACAGATCACATTTTTTAAAACTGCTGAGCATTGTTGGCTTTTTCATCACATTACTGAAAAATAAACCTTTGTCTCCCTTCTAATTTACAGCTTTCAGAGAAAGATAAACCCTACGTAGATATCCAGGGACTGACAGCCTCCACCATGGAAATCCTGCTAGACTTTGTATATACAGAAACTGTTCATGTGACAGTAGAAAACGTCCAAGAATTGCTCCCAGCAGCATGTCTGCTTCAGCTGAAAGGTAATTGCCAAGTACCGGCACAAATTGCACAATTGCTGCTGTTCAGAGATTTGGTTTGTCTGACCTTCTGTAAATGGAAGACATGTTGTGGGAGGCATGATATTTATAAATACTTATGTCAAATTTCTGTTGTCCTGTGCACTGTGGTCTCATTGGTAGAGGAACTGCCTTGGGTGGAAAAAAAGGTGATGAAACAGGTTATTGTTCCATGCTTTGGGCTACTGTATTTCTGCGTGAGAATTCCCAGGAGGAGCTGTGGGCTGTATAGCACATAAATGTTACAGCTCAGTCAACTTATAATAATAAGCAAATCCTTGATGTCATTTGACCCGCCATCATAGTATGTCTGGGTTGTAACAAACTGGTTGATGTCATTGAACGTGCGCCTATGGAGCTACCCCAGGCAATTATCCCAAATCCCAGGCAACTATCAAAATGACATTGGAGAAAACCTAGAAATCTGGTAGCCATATCCACTAGCATATACATTTTTTGTTTATAATCCATGAAGCTGAGTATAACTCACGTTTGAGTCTTTTCCTAGTATCAGATTTATTTAATTTTTGTGTTTAAATAGAACAGCCAGAGATCAAAACAGCCCAAACGCATGGTCTACCATTTAGCGTTTTCACGCCCCACCAAAGAAATATTTGCATGTGTGTGTTTCTGTAGTATTTTTAAGCATGATATTTGAGTTGGATTTTCATTATTGTTTGGAACTTTCTCTTCTGAAGCCCTTTCCAAAGCAGTGGATTGATAGTAAGCATGCAGTGCTTATTCACCCCTCCAATTTTCCGTAGGTGTGAAACAAGCTTGCTGTGAGTTTCTAGAAAGCCAGCTGGATCCATCAAATTGTTTGGGCATTCGGGATTTTGCTGAGACACACAATTGTGTTGATCTAATGCAAGCTGCAGAGGTCTTCAGCCAGAAACATTTTCCAGAGGTGGTTCAGCATGAAGAGTTTATCCTCTTAAATCAAGAAGAGGTTGAAAAGCTCATCAAGTGTGATGAAATTCAGGTAAAACCTGAAAAGTACCGTTACTGTGCAAAGCATTGAAGTAAAACGTTGAAACCAGTCAGAAATTAGTCCAACCTCCTAGGGTGGACTTCTCACATGGTTCCTGAATTTGAATTTTAATTTCCAGGAAGCTTCTAATTTTTTAGCCATGTAATCTGAAATCGATCAGTAACATTTAGCTTCTATGTAAGAATTTGTTGTCACACAAGTGTTTCTTGCAAGTAAGGCCATCGCAGTTAGCTACCTCTGCAGAGTTCTTGTTCCCTTGTCTCCTCCTTCCCCTGGAGGAGCTTTCAGAGGTTACAGAGACATGTTGTCTCAATGCCTACATTTCAGAAATACCCCCAAGACTTTAACTTCTATTTGTAGACCTTTGCATGCTACTCAGCAGCACAAGGAATGCATGTGTCATCCCAGGCATTTGGGTGACCTCTACTTTAACAAGCAGCAGAATGCACGATGGTGCAGGGTAGTCTGAATCTTCAGGGAGTTATATGCAGATTTTGTTCCCTTAAGGTTAGTTTCTGGAGGATTTACTATTTGGCTGGAACCTGTCAAATACTTTTTTCCAAATTTTCTATGAATATGTATGTTCTTGAGAATTGAAATAAGTTGAATGTTCCTTGATAATGGGGAGGGGACTTGGGTTTTTTATTGAGATGGACTTCGTCGAGAGTTGATGTTTGCTTCTATTCTCAAAGAAGTGATTGAAGCAATCACTATTCAGAGTTCGCAGTAACATGAACTCTTAGAAGCAAACCAATTCTCTCTGGTGGAATTCCTGAAAAGCCAATACAGGGGTAGCCAGAGGAGAATTCTTGATGTATGCCTTGAACGTCTGCCTTGAAAGTGGCCTTCAGCCAAGCTGACATCCTCTTGTTAATAAGTCTGCTTGACAAAGAGCGTGCAGGATAGCAGTGAAAGACCCTGGCACAGGCCGAGATCAGCAGTGGAGAAAGGCTGAGTGTGTTTGGTGTTTAACAAGCCGCAGCTTTAATGCTGTGAGGGTTTGAGCTTATGTGGGTTGTGGCGAGTACTGACATAATGCTTCTGGACAGCGAAGAGGAAATAATGAGGAACTTGAGAACGACCCAGCCAAACTAATCAGATGATCCACACAGCCGAAGTAAAATTCGTTGTGGATGGGAAGGACAGATTCAGGCCTTGCAGACACACAGTGAGGTGTGCATTCATTCTAATAGCTTAAGAAGGTGAACGAAGCAAATCTAGCTGTTGCTGTGCCAGTGCACAGGTGATGTGGAGCACCCTCGGAAAATCCCCTGGCTGTTCGAGACGTATAATGGCAGGTCCTCACTGTGATGCTGTGTTTAATGTTACTCATCGTTTATCAGAAAACAGAAATTATTTCATGAACAACAAAACTGTTAAATATATCAGAGGACAGTCAGTTTGGGAGGGGATAAAATGATGTGGGATTATCGTATTTGAGGAGGAGGTGGGGAATATGTGAAACAGTAAACTACTCTGCTCTCCTTTTGTGAGCTCTAATTGTCCTTTCCCTGTTATTCAAATAGAGGCCATTTCAAATTACACTGTAACAAATATAAATCAATGGCTTGGAAGAATTGCCTTACGTAATTAACCTCTGCGGCTCCCTGCTTCAGAACAGTCTGCAACAGACGGCTTCAAACTGAACTTCAAAGTGTACCAATCATATATCGGTGGGAAGGCTCAATCCTCTTATTACAATATCTCCTTTTATCTTCATATTTATTAACAGTTAACAGCCCTCATGACATTAAATTCATGTCTGATTTGCTTTTACGTTGGATGATCTGAAGACATGCAAAAAGAAAACCAAGCCTAAATAATATGTTATAGAGCTTTTTACAGTTCTTTTCCTTTTGGTAATCATAGATGTCCAAAGCACCTGAGGTTCTCTAAAAGTATCAAATTTAGATGGTTTAGTCAGTGTAATCTTTGGAAGTGGTGTAAGCACCAGCATGTGCTGGTCCAAAATGGAGAGAGAAATAAACTAGTCAGAACAGTAACATTCATGCCCTGGGGTTCACCACTCTGAAATCCAGTTGTTTATAGTTTCTTAAATGTGGATTGAAAGGAAAAAAAAAAACTTAAATGTACCTGGTATGGCTCGGCTGTTAAAGGGGCAGTGCATGGGCACAGGGCTGCAGGGGGTTTTTACAGCTGCTCCGTAAAAAGGAAATGTGATTCTGATCATCTTTATGAAGGTACTTTGCATTTTGCAGGACCATAACTCCTGCTCTGCTGAGAAGTCGGGGGAGCTGCCCTGCTCCCCGTCTCCCCCGAGAGTCACAGCCTGTCACTGGGCTCTCTCAAAAGTGGTGGCTCCCAGCTTCTGGCTCTGTTGCGTACCATAAAGCTTAACTTTTCTGGCACTCGTACTGCCAGTTGTTGATCTCAGCTGTAAGGAAAAAAGAAATGCCGTTTTAAGGAAAAGAAAATGAGGGAATTTTATAGTGCTTGTAAATACAGCTCATGGGAATTTCCATAACAAACTCTTACTTGAAATGTCCTGCTCTCTTGCTAGCTGTGAAGCAGTGTCAATAGCCTGGAAGTTGTCCGTTCCACAGCAGTTGCTGAAATATTATCCTGCAGTCTGATCAGTGTGTGTCTCCTCTTTCCAGGTGGACTCTGAAGAGCCAGTTTTTGAGGCAGTTATAAACTGGGTGAAGCACTCGAAAAAAGAGCGGGAAGCATCACTGCCAGAACTGCTGCAGTACGTGCGCATGCCGCTTCTCACCCCCCGCTACATCACAGACGTCATCGACACCGAGGTATCGGCAGCCCGGGTGCATGGACACAGAACAGCTGGGAGCCAGTATCTGTGTGTGATTGCCATGTTAGACTCCTGCTGTCCTAACAGAACATGTTAAAAGCTGCTTTCTCTGCTGATGCTTTTTGATGCTGACACTATGGAGCTGCCCCTGTTCACCTGGAGTGCCCACTGTTTTACTCAGAAGTAGTTTGCTGTGCCAGCAGTTACAGCATCCTACTTTTCAGCTGGGAGGGTGCCCCATCCAGGGCAATTAGTTGTCTCCTGATATATGTAGCACCTTTCTGTTGTCATCTGTTATAGTTTTCTAACAGGTGCTTTCTGCCTTTCATTCGTAAGCGCTAGCAGCTCTCCTTCTCTAGGCTGAAGGCTGCTGGCCTGCGATCCTAGGGAGGAAATGGCTCCTCAGAAATTGTTTCAGGTGCAGATGGCAAGCAGGTATCTTTGAACGAGAAGGACAGCAGCTGTGTAGGTCCAAGGCCAACACACAAATCAGAGCCATATCTAATGCTGCTTCTTTGTGTGGCTGGGGTGTTGCAGAGGCAAACGAAAATGTGGGTGATGATAAGAGATAATTAAGCTTTTGCAATGGAAGTTTAATTCCAAACAGGAAGCGATGCTGACCCCATGCAAGGTTTGAAAGGAAGGCACAGAGAAGTTCAATCCAGCATTCTGGTTTGATGGTGATGTGAGGTAATCAGTGGTCACTAGCCCTTGTCACCTGACAAGTGCTGAATGTTGAATGACAGACTTCTCTACATAAATGGCTGATTTAGCAACATTCATCTCTAATGTGATATAGCTGCCTTTTATGGATGTTCTTAAATAAGGGCAGCTAACAGGCAGTTAAGTTGTGCCGGAGCTAAAATGTGTTTAGTCAGATTGTTATGGTCCACTTTAAACTGAAATTGAAGCTAACACGAGAGGGACTGGTACCAAAACAATTAGATCTGTTCCAAAACCAGCCTAAGATAGTGTGTATACAGGGCCTCAGCTTTCTTACTGCACAGGATGGCCTCTCCGGACTGGAGATGACACACACTGGTGGAGTATCATCATCTTGGGACAGCATGGAGAGTAGAGCGTTGGCCCTGTGTGCCATCATCTGCTCTGAACACCCTGGCCTTCTTGCACAAGCACCAAGAACTTGTAAAAGTAAATCTTAACTTATTGCAGCAGCATATAGCACCAAACACCCAGAGGGAACTGAACACTGAGCATTCAGGGGAGGTTGGTCCAGGCCCTCAGCAGGGTAATCACACGGCATTATGCAAGGAGGAGATAAGACTGTCCTTGGGCTGCAGTGCCCCCTGCTTCTTTTAAAGAAGACCTTACTGCTTCTGTAGTCTTTTCGTAGCTCCATGTGCACAGGGATCAAGCTAATAGATCCAGCAAAACTGCTTCGTTGTGCTGTGCTCCTTGTTTCTTCTTTGATGGCAGGTGCATGCTGGGAGTTGATTATATGGGGCAGATCCAGCCAAACTGATTTCAAGTGTAGTTTCACTGCCAGTCCCCCTTCTCAGACATACTTCTGCTCTGCTAGCTTAAATGTAGCAAAAGTGGCTTTTCCTTAGTTTTCCAATATAGTTACTTTCATTATGGAATCTTCAGTGCCAGGCTTTGCGCGAGAACTGAGCCATCTCTTTTCAGCTGCAGTCCAGTCTTAGGTTGTCTTTGCATTTCCTTGTGTGTGGTATTTGCACCATGACACAACTAGCCACAGCCTGCAGACAAGTCATTTTAATGCTGTCTGAACTGATGAGAGTTGGCTTTAGGACAGTTCTTATGAGTGATCTTAAAATAAATTGCGTGTAGCAGTGACTCATGTTTTTCCTCAGCCTTTTATACGATGCAGTCTGCAGTGCAGAGACCTCGTAGATGAAGCGAAGAAATTTCATCTTCGACCCGAGCTCCGGAGTCAGATGCAAGGACCCAGGACAAGAGCACGTCTAGGTGAGCAGCAAAGGACAGGACACTGAGAAGGTCTGGGGTATTGGCAGGTGTTGTATTATACACCATGTCTAGTGCCTTGTAATTGCACCGCAGTGCTTCACAGCAGTAAGTTGTCGATCCACAGTCCCAGTGGTACAGAAAGGGGACTGGAGCAAAGGACAGAGGTACGTTTTTTTCAGAGCACAATTGCTTAGTGGCAATGTGGGGACTAGGTGGTTGCCTTTAATCCCAGGCCTCTGCTGTAACCATAAAACCAGTCTCCTGAGTTGTTGGTGCCTCCGAATGTGTTTGTCTCAGCATGCAGCTGTCCAAGAAGTGTGGGAAGAGTTTCTTCCTGTCTAAAAAGGCAGGTATCAGTGTCAGAAGCAAAAAGAGCTGCGAGGTGAGACAGCTGTGTTACAGTGAAGATAACTGTGTTTTGTGCACATCACAAAACTGTTTTATTGTTTAATTATACTGGCAAAAACTGTGCACCTTATTGCTAAAGTTCATCTTCTGGATTCAGCCCTACCTTTTTTAATTGATTCAATACCATCTGTTATCAGCAATGCTCTTATCATGTGTCACTTATAAACTGTGATCAAGTTGTGTATTAACTTTCTATGCGATAAACTGACATGATTGCACTTTTATCTGTCAGACTGTACAGGAGGCTTTCCTAGTTGTTGTTGGAGCTCTTTTGTGAATCCTTCCCAGTTATTTTTTATATTATTCTCCTTAATCCGAGGCGGCAGCTGTTTTGCTTTGTGACAGACAGGGTCTTGTTAAATCTTTGTTGCTCCGTGTTCAGTCCTTCTGCAATGAAAAGCTGGGCAGTTCTAAACTCTAGTAAAACTCCCTGTTGCAGAAAGGGCCCAAGGGATTCAGGGGATGCTCATCTATTTTCAAAACTATGATAGAAACCTACCACTATGGCAATCATTACAAGGGAAGTTAAAACTCACCAGGTCACAAGTCTTATTTAACTCTCAGGGAGAAAATAAGAAAAATTCAGGGACAATCTCAGAGAAAAGAAAGTAGAGGGAAGGCAACTTTGAAATAAAATACATAAGACTTAAGAGACAACTCCTCTGAAAATATTTCATTAATTTTTCAGGCTTTAGTCAGCCTGACTTTGTCAGTGAAATGGTGAACAAAGGTGCCATCTGGTCTGGATGTCATTTGCAAACGAGGGGAGAAGGCCCTGTTTTGTGAGGAGGCTGCAGGGAAGCAGCCATCCTCCTTCAGCTTTCTTGGGGTGATAAGAGGTTTGAAAAAAAATCATGGAAAGAATACAGAAGAAGATATTATCAAGCCAACTTCAGCACCTAACTTAGCCAGCTTGTCTTCTCAGAGTCCCTCTAACGAGGAACAGCCCTCCAGCAGACAGCTCCTGACACCTGAGTTAGTCTTACTGCCATGCACTCTGGAAGAGTTTCTCTCTCTTTCTCCCCGCTGAGGATAGAGGGAGTCCAGGTGACTGTACTCAGGTTAGGTGCCAGCTTCAGAGTAGTGATGAAAACAGAGATTTAGAGGTGACTTGTTGCACCAAGGAAGGCTCAGAGATTCTTCGGGTGATTTCCTTGAGGTGACCCTTTGGTTGTGAAGGGATTGACTTGACTTTGCTCTCCCTCTTTGCTCTAGGAGCTAATGAAGTCCTGCTTGTGATCGGCGGCTTTGGCAGCCAGCAGTCACCTATTGATGTTGTGGAGAAATACGACCCGAAGACTCAGGAGTGGAGTTTCTTGCCAGTAAGGGACCATTTTTGACCACCGCTGGGTTGAACAGGCTGTGATCAAACACTGATCCTGTAGCAGCAGCTACATAACATTCCTTTTTGGGCTCCTCTTTGTGTTCTGCTTAGAATTTCTGCCATAAATTCTTTAGAGTTGCTGAGGTTTACATAGCAAATGCTGAAACCGCTTCACGTTTGCAGATTTGCTAAGTAAGCTTTGTATAAGAGGTGGCTGTCATGTTTCTAATCAGATGAGCCTACAGAGACCCACATCCTTGTTGTGGGAGTGAGAGCTATCATGTTTCTTATTGAAGGGGTGTTAAGCTTTAAGGTTAGTGATGATAATTGAAATGTCAATAGGAATAATGTAATCAGTCCTGCTTTCAGGCAGGCTGCACGATCTCTCTGGTGTCATTGTTTCTGAGCATAATGGGACATAGTAAGGAAGAGAGAATTCGTGCACTGAGGACTATTTCTACCCAAATTTAAAATCACCTTTATCTGTGTGAAACGGTGGAGAACTGCCTCTTCTTTAAAATTGCTAATCACAGAAGACCCTGTATCACCTAGTGTCCCAAAATTCTGTTCTTTTTTGGAGGCTAAAAGCTTCAGGTATTTTCATCAAATATTCCGAGTCTCCACATTTTCCCATTAACAGTCTCTGCAGGGAGCCAGTGGGAGGCACACAAACCCCCGAGATGCATCAAAGATTCAGTAGCGGCATAAGATAAATGACATTTAATGCAAAATATTTCAGTGCAAAGAGGCCTGGCCATGAGAAGAGAGCGTGGCAGAGAGAGAGTACAGGCAGAGGAAGGCAGACACAGTCGTTAAGCATTTTAGCCAGGGCTGTATCCTTTAAATCCATAGTGCTGTTTGCCTCTGTGGTAGTGGGCCATTTTCCAAAAGAGCAGCAAAAGAGGATGGAAGAACAACAAGTTGGTCTCCATGCATCGGTATTATTTCCTCTCCTTGACCTTTTTATTCTTTGTACTGTTTTAGAGCATCACCCGTAAGAGGCGCTACGTTGCTACAGTGTCCCTGCATGATCGGATCTATGTGATTGGGGGGTATGATGGTCGCTCCCGTCTCAGCTCGGTGGAGTGCTTGGATTATACGTCAGATGAGGATGGTATCTGGTACTCCGTGGCTCCGATGAACGTACGGCGAGGCCTGGCGGGAGCCACGACCCTTGGAGGTATGTCCTGGTCACCGTACTGACAGGGCAGTACAGCCTGTTCCGTTCTCGTCCTGAAATGCCCTGAGCTGGTATGTGCAGAGTGGGATGGCTCCAAGGGAGGAGGTGAGTCTGAAATTCTGGCTTCTCATCATTTGGATGTAGAAATGGAAAACTTGCCCACGTATCCTGAGAGGAGCTCTGCCTCCACTTCATTCTTAGGGCATGTGTCTGTGCATCGAGGGAAAGGAACTCTATGAGGGATTATGGAGTGGGAAGCTCTCGGGGTGGTGACAGTGTCGCGTATTACTGAGCACAGGACACCAAGTACAGCAGTAACCATCCAGCACTGGAGAGAGGCTGAAACTGGAGCATGTGCAGAGGAGGATTCTTAGGACAGACTTGGAAGAAGAAAAGTACTTTACTGAGCAAACCAGAACACTTCAGCTTGCTTATGCTGGCAAAGCAAAGGCTGAGAGAGGATATGATTGTTCTCTGAGTATAACTTGGCATGAGAAGGAAATGGGCAATACAAGAATTGAATAATAAATATTCTGTGCTTTAATGCTTGTATTAGAATATCTTCTTAATAATTAATATTGTTTAAATATTATTTATTTAGATTGTTAATCTATTCTAATGAAAATTCTCTTTAAAATGCAGCTGCTTTGTAGATGACAGATTTGTGAAAGCGTTGCATGAATTAGGTTATCCAGTATAAGGGACTGATCTTGCTGATCCAGACATGTCTTTTGGATCTTCTTTCCTTTGCTACCTGTGTGTTTACTACCTTGTAAGCATTTACTTTGAGGAGGTGCTGACAGGATGCTAGTGATAGGCAGGGTTTGGGCATGGCAGCGTTTCAGTATGTTCTGCAGCGTGAAAAAAATAACTGGGGTGTGCATGTTCTGTTTCATCCATCAGCAAGAAGCAAATTTAAGGGCCAGATGGGTTTTACGTTTGTTTAGTTCGCTGGGTCTGTCAGCAGGCTAATGCAGTGAGCTAGGGTGAAGAGGCTGGGTTTGTCTTAGCTTCGAATGGGCCAAGATCTGTAGTTGTTCCTGTATTTTGCAGTCCATGTTGTAGGCTTGCTCCATCTGTGAGGGCCTTCTTGCTCTATGTGCATGCTTGATACTTACCTTGCTGAGTCCAACCTCTGTCTAACGTTGCAGACATGATCTATGTTTCTGGTGGGTTTGATGGAAGCCGACGTCACACCAGTATGGAACGATACGACCCGAACATTGATCAGTGGAGTATGCTGGGAGACATGCAGACAGCGCGGGAAGGAGCAGGGCTTGTTGTAGCTAACGGAGTTATCTACTGCCTCGGTAGGTACCCTTAGGACCTCTAGGCGTTCTACAAATACTTGCTTTTTACAGAAATGACAGTGCAGATGCTGTCTGTGGGGAGCACCAATTATGTCATGTCCAGGTTAGAAAAGAAGATGTAACTTCACTGCACTGGGCACTGCACAGCTCTGTCAGCGAATGCAGCCTGTTCTCACCGTTACCATCGCAATGGCTTAGACTGGAGCTGCCATAGAACTACAGTAAATGCTGTCAGAAGCAAATTGGACACAATCAGCCTACATTTGAGGGACGGCTGAAGCGCGGGGGATGAGCAGTGCCAGCTGAGGTTTGCAGAGATTAGGCAGTGGCTAAGATGCCCTAGAGATGAAGCAGATAGCCACAGGACAGAGGGTACATCTGCTGCACACAAAGCAATGTTGGCTGTAGTGCTCCAGAAATGGATCCTGAGCTGTATGTGTTCCAATCCCTTTCTGTAGCGCTCGTTTCATTTTCAGAGACCCATGCCAGCTGTGAATACGGTGAGAGTGCTACAGGGCATATCACTCTGAAGACTTCAGTAAGCTTGTTCTGTAGATACACCTTCTGGGCTCCCGAAAAGGCAGGCCTAGTACTGTACCCACATTTGTTACAGTCCTGTTCCTGGGGAGTCACAGATATTGGACACTGGTTTATGGGTTTCACTTCCCTCTCCCAAATTCCTCTTCCTCACACTGTCCCCCGAGGCAGATGCTCCTTTGCTATAGCTGCACAATGAGATTTCTGGGTATCCTCTTGTGAAACAGCTCTTTGAGACATCCCAGCATACACTGTGTAGCCTCATAGTGTCAGCTGGCGGCTGCAGCACACAGACAGTGAGCCAGCGCCAGGTCTGGAAGCTGTACATCTGCTTTAGCAGGACGGCATCAACATTGGCATCAGCATGCTCAGAGGCAGCTTTGGGCAGTGCGGTGCTAACCTGGTTGTACTGGTTTGGAGAGGTGATGCTCTTTCCCAGCACGGCCCTGTGCAGTGCAGGGGCAGAGCTTGCTCTGAGCTGGCTCCAGTCTGGCGTTGCAAGCTGCAGAGATCCTCTTTGTTCTGCCAGCCCCAGCGTATTGTGAGTTGTGCTGATTGCGGTGTAACACTGTGCTAAGGATGCACCAAGCATGTTATTGCTCTCTACACAGAAAACGTTTTCCAGACGTCAGGCTCATGGTTTGCTCCTGTATTTTGTTTCAGGTGGCTATGATGGGCTGAACATACTGAATTCTGTAGAGAGGTATGATCCCCACACCGGACACTGGACAAATGTCACACCAATGGCCACTAAGCGCTCAGGTAAGAGCCCACAGTGCCTTGAGGTCAAAATGTTTTGTGCTGCACTGAGGAAGCAGTCTGCTGGCTTGTCTTGCTGCCCTGGAAGATGTTGACTGGCCCCAGTGGGTGGTTTGGCTTTGAGAGGGGATGATTTTAGGACATGCTGACTTAACTCCCCAAGAGAAAGATTAATTTTTGCATGCCTGATGTCTCCATCCCATGCTAACGTGTATAGAGGAATGTGGGGAGGGGCGTTGGAGGTTACAGGCAGGGAGAGGAAGTCTTGTGTGACTTCCATAACTAGGAACAGTGCACAGCTTGGAGAAAAGCTAGCAAGGAACAAACTACAGACCATAGTGCACGATAATGGGACAGTTTGCAAAGTCGGTGCTCGTCAGCTGCACAGGATACAGCAAAGGCAGGAGTGCTCTGGCAGGCCCTCCTTCATCTGCACTCCGCTTTGTGAATTGCTGGGCATCAGCTCCTGGGGCAGCACTAACGCAGAGAGCAGCGCTGCCAGAGCAGTGTCATGCTGCAACAGTCGTATGGTAATGACTAGAAACATGGTGCAGTCACACATTAATTACCTGCCACCAACTCTTAGTTTGTCTTTCCTGCTTTGTGCCCCGCGCTTTACGTTTGGCAGCTGTATCTAGGTGAAAAATATAGTTTAAATCCTACTTTTGGAGTAACTTTCTGTCTCAGCTCTCATTCATTTCTCAGAGTTCCTGTGGGGCTTGTGCAGCTCCTGTGTGCTCAAGTGTTGGCACTCTGCTATTGCACTGCGCCTCAGGCCGCCTGCCCCAGATCTTCATGGCCATGCTAGCGAGCAGCTGTGGCCTTGCTCAGCCGCGTGTGGATGGGCAAGATGCTCGGTGCCTCCACAGCTTTGTGGTTCTCAATGGAGTAGTTCTGCTGTGCTTACAGCTCTCTTTCAAAACCCTTTTGAAGTTGCTTTTTCTCTAGTTCTTTCAATAAATGTCCTTTACAATTAGCATAGGCAGCATTGTTTCTGTTTGTTCTCTGCTGCAGCATTCTTGTTTAGGGACAAGAGCTGGTTACTCAGTTAAAACTGGTCTCTGTTCTAAAAGCATTTAAGCTTTCTTGTGCCTGCAGTGGCATTCACCAAAACCCTAAGCTTTAAATATTTACTCCTGTGACAGGGCTATTCCTGTTAAGTATGGGTTGGAAAGTATTTCCCATATGCCAAGAATGGATTGATTTAGAAGTTGGTCGCCTTCCGCATCCAGGAAGACCCCACATACAAACACATGATAAAATCTGTGGGTTTTCCTATGTCAGAGGCAACATGCGAGACCTATCCACAGATCTCTAGAAGGCTTAAGGATGAGACGGCTTTCCCCAGGGGGTCTGTTGTGTGCACCAGAGAAGATGGCTTCTGGCAAGACCAAAAGCAAAGAGTTCAAGGGGAAAGCCTTTTATAAGAAGCATTTCCCAGGTCCATGACAGCTTCCCACAGAACTCGGAGGCTTTTGGTAACAATGCCTCAGCCCACAGAGCAGGCTCCTCAGTGCCACAAGCGAGCAGGAACATTGTGAGGCTCTTGAGCCTGGCACTGACTCAGCCAGGTTCCTTCCTCAGTGCTGTGACCTGGAGCACTGAGGCCTGAAATTGGGGTGTGCCCGAGAACATTTTTTGGCCCAGGTTTTTGTGCTGCCACTCTGTAGTACTAACACCCCAAACTACTAGTAGCTTAGATACCAGTTGCACTTGCAACCTCCATCCTGGTATCAGTTCCAGTCCATCCATCCTGGTGACCTTGGACCCTGTAGGACTTCTTTTGCCCCGAGGCTTTGACAGTCTTTCTAGAGCTCTCTGCTTGCGGGTCTTTGAATTCCAAGAAAGACCAAGACTAAAAGTAATCTTGCCTTTATTCACAGAGATTGTCTCCTCCTTGTTTCTCTTCATCTCTTAGGACAGATTCTGGAGGTAGGCCACCCCTCAGAAACAATGGCCGTATTGCATTGCTAGACCCAACCTCCCTGATTAGGCCTTGGTCTGGTCTCTCTTCTCAGCCAAAGTCTTCCTCACTGAAGCTATCAGAGAGGCCATCGGGGCAGCCTGGCCATTCCCAGCTGTTTGGTGCTCTCAGCAAGGACAGACAGTGAGGTTGCATTTAGTGGAACAGAAAATCTCTTATACCCTGTTTGTAAAAGAAACAGATTGGTGCCCCAGAGCTGCAGGGTAGCTGGCTTGTTTCCTTCAGGATATTCATCAGTGCAACATGTTGATGGTAACAGCCTGACACGGTTTAATCTGCTCTCAAGATGCAGCTCGCAACAGCAGTGGCTGAGATCTGTGAGTGGCTTGGCAAGAGCACCGAAGGCCACTAAGTGCATTGTTATCTTACTTGCGTTCTCAGGTGCTTTACCTGAAGGGGGCTGCAGATGAGGAACAGAGGCTGGCAGAGGTTTATTTTCTGCTGCTGTCATAAATTCCCAGTTGGGCCAACTGTACTATTGATTGCTTTTACTGGGGTGGGTGAGAACAGCTGTTCAGACAGATGCTTTGGCCACTTATGCCTCTGTGACTGTGCAGTGGACACCAGTTTTCATTTCCCTGCCTCCCAGAGGAGCAATGTCAAAGAAATCCCTCCTCCAGCTTCACATGGAGCAGCATCATTCTCGTTGTAACAGCCAGGGACTGGTTGACACCAGGGAGCCAGCAACACCAGAGAAACCTGTCTCTCTGGTGAGAGAGTCCCGGCCAGCTACCCACCAGCAGAGCGAGCCTTGTGCTGGTCTGTTCAGGGAGTCGGGGTGTCTTTCAGCCAAGGTGAACATCATGTTGCTACTGCTGCCCTGGCTGCAGTGCTGCTCAGTCCCCCTTATGCCAGAGATTCAGCAGCATTTGGTAGAGTTACAGGTTTTCATGTATCGTATTGGAGACAACAACAACAGAAGAGACTGGGTTATGACAGCACTTTTGTGGGCGATATGAGCATAAGAAAATGTCCTCTGAAGAGGGAGGACCTGACTTAGTTCAGCCTCGTAACAGCGAGCCCCAGGCACGGTGCTGATGGTGTCGCTCATGGGTGTAACTGTGCCGCCTTCTCTCTCCAGGGGCTGGAGTGGCTCTGCTGAATGACCATATTTATGTAGTTGGTGGGTTCGATGGGACGGCACATCTCTCCTCCGTGGAAGCCTATAATATTCGCACTGATTCCTGGACAACTGTAACAAGCATGACAACCCCCCGCTGCTACGTGGGAGCCACCGTGCTGCGGGGAAGGCTGTATGCAATCGCTGGGTAAGCGGCTCCCCTGGGCTGGAGAGGGAGATGCCCTGCACGTCTGTTTGCTGGAACAAGTGAGTTTAGGTGACGCAGCCTGCTGCCCTGTTTCAGGTGGCCTCTCCTCGCATTTACATTTCAAGCTTTATGAGAGGAGACAGCCCACAGAGTCACCATGCCCAACCTAAATAGGCAGCGTGATGGTCCAGGGCCAAGGCAGGCAGGAGAGCAGCAGCAGACAGCAAAAGGGAGCCTAATGCAGGGGG
>NW_008824402.1:636618-642385 GCF_000699105.1 Pygoscelis adeliae | reverse complement strand
ACAGCTGTCCAGCCTCCCAGGAAGGAGTCTGAACACCTCAACCACTTCCCTCAGCAGCATCCCTCACCTGTAACTTTCTGTCCTTGCAGATATGATGGCAACTCACTGCTGAGCAGCATTGAGTGCTACGATCCCATCATTGACAACTGGGAAGTGGTAACCTCCCTGGGGATGCAGCGCTGTGACGCTGGAGTCTGCGTCCTTCGGGAGAAGTGATCTGGAGGGAACTTAGAAAGAAGAACAACCTAAAAAGTCTCGGCTGGAGGAAGAGTCCCAAGTGATTTGCAGTGACTGTTCTTGAGAGTTGTGGATGCTGTGGAAATAGGCACCAGAACAGCAGCTTTCTGTGCTGCTTTTGACTAGAGCATGTGCATAAACGTGTTCTCTCAGCAGTCATTTGAAATCGGGGGCTCTGTGTGAAGCTGGCGAAAGGTGGTGAAGTAGGTCAGGAGAAGCTGCATTCTCTGCTGTTCCTGTGGCTAAGTCTATCGGCAGAGCAGAGATGCCCCCAGCCTTGGCGTCAGCCAGCCTGGTGAATGCTTCCAAGGACATGTACATACAACTGGGTGGTCTCTTCAGCCGCTGCAGGAGCACGCAGGTCCTCTGGTTGCTCTCAGCCACGTGGATGTGTGAGGGTGAATCCAGCTGCTCTTATGTTCCAGCTTCAATTCATCTTGTACATACTGAATGTTTAAACATGCTCCTCAAGCACACATCAGTGCAGAGCCAAATTGAGTGAGCATGTGTAAGGGGGTCCTGCACTGTAGCTGCGTCTGCAGGTTCCTCACAGGTCTGCACACAAAAGGAGTCGCGGATTAAAGCTGTCAACTACTGAGACCCAAAAGCCTGAGGCTGCAGGGGGCAGAGGGCAGGGGGAAAAGCTCATTGCCCGGTGTAGAAGCAGGTCTGCAGCATTTGTGCTCTGATCGGGGGGCTCAGCAAGGTTCATCACATCATATTTCCCTCGAAAAGCTTGACAGACCCAGCTGCAAAGTGCTGCATTTTCTGGCAGCAGGAGCCTTCCTGCGGTGCGGCAATGCCTTTGCTCCCACCCCCGTGGGGAGATCACCTTGCAGAGGCTGAGGCCCTGAAAGTAGGGACTTGCTACTATCCCTGTAGATCTTGCTGGTGAGTGACTGGGGTTGGTCCCTGGACAGACCTCTGTCCAGCGCACCCACGTCAGCCTTTCAGTCAAGTTCATTGTGTTGATTTTCCTTTTACCTAGGATTTTTCTGCTTCCAGGGCCATTTTGGAGTGACATCCAGGATTCCGTTTTGCCCTTTGCTCTCAGCTGTTTATTCCCCTGCCTTGTAACTCCACATCCTCTTACACTAGCTATCCTTTGCCTGCCCCACGAACCCCAAGTGAGAGCTTCGTCACTGCCTCGCTAGAGCACTCTCTCCTCAGCATGTCTCCTGCCTTGCTGCGTTTCTGGGAGCACGGGCTCTCCTCCGCCATCAGCTTGGCCCCCGCAGTGCCTGGGCTCTGTGTAGTGCTGCTCGTTGGGCTTACTGCTGACTCCTTGCTTGGGGGACAGGGTGGGATCAGGGACGTGGTAGCATGACTTAATTATGCACTTTCAGCCAATGCTCTGACCTTCTGCGTTTGTTTCTATCACACAAGTGTTCTGTGGTTTTGTTTCCTATGTTTATTTTTTAATGAAAATATAAAGAATAAAATATTTCCTGAGCCAGTGGGAATTTAGCTTCTGTTCTCTACCTTCAAGACATTTGTCTAACTACTGTGTGGAGGGTATGTACAAATCCGGTGTTGGACCAGGCAGCCACCTTCAGCTGTGCCTCTGCCCTGCAGCTTCAGTGTGGTAGTAAAAAACAACTGCTCCATCTGTTGAGATCCACGGCACAAAAACCTGTCAGGCCTGGAGGACTTGCTAAGTGGGGGTGAATTTGTTGCAAGATCTGCTTGAGAAGAGTGTGGCAGCAGAGATGAGGAAAAGACTGATAATACTGTTATAATAGAGTCCACAGTTGCAAAAAATAACAGCCCCTTTGTCCGCCACAGAAATGTGGGATGAATGGAGCCCAGTATTAATTCGTCTATCGATGGTGCGGCTACAAAATACCTCTCCAAAACCTTCTGTTGATTTCAAGGCAAACTGCAGTGACCTGCTCCAGCAGCCTTTGGTGACTCTGAATGCTCTCCCCACCACCTGGTTCCCCAGTAAACACCTGACCTGTTACTCTAGATTTCAAATAGCCTCTCCTGACATGTCTCCCTCAGGATGAACTTCTCTGTCACTCCTGAGCCAGCAAGTATGTGAGGAACCAAAAAGGTAAAAGGACCCGCTTGGGAGAGTGCAATATTCACGAGAAAGCACTCACTGATTTTGTACGTGGATCTGTCTTACCCCGTGCACCTCCGACACCAGCAGAAAGACAGGTACGTGGAGGGCGACTTTCCAGGCTGCCGAACCTGGAGCTGCCAGTAGCTCCTCCTTCCCTTCCCCAACCAGCCCTGCTCTCCTGCAAAGGCCTCTGGGGGGGATTCAGCTCCAGAAGTAGCTAGTACTGAAAAAAAAAAACGGGTCCAGCGCGTGGTTTTGCTGAAGCTCAGCAGACTTGAAGCGCCAGCGTCAGAACTGGGTCACAGCAGGACATGACCCTATTCACAGTGGCCAGCAGACCCCATCGCTGCCTTTCCAGGACAAGATGTACTGAAGGGTTTGAAAAGGAACTGGCATTTCTAGCTAGATAATGGACAATACAAACCTTCAAAATGGTCTGCATCTGTGCATAGCTGGAGATGAGAAAACTTACAAGCTACTGTTGAAGGTAAAACAAGGGTCAAAACGTTCTGCTTGGAAAGAAGCTGGTATTGATTCTGACAGACCAGTAAGAGTGAAGCTCTGCTCCATGAATAATCTAGGAGAAAATGCTAAAATGCAGAATTAAACATAAACTTTCAACACCAGAGAGCTCCCACCCAAGAATGTTAAGAATTGGCTAAAGACCCCTTTGGGTTGGTAGGTTTTTCTTTCTTGAGAAGTTCCAGAGGACTGTAACAAAGACAAGCCCCACTCCAGCAGCCGGCCCTGCACAACCTTGCCCGGCAGCAGTCGTGGACCACGGGCTGGGAGATGGCAATGTAGTGTTGTGCCAGTCAACGGGGTTTTATGGCAGTGGATTTTGCCAAAAAAACTTCATCTCAAGTTAATTTGACTAGCAGGAGGTATCGAGGTAAGTGTTGATGCAACAGTTAGCTTTTGACTTGCAACTTGAATGGACTTCACCTGGGCCAGGAAGAGGGCTTACTTTCCTCTCCCCCCATCTGATCAGGATCTCGATCCCTACCGATTATGTTACCATCTAAATTAGTATGTGCACGCTTAATACAATCGAGTTGAAGCCCTACAAATGTGTTACTTTATGTCACGCTACAGTCAGGGAGGCAAGGGCCTTTGCTTCATGCCTCCTCCACCGGAACCTCCTGCACCCACCAAACGCGTGGGCAGGAGCAGTGCTTCCTTCGGCTGGTCGTGGGAGGCAGAAGGGACCCACTGGGAGGCTCCGAAGTTCTGCAGGGGGTAAGTGAAACTGAACTCTCACTGCTCAGGTGCCTTTGAGACAGCACGGGCTGTCTGGCTCTCGGGACACAGCGCACTGCCTGAGCAGGGATGGAGCCAGGGCTCCTGGGCACGTTCACTCTGGGTCGTTTTTGTAAAAGTGGTGTTTGCAGTTAGACAAGAAGAAATCACAGAATCAAAGAATAATTGCGGTTGGGAGAGGCAATCTGGTGGTCTGTAATCCTGCCTGGAGAAGAGCCAGTTTGGATCGGGTTTCTCAGGACCTTGTTCCATTGAGTCCAGAGTATCTCCAAGCACAGGGATCCTGTGACTTCTCTGAGCCCGAGTTGCTCTGGCTGCAGAGATCTGAACCCCTGTCACCAGCCGCTGTTGGGCACTGCCTATTTCTGCAGGAAACTCCTGCACTGTGAGAGTGGGGAACGGCTGAACTGCAGGAAACCTTCTCTCTGGTGCCACAGGCACCAAACCCCATGGAAGGAGGACACATTTCGGGCGAGGGAAGATGCAGAAACTTGACGCACAACCTCCTCTATAGATAAACCTGCTGCCTGCGCCTGGCGTTTCACAGAGGCAGAGGAAAGCTAAACAAAGTTGCTCAGGGTGGGAATCGGAGACAGCAGAACTGAGGACGTGTAGAAATGTCCCTCCTCTGTCACCGCTCTTTAGGGGAAGTCACTGTACTGTAGTGAGGACAGGACCAAGACTCAGCCCTTTCAGCTCACCGGAGCCGTCGCCGAGTCGCACGGCTGTGCCAGTCACTGCCAAACCGCTGCGGGTGCAGAGTCCCCACCTCAGCGCAGTTCCCCAGTGAACGGAGACGCCCCAGCTCCTGCTCAGCCACCAGCCAAATTTTTTGCTTCTTTCAGGCAAATCAAGACCTTTCTGCGGTTGGTTTGTGTGACTGGCTTTTGAGCAGCAGGTGCCCCAGGCCTGCTTGCGGTGGGTGTTGGTGAGCTTCACACCACCCTTACTGCATCCACTCCCCTCTCGGCTCTGCGAGCACCGCTCTGGCTCCCAGCCCACCCCCAGAGATGGCTCAGGCGCTCTGATGCCCCATACACTGTTTCTGCCTTACAAACACCAACCTGCTTCACAGGGCTGTGGGGTTTGTGTCTACCAGCCACGCTCACCTTGCAGCTCGTGGCAGGGAGCAGAGCTGAGGCTGACGATGCGGCATTCAAGACTGCAATTGCCCAGGCTGGAGCCTGAGGTGAGCAGCTGGATTGCTGACAAAATCCTGTATCTTTATTTAGTACCTTGAACATCAGTTCCCATTTCTGGCTTCTCCTGAGAGTTCTCAGGAGCAGCCAGTCGGGGCACAGCGAGGTAGCAGGAGAATGGTGTATATTTACAGTAAATGGCCTGGAAAAAGCAAGAATCAGGGCTCTGCTGGGATCTGTTTTACCACCTAAAGTGGCTATAGTCAACAGGTCTACTTTCAGTCTTTCCAAGAGTGCTAACAGTGGGCCACTAGCAGCAGGTCCCGAGATCAGCACAAAGCCAGAAGTGCCTCAAAGATGCTCAGTGAAGAGCAAGCCCAAGAGTCACTTGGGCCCCGGGACCTCATCTCCAGCACTGCTGCCTGTAAGCACTGACACAGCCTGCTGCTTCTCCCAGGCTTTTCAGGGTCTGGCTGAACTCTGGCTTCCTCTCCCGGAAAACATCTTGCTCTGAATGTCAGCACCTTGCCCCTTTCAGTGCACTCTTCCCCTCTCCTTCCCCATTTCTGAGGGGTTCTCTCTGTACCAAGCAGCTAACTGAGCTGCTGCGTGCAGCAGGAAAAGAGCGCGGCCCAGGCTCTCAGAAACGCTGATGCAATCACTACATGCAAAATACACACAGCAGCTTCGCAGGGACACAATTTCCTTTTGCCCAGCATCAGCTGAGCTCTGCTTTCTCTGGCCGCTGTAACAGAAGTCAAGCGTCTCCAGGTTCCCATGCCCGGGAAGCGACTGTCGCCGATGGGCCCACCTGGCAGCCAGACGTCCGCGGCCAGCTGCTCACCGCCCGCTTGTGACACAGCCGCTTCCTCACCGGGATCCTCCGCGCCGTGCTGCTGCCCAGCCCGCGCCGCCCTCCCACCCGCAGAGCGGGAACGGGAAGCTTTGTCAGGCCCCCCTCGCTTCACCCGTGCCTCGGCAGAGGGGCCTCCGGCGCCGCGGGAGTCTCCTCAGGCGCCACAGGCCTGGCAGGAGCTCAGGGGCCGTTTAAACCTCGCTGCTC
>NW_008824402.1:632166-635603 GCF_000699105.1 Pygoscelis adeliae | reverse complement strand
TGGGCTGACCTACAGCCCGGCTGGTCACCCCACAGCCCAGATCCACGGACTGACCAGCACCACCAAGAAGCGCGGCGCCGGCACAGCCAGCTCCTCACCCGAGCCCACATGGGAAGGACGTCGTCGGTGGGAGGGTCCCCTGTGACCTGCAGGGACAGCTCACCGTGACAATTTTGCCAAATAGCTTGGTCTGCCACTCTTGCTAGAAGCCGCCCCAGGCCTTCCTGGCTGCTCTCTGTCCCTCCTTCCTTGTGTGGCTGCTGTTTCTCAAACGTGCTAAGATGTCTTTCAGGCTGATCGGTTCGTGACAACAGCCATGTGAATGTGGGTGCTGGGGCAAGGGCAAGGGCAAGGGGAGGACAGGACTGCTGCATTGAATCGTCATGGTGGCTTCAATTGTCTGAACTACAGCCAAAGCAGTTATAGGGTTTAAGACTGTATCTTCTGTTGATTTTCAGAAGAAATGTTCCCTGCCCCAAACCCTAACATTTAGGTTCTCTAAAACCTCATCCTACTTACAGCTGTAACCTGTAAGAATATATGGCACCTCAAGTGTGTGTAAGGCATTTTAACTAACGTTGTATGCAGTTTTATTAACCGAGTACTTGGAAATAAAATAAGATACAGGCAGAGTGTGCAGACAGCATAGGCTGATAGAATGGCAGATAAAGAAAATGTGCAAGATCATAGTGTTTCCAGGCAGGAAGAATGAAGAGATTCCAACCTGAAAAAGATTTGAATCATTGGACAAGCAGTGTCCAGTGACTGCGTGTCTCAGTGCTGAAGAATGTCAAAACAGCCGTGTGTGTATTAAACAGAGAAGTCGGGAAGCAATTTCTCTTCTGTAAAAGCAGCTGGTAGGAGCAGTGCTGGGATATTGTGTCCAGTTTTGGTCTCTGCCTTTTAAAAGACGGGCACAAAGCTGATTGAAAATTGAAGGAGGCTGCAGCAGCCATGGTTCTCACTGTATTTATCTTTTGGTAATTGTGGTCCGGTTTGCATTCCCTGTTTGCAAACCCCCGTATGAATAATAACAGCAGCTTTACAGTGATCGTCTTGGGTCACAGAGGACACGCCTTACTGCAGGAGGTGTATCAGTATGCCATGCTAATAAACCCCTTTGGTACCAATGCAGCTGTAAAGGCACAACTGCCATTGCGCTGGGATGATGTACATCGGATGTACTTAGAGTAGCAATGTTGCTGCCACAAGGCTGTGGGAGAGACCTTTTCCTCGCTCCTCTGCTAAAACAGTTTTGCTGGCAGGAGTCTGTAAGGCAGGCACAGCCTCGGGTAGATTTCCCAGAAAGGCATCCTGACAGTGGGTCAGGGAGAGACAAGTCCTTTCTTCTTCCAGTGCTTGAGCACCTGCACTTTTAAGATTTGGAGACTCTGCCTTAATGTAGAACAGCCAAGATGTTGGCTGTTCTGGGGCTGCTCTGTCAGAAACCTCTGCTGTGGGCAGTCAGGATTTATTAATGGGAGGGAGAGAGGCGTAACTCCGTAGTCTGGTGGCTAAGGCTCTCCCTTGGGTGGGAGGCGAGTCTTGTGCTATGTCCTTGCTAAATGTCTCAAATGCACATTTGACATGAAAACTGTGCTTTCCTCCTGCCCTTCTTTAGCCCTAAGCCCAGTAACTGAACAGATTCATCAGGGAAGCGTACCTAGAAGGGCAGGAGAGCTTCATTTGGGTTCTGCACAGGCACAATGAAGTAGTGGGATCACGTCACTTTAATTTCATGCTTTCACTGAGATTGTTGTCTATTAGGGAATGTGTTTTGATCTGTAATACCTGGATTATAGTCCATGTTACTAAAATATAAAATGTGCTGCGCGATAGTTTCATTTTGAAGACACACCACTGTGCAGAACAGCCTTGTGGATATCAGCTTGATTAACGCCGAGTAAATGACACTTCTCAAAAACAATTGTACATGTGGATTCCTGATATTGGGGAGTAGTCGGTGGGTGGCACTGGGATGGAGCTGAGGTGGTGGCAGCAGCTTTTCCCAGTCAGTAGAACGGTTCCTGGGGAGATGGGAGACCTCGGGTCAAAGGCCTTCTTCACGTCAGCACTGCAGTGATTTGAATCCACTTCAGTGCAGCATTGCTCAGTGATGGTGAGTAATGAAAGGTCCTCCTGCCCTTCAGCACATCTCTCCTCTCACACTGAATGGGTACATCCTCCACGGGATCCAGGTTTGGTTCCTCTTACATCTTAATACAGAGGAAAGACTTCACACAGATTGTGGAAATGCTAAGTCCGTTAGGAATTCATGGAAGGAAACTTGTACCATGAGATCTTGCGATCTTTCAAGCTCAGGTAAGATCTTGGCTTCCTGCAGCTTGGAGAAGCCATGAGAGACACCCTTGAAGTCCAAGTAGCACAGGCAGGGACGTGGTGCCGGTGAAGGTGCAGCCATGCAGTAGAGCTCTGCAGTTTGCTGATGCTCAGGAGCCCATCACCTGGGCTAATTCATATCCTGAGAGGTGAAGTGAGAATTATGAGGGGGAAAAAAAAAGTGGTGAAGAGGGAAAAGGCAGCATGGCTTTGTGGAATTTGAGCCCAGGCAGTTCCAGTGTGATGTTAACTGAAACTTAGAGGAAGAATGTCTGCAGTCAGCAAACCTCGCCTCAGGGGGGAGGTCTGCTGCGTTTACACAACAGACAGTGACATCAAATTTGGGAGCATCTAATGAAGCGCTGAACAGTTTTTGTGTTAATGAGAGCTAATAAAAATTTGGATAGTCTCACAAATATAATCTTTTCACTGCTTTTTATCTAGCATGTTGAAAAACTTTACCAGTTGCTTGCAGGAATTTCTAGGAAAAGAAGGATAGACGAGCCAACCTTCAGGTACGGGAAGCACTTACACAAGACCTGTTAACACACATCTTGCAGCCTATCTTTCTTTATCATCAACAACAAGACAGAGCAGAAACCCTTATTTCCAGATGCAGGTCGCTTTTAAATTAGAAAATGGATTCTTCTACGTAAATAGCTGCATAGACTTTGCTCATAAGACCCATTCTGTGTTAAGCTGTAGCACTGCCAAGAGAGGGAATACTTACGAACCTGCTCCCTTGCGCCCGCTGATCCCACCAGTGGGGTGGGTGAGGACTGTGCACGGCAGGACACAAAAACTCCGGCACTTGGGGCCTCACCTCAGTGCTGCTTTTGGGTGGGGGCAAATAATAACAATGTCGCCTAATTGCTTCCCAATCTGAATTTAAGGCATGCCTTTTTGTATTGGTTAGGTGTTTATATACCATAAATATAAATGTATTTAGGATGGGTAAAACCAAATCTTGCTATACCGTGACTCGGGTATTGAGACTGGTTCACAGCCCCAAAACCATGGTCTAGGCTTAGGCTGACCTTAGGCACACCTTGTGTAACTTCACCTCTCTGCCTGCTTTTCCACCCAAACCTCTCCCT
>NW_008824402.1:619881-632112 GCF_000699105.1 Pygoscelis adeliae | reverse complement strand
TCAATTTGATAACTGAGTGTAAAGCTACCACTTCTTTTCTTGGGCTGCTGGGTTGAAGCATGGGAGTCTGAGCTCTGCGGCCTGCATGAGATAATCGGGAGGCAATGACAAGGTGCGGGTCTTCCCATTTTTGGCAGCAGGAGGCTGTGAGATCAGCTGAGCTGTCTTGGTTAACTGCCAGAAGTCATCCCTTGCCAAGGGGTCACATTCACACTCTTCCTTCCCTGAATTAAGTGCATAGGTAAGTGGTGCTTGGAGCAGGGGCTGAAATTCAAGGCTCCCTCTTTCCCCAGCTCTGCAAGTCAGCAAAAAGGTCTTGGTTTCTGGACCTGACAACACCCAAGGTCTCTCCATGATTGCTCATCTCTTAACAGAAGAAATCTTTGGCAGAGCAGTTATGACAATATGGACTTTGAAGTGATAGCTTGGAGGACTTTGCTGTTTGCCTCCCTGCTGTGTTCCAGAGCTCTGCCATTCAGCTAGTCGTCACGTAGGCAGCCAGGAGGGCTTAAGGTAGGATCTTTGCAATACCTGCAGCTCAGCGTGTCTGCGGAACCTTCTGCCACTGTGTATGGAGACGAGGAGCTCAGCAGAGTTCAGAAAAGAGCTGCGGACTGATAAAAACAAGGCCAGTTTTGCTAGGAGAGGTATTTTTGGCATTACATCTCCTACATACCTTGCCTTGCTTATTTCCCTAAACCACCAGCGCTGCTGTACACCGTGTGAACAGATACTGCCATATCAGCACGGGCAGTTTCTGCAATGCATGGGTGTTTGGGAGAACAGGGATATCTGAAATGTATTATGAAAATTCTCTGAAGGTCATTTTATGTGCCTGACATTACACTCCCTGGCAGGAACAAGAAAAGTAGGTGGAAAGGAAATAGAGAGGAAATAGCTTTGGGGTCCTTCAACAAATAGTGCAGGGAAATGCTTCCCTGCCTCCTGCAAAGCCAGGTTAATAAAGGCCAAACCCTAGAATCAAAGGAACACTAAACCACCAAGTATTTTGCCTAAAACCACCAAGTCTTCTGCAGCTGCTGGGGGACATGGAAAGAAACCACAGCAGATGAGTGGGACTTGCCATAAAAGTGCAAAGAGAAAATGAGGGCTTTGATAGAAGCCAGCTTTATGCTCCTTTTAACCAATAATTTCTGTTATGCATTTCAGCATAAATACTTTTGTGCTGAGTTGCGAGTCAGCCAGGTTCTTAAAGTGCAGCTTTCTTACAAGTGCAGCTGGACCTTTTTGTCTCGGTGTGGGCAGAGAAGAGGGAGGTGGTAGCCTAGCAATCCAGGTGAGAGTTACTGAACCATGGGGCTGCACCCCCTGGATGAGTGAGAGAAGCTGTCCTGGTTTTGGCTGGGATAGAGTTAATTTTCTTCATAGTAGCTAATACGGGGCTATGTTTTGGATTTGTGCTGAAAACAGTGTTGATAACACAGGGATGTTTGGGAGGATCCTATCTTTGCAGGAGTGTGCTTCAGAGGAAGCACACTGGTGTCTGCAAATTATCTGACCATGCACAGAATAAAAATCAAGTGCTTTGCTCCCTAAATGCAATCACTGAGGAAGAGCGAGCAGGTTCCTGGGTTGCTGAGATAATGCTTCCATCTCCTGAGAGGGGGAAGCAGGCTCTGGAAAAATTGTTTCTTGCGTCTTTACTAAAACTTAATCCAGAATGGCACAGTCCAATCTAGGGGTTGCTGCAGTTCAGCTTTTAAAGTACTGCGTGTCTGAATCTGAGGGAGCTACACGGGTGGAAACAGCTTGTGGCAGAGGATATATCCCTTGATCATCACATGGTCACTTCCTAGGGGCTTTAGTTCTGTCTTTGGTTAAAGTATGAACTGTTCAGATACAGCTTCTGCGTGGAGAAATACACAGTTACCCTTCCCTCCTTGGCACAATTATGAGAGACGCGTAGGCTGGGGGCGGAGGGGAACAGCCCAAGGCAGGCTGTAATCTCATAAATGCAGTTGGGCCTGAAAGTGGGGCATGTTCTGACCAAAGCAGCTGCCGTTCTGCCGCCAGAGGAGGCCAAAGCAGTAAGAGCCAGAGCTGTGGTTTTTCCACCAGCCTGCCTTCCTGGCGGGTGTTAGTCTGGCAGGACAGGTCAGAACTAACTGCAGGCAAAGTTTGTCCTTGAAAAGTCTTTCAGGGCAATTTGTGGCATCGATAGGAGCCGCACGTCCCTGGAGCGAGAAGCTGCGCTAGGAGAGTTCCCTGCATGGATGTGTTCATCCACGCTTCTCGCTGGGGAAGCAGCAAGGAGTGCGTGTGTGTACTCAGCTGTGCTTCTGCTCCCCCTTTCATGTTCCTTATCTTCCAGGAGTCTCTGAATTCCCCTGGAGGAAGGGAGACGGTTGCTAGCCTTAATCGCTGTGCGTGCAGAGGCAGAGTGCTCTTGTCTGAGTGCTGCCAGGAGTCACTCTCTGCCATTGTTCAAACCCAGCTGGAAGAGATGCCCTGAGAGCAAGGGAAAATAAGCAAAGCCATGTCAGCACAGGTATCCTTCACCTCTTGAGCAGCTGGCTCTGCACACTGCCTGGAAG
This sequence comes from Pygoscelis adeliae, assembly GCF_000699105.1. NCBI lineage: Eukaryota > Metazoa > Chordata > Aves > Sphenisciformes > Spheniscidae > Pygoscelis > Pygoscelis adeliae. The sequence goes on along the minus strand of NW_008824402.1, from coordinate 629,557 downwards.
ACTATTAACAGCGTGCTCTTTCCATGGCAAACATCCAGACCGCAGCTCACTGCAGAATCCCTGGTTAATTTGGAATCTCTGGCAATGGAGCATGAGGATGTTGCTCCAAGAACTTGCTGCCTTTTGCTTTCCTGGGGAGGGAGCAGTCTGTGACTCCTGTTCTCTAAAACAGGCAGAAGGACGCAATTCTCTCTCAAACTGTGGCAGGTCCAAGGGGCTAGCACCAAAAAGGGTAGGAGGAGAGAAGTGCCAGGACTCAGCAGACATAGGACCCAACTCCTGAGGAGAAAAGATGCTTGGAGAAAGGTGCAGCTTCAGACTCTAGTGAGAGGAACCTCCCTTGAGAAGGAAGAACCAGGAGTGAGAGATGTAGCTGCGGGTGTCAGCAGCAATTTGGAGGCTCAGTGCCCTCAGCAGCTCTCTCCCTGCTGCAGCCACAGGCCCCCCCCCATCGGCTCTGCTGCCAATGCTCCACCAGGCCCCCATGATGCCAGCACCACTCATGGGGACCTGGTTCCATCCCTTCCCACCAGGGCCCTGCTGGGATTTGGGGATTTCTGTTGGAAACCAGTATGCTAGCATCGAAAGGCAATGTCTGTGTGCAGCTGGCCTGTACCTGAGACCCAGTTCCTGATTTTGACAGAGGTGAAGCCCTGTCTACTGGGACCCTCTCGCTCTACTTCTCGGCATAGGCCGGATTTATAGATTTTATTTTCTGATCCAGCTAAACTGATGTTTAACTGGTGTTGAGACAGATGTCAGTGAAGAGAGGTTGTTGCCATGTGCAGCTGCACTGTAAGGCCAGTGCAGTGCGGAACTGGGTGCACTGGTTGCAGTGGGGGTCCTGCTGTGCACCTGCAAAGCCGTTCTGCCTTGTATACGCACCCCTCTGCAGGTTACTGAACCACCTGGAGCTCTTTGGCCGAGGCAGTACGTACAGTGCATTTAGCTCTTCAAGGCTAATGGGGAAATGAATGCTCAGCTCTGTTCCGATGCTCCTCTGCAATCGGTCAGTGTCATCACAAGTTCACTGGGGATCTCAAATCTGAGACAGTCCACAGAGGAGTTTATGTTCCTACCTGCTTTATTGGTCAACAATCCACTGGATTCTCTTTAAAACCACCCTGCATGCACTTAAGATAGCAAGAACGGACTCAGATCTGTGACACTTCACCCAATCCACGCTGCCTGACCATCACAGATGGATACGGCCCTGCCAGTCATGTCTCTGGACTATGGATGTGTCCTGGTTTAATGCCAGCCCACAACTAAGCACCACACAGCCACTCACTCACTCCCCCCCAGTGGGATGGGGACAGAATCGGAAGGGTAAAAGTGAGAAAATCTTGTGGGTTGAGATAAAGACAGTTTAATAATTAATTTTTTTTTTTAAGTGGGGGGGGGATCAAAGTGAGAGGAAGATAAAAACCAAGAAAAACAAGTGATACAAAAGAAAGCAATTGCTCACCACCAACGAACTGATGCCCAGCCCCCGCCATCCGACACCCCCCAGTTCTATTGCTGAGCACAACGTCATATTCCATACGAATATCCGTCAGTTGGGGTCAGCTGTCCCAGCTGTGTACCCTCCCAACTTCTTGTGCACCCCCAACCCACCCACTGGCGGGGCAGCATGATGAGCAGCAAAGGCCTTGACTCTGTGTCAGCACTGCTCAGCAGTAACTAAAACACCCCTGTGTTTTCAAGGCTCTTTTCAGCACAAATCCAAAACACAGCGCCATACAAGCTACTATGAAGAAAAGTCCTCTATCCCAGCCAAAAGCAGCACAGGATGTGAACCGTTTGCCACGTTCACCAGCTGCACCATCAGCTGACTGGTTTCTTGGTCAAAAGGACCACAGAGCAAAGAATCAGCACAGATAGGAATGTCCAAGCGCTGGAAATATGAGTAAGTTGGTAGACGGCGCTACTGCTTGATCAGGGGAAGACAGTTAACTTCACAGCGAGAGAGATCCGGTCTAATGGGTGATTTTAGTTACCTACACAAAACGAGGCCAATTATTGTAGCAGGACAGGACAAGGTGTATTTTCAGTATCTAAAACAAAAGTTAGTGGCAGAGAACACAACTAGATTTGTAGGCTAGGGTCAGTTTACTCCCAGGTAACGAACAGAACCTGGGCCAAGAAGTTTAAGCAATACAGGCAATACAGTTACCAAAGTCTGACATAATTTGAGACAGAGGGGTACCAACCAGCACAGCAACGCAAAACTCGCAATAGAGAGATGGCACTGCGAATAGGTGAGTAATTCAGAAGGCCTTTTAATTGTAAAGTAAAGAAAAAATAAGTGGACTTGACAGAGAAGCTCTTTCAGCTTCGACAAATGTCAGATGGAGGTTTGTTACCGCAGACCAGCAGGGAAGCAGGCATGGAAGAAGTACTGTGTGAAAGTCAGGGCTGAAGTAGCATTTAAACCAAGCAGGGAATGGAAGCAGCCCCTGATGTGGACTTGCAGAGAACAAAAAAACAGGGCAGGTAGTCAAGTCCATGCTTGCAGGAGCAGGATTAAAACAGTTCGAAGAACAAATAATGTAAGATTTAAAAACAAGGAATGTATTTAAGGCCATTAAAAACTGGATCTTATTTAAGGATTACCTACAAGAAGCCACGCTAATAGCACATTAAGGTTACAAAGTCAAATGATCAAGGATGCTGATATTAAACTTGCTCGTGAAATGTTAATCTCCTGCGTACATACATTCTGCTGCAGTTCTGCTGACTATCACATAGGAAATCTCACAAAACAAAAGGCAAGCCCAGCCCTTTGGGGTTCCAATCTGGCAACTCAAGCACATCCTTTCACTTATTTTGACACTCCCTGCAGGGGGAGGACCAGGTATAAACAGGGTATGATCATATAATTAGAGATATGCCTATTACACATGTTCAGTGTTCAGGAGAGGAATGATTCCTTCCCTTGTACAAACTATTCTAGCTATGTCTTCTGCACTCATCATTCCCGTATCTAAGGATTTCCAGCCCATCTGGAACGGGGAGTGTTTAGATCAGAAACTAATTCAGCCCTCTCTAGTTGGATAGTTTTCAGCTTTAAATGAAAGATATTTCTTGGCACGCAGCAAACATTCCTAAAACCCTCATGGAGAATCCATGTCCTCCCATGGAGGTTTGGCCTGAGATCAGTGGATTAAGCATTTCCACCTGTTGTACATTCTCCCCAAATTGTTCCTCCATTTGCTGCGTGCAGCACTTGAGATAAAATGTACAGGTATGTGTGATGGGGTAAACATCTTGCACTGCAATCAAAGCCCAGAGATATGAACTGGTTTGTCACAAGATTTGCAGCGTCCCACTCAGACCTGTGCGTCCCAGGTAGCCGGGTGCACCTCCACTTGCACAACCAGTTCCCTCGCAGGGCCCTACCCCCACCGCCCTGACGGCAGAGCCGTGTTTGCCTCCCTTTCCAGGCAGGGCTTGTTGGTACTCAACTTGCTGAGGAAATGGAAACCTGCTGTGCACATACCTTCTGCTACAGGGTGACCCTTCTGTACCCTGGACATGGGGGCAGGGAGAGGTCTACAGAGGGAGCTGCAATGGTTTCCGATTTTAAACCGATCTAGGGAAACAGAGCGTTCCATTCTGGTAGTCTTCTGTTGATTTGCACGATTCATTTAGTTCACGTCAATACATTCAGGCAGAAAAGGACGCAGTGCTGTCTGCTCATGCAGCTGTGGACTATTGACATGTGGTCCATAAGTGACAGCCAGACCTGAATGGCCAGATGAGCTAGTTTAGGCAGTATGCGATCGCAGCTAGTGCTAAACCAACTAAAAAATCTCATCACACAGCACAGGAAAGTACTGGTTTTCCTCATTCTTGCTAGCTAGGCTTTACACAACAGTTTTCCTTACCCACCATTCCCTTCCCAGTCTACAGAGAAAAAAAAGAGCAAAATCCCTGTTTCTCTACCCCTTCCACCTCTCCAAAAGGCTAATGAAGGTGTTGCTTTACTTGATGTCAGGAACCTTGTCCCTCTCCAGCCTCTGCAGAGCTGGGAGTGTATTTTGCAACAGCCAAAGGTCAGGGCTGTGCAATAGGAGGCCCCATAAAAGTGCATAGCAAGCTGCCCTAGGCAGGGTGTCAGGCCTGTCTTCTAGAGAAGGATTAGACCAGATCAGATGATCCCAAGTGAAATGCACCCAGTGTTGCAAAGGAAGATTAAAACAAAACCAAAATACATGAAGATCCCTGTCAAGACAATTTGGAAGGAATTCCTGGCCAACACTAAAAAATACCTGTTCCTGTAACAATACAGGACTCTGAATCCAGGAGGAGACTCTGTTACCTTCACGGACCCTGCGAGGCATTCAGCTACTTGTGGGGAATGGGGGAGGATAAAACAGACAAGCAAAAACCTGTAGCCAAATGATCGTTTGGGATGAGAAAACACAGGCTAGTGGTTCAGGAATTCTCTGAGACAGGAATCTCTGAAGGTGGGGAGAATATCCTGGGGTAGCGATGCTGTTACACTGGCCCTCTTCTACATTCTTCCCAAGGCATTTGCTATGGACCACCACGAGAGAGATACTACTGAGCTCAGCAGGCCTATGCCTGATCCAGTGTGACTCTTCTTACCTTTATGTCCTTAGCAACCTCCTCATGTGTATAGTCACCCCAGGATTAAAACATATATATCTGAAACCAACCTCTCATTCTCTGCAACACCACCAAAACAGCCAGGAGGCATTAACAACGCAAAGAGGGACCCCACACCAGCACAGCAGTGCAAACATTCAGCCCAGCATTAATTACTCCTGTGTCAGCCTGTGACAGATGCACCCGGGATCAGCACGGACGTGGGCCCTCACTTGCAACAACCCCCTTGCCGTGCACGCGTCGAGGCGATCAATCCCTGCTCTGGAAGGCATCACCCCATCTCGCCCTCAGCAGAGAGCCCTGCAGCCTGCTGACAAATCAATAACCTCCCGGCTGGCCCTGCGCCGGGAAGGGAAGGGGCCGCATTTGTGAATGATTAACTATATTACACCTTCCCTCCCTCTGAAATCCAGTCCTGTTCCCGACCCCAACCATGTGTTTTCCTGGTGCTGTTTAATCTGACCTGACAAAGAGAAAACCTGGGTACTCGTTTTGGGAAAAGTGACGAGGAAAGAATAGGAGCAAAGAATGAAAGTACGTGGGGTAACATAGTGTCTGGGAGCAAAGAAAGAATGAAGATTTTAGATGGCAAACTACACAGGGAGTCATGAGCGGGTGGCCATAAAGCAGCCGGCCACAGCTGTGCCCTGCTGCAATGGGAGAGAGGTGAGAGGAGTGACCGGATCCCTCCCCGCTCGCCTGGGTTATGCAATTCACCGTATCAGAAGGTAAAATCCATGTTAAGGAACTGGCTGCTGCAACACGCTACTTCCTGCTGTAAGCTGCTGCGAGCACGCCACGTCCCTTCACCAGCTCCCAGCCAATGTCCAGGGGCAGCGCCAGACCTTGCATCTAGAATTTAAAGTAATTAATAAAATCAATTATATTAGAGATTGGAAGAGCCATTCAGAGCCACAGAACAAAACCTGTCCCTGAGGAGCAAGGCCCTCACACTGATTAGGTACTCTCCTGACCCTGGCCTGAAATGGGCCGAAACATCTCATGGTGTAAGGCTGGTGGCCACGGGGTACGACTTAAACTAGAGCAGGAAAAACTGCACTGCCCAGGGACATGCAAAGTCCCCGTCTAGTCTCACCCTGTGTCTGCCCTGTGCCTGTGTAGGAATTTTCCAAACAGGCATCTGGATTTGGTTTTCTGGGCTTCATAAAGGAGCCATTTGGGAGGCAGTCTCTCTCACATGAAACAGTCAGAGGGGCTGTACAATTCTGGAAGGAGCCAGATACAAAGCTAGGGTGAAGTACACAGGTCTGAGCATGGATATTTCAAACTGAATGAATTTGCAGTTAGAGAGGAGGAGGTGAACCCGAGTACTGAAAAAATGAAGTCTTGGTAAAGCATTGTCCCCATAGCGATGAAATCTGAATATTTTATGCTAGCTTTAGACATGCAGTCATCAATTCTCACACCCAGATGAGTTTTCTGTGACCTGGGAATGAGGAGGAGTCAAGACCTCACTGAAATCTATGCAGCACATTGCTGTTGTCAATCGGAGTGCTAGAAAATGGTGCATGGAAATCCCAGGTCATCTCAAACTTAGCACGGACAGGTAGTTCGCAGACAGATACAGGGTTAAGGCTATAGCATTTTTAGGAATTCACTGATTGAAGTGTATGTGCATGCATTATTTGTCCAACACTTCTGAGAAAGAACAGAAAGCAAGAGCTGCATAGTTGCACATTCAAAGAAGGTTCATCCAAAACCCTCGAGAATCCCCAGACCCACCGTGCAGCTACAGAGACTTTATCACAAATACACAGCAAGTCCAGTGTTTTCTGAAAGTACCATATTCACTGAATACACGGTACGCAGCCAAAGTCTGTGCTCTGTGGGCCTTGATAGCATTACCAGACACAGAGAAATCCTGGACAAATGTAAAAAATTCTCATACTGCACGCAGAAATAATCTCCAGCAGGAAAAGAGAATGTGTTCAAGCAAACCTGGATACACGGTAGCCCTTTGGACTTGACATTATTGTTTAGTCAGATGAAATCAAATGCATTTCAGTCCACAGTAAACATTTTTCTGGGTATCCAGCAACACAAGCTTCTGTAAGACTGGGTTATTACTCATCAACTATGGAAAGGCACACCGAGGCAAACTCAGCTTGAAGTGCCAACTGCGTGGTCCCGCTGTCTTGATCCCCCCCGTTACGCCACATGAGGAGCACACTGAAGCCCAGTGAATGAAGCTTTATTGCTGCTGATGCAGTACAACAGAACAGACTTCAGCTGCCCAAGTGGCTGTATGAAATCTGACAAAGTAGCATCAAAACCTGATTTTCTCTCCAAAGTCTGACAAATGCTTCATGCAGCTGGAGCAGTCCTGGTAAATCCAGATTAGTGGGGATAACACCGCTTTTCAGAGCTGAGGTACATGTCAAAAATCCATTTTCCAATAGCTGTTAAGACAAATCAGACCAGGTAATTAGTACAGTAGTTAAGTATGCAAAAACCTCAGTTCAAGCTGGACCAGGGCATACTACAACACCCCAGCCTGGCCTGAATCTCTGATTTTATTTGTCAGCTAAGCTGAAAAGAATACTCACTGCACTCACAAAATGATACCATCTTAATTTTCTGATTTTGCAAGGTGTCTGATCCTTCTAGTTTCATGGTCCTGTAACATTTCTAAAGGAGAATAAAATACTACAGTGTGATTCTGTACCATTGACAATTCAGGGCCTGATCCACTGCTAAACTGCATTGGCAGAGTTGAAAGGACGGTTAGAGCATTGTGAGTGTTATGTCAGGTCAGAGCATTTTAAAAGCATGAATCAAATCTTTCAAACTCCTAAGACTGGTTTAAAAGTCATGAGATTTTTAAAAAAATCATTGCGGGCACTTATTTTCCATAGGTTTTAGAGCTTATGTTTAACTTTTTTTAGGTTGAAGATTTCCTTAGTAATTTGGAAGAGCAGAACCAAAACCAAATATATCTTTTTGAACGAACGCATGAAATTCTCACAGATTCACCTGATGCCTAAAGTGGGCGGCTTTAAGAAGAAGGGAAAAAAAAAAAGAGAACACTGAAATATTAGTAATACAATTGCAACATGTGGAAGAATGAAATCCAATTTGGCCTATTTTCTCTTTTATCCTGCAGGAAAAGGATTCCCAAAGCTGGGTTTGCAAAGGTCCAATCGGTCATGTGGTGCTGATATTTTTGTTTCCAACTGAGAAAAGCACCACAGATGATAAGAGGAGAAAAAAAAAGAACACTTAACTGTTTTTTTTTTCCTCCAGAAAGAACAAAATAAACTAAAATATTGTAGTTATTTTCCTCTTTCGTCTTCCGTTCGTAATTGCTATGATGGCTCATGATCACTTCAGGTGTGATCCCTCCCATCCGAGTATGAACACCGACTGCAGATTTCAGTTCTGCCTGTCTCAGACAACTAGAACTGTGCTGGTCTTTACCAAACAGCTTCGCTAAGGAGACTGTCTGAGCTAAAGGCACTTTGCAGCCAAGGTCCTACCCCAGCGAAGTTAGGCTAAGCGATTAGCATAAAACAAAGGAGATGAAAAAAACAGGAAGACAAGTTCTTTCAGGTCTCAGAGCTGACTGGAGCATATTACAAGAGGTTAGCTGGAATGGGGGCGGGGGTTATTAGAAGTTTAATGTTGATTGGATTCTTCAAATATATACTAGATTGATAGCACTAAGCAAATAGTTTGTGCTTGTTGAGGATTAGATTACATAAAAGCAGAGAAGACTTATTATAGAAAACTAATTGCAAAGCTGTATGTACTCCCCTGATGTCAACTGGCCTAGCCACCCAGCTCATGGTTCAAAAAAAGGTTTCTGTTTAACACTCACAGTATGCTTGTTGAACAGGGGCATTTTTTCCTGCTGAAGCTTGCTTCTTGATGTAGGTACTTGCATGTGTGATCACTCCCAACCATCCCTCAAGCCCTAGTCAACCTCCCTCTGGTGTGGAGACAGCCAAATTCGCTAAATACACCCAGCTTAGGACTCTCTTACATCTTATCTGTTTTTCAGCCATGCATTACATTTGGCATCATTCTTTGGAAAAACAAGTATATCGATACTATTTGTGTTTTTTTCCCCTTCCTCCATCTCTGTCCTTCTCTCTCAATCCCTCTCTGATCCTTGCTTTCCGAAGGACTTTTGCCTTTCTTTTGTTTCAGTAATTCTGAGTGTGCACCCACGCGGGTTTCTTTTCCACACCCTGTGTTGAAACGATCACAATGTAATTGATAATTACAATAGTAACATCCTTAGTGGGCTTTAGTTACCATGCCCTTGAGATCAGTGGGAGTGAGGGGGTTCATCACTTCCCACCACTGGTTCCAGCTGAGTGTAGACCCAGCCTGACACGACTCCACCACACTCCCTTCAAAAGTATCACTTTTGCTTGGGCTGCTCACGGGAATGGAGGTCTACACAGGAAAAGGAAAACATGATCTACTTTGTTATTGTTTAAAATTGTTTCACACACCTATCCTCACAGCAAAAGCTTAGGTCAGCGGGGGGAAGCAATTTCCTGATGCCTGTGCTTCCCTTGAAAGGATGGTGCAGCAGTCATCAAACTTCACGTGCACACACTACCAGCCGCTTTCCACCCAAGAAGTGAGTTTGGCAATCTCATTAATATTTCTGTTACTGTAACCCTTAGGACACGCCACAGGGTTTTTACACTTCCCATCTAAACACCCAACTTAAATTGGGGCATTTAAACACCAAAGGTACTGATTTCAGTACGATCCACATGGCTTTCCAGATCTGGTCCTTTGGCTTTAAATCCTTTCCATTGTGTGACTCCATTCCGGTAATAGTTGGCAGAAGCACTGCTTTCCCTGGTGACTGTGCAATGGAGCTGCCTCCTCCCTCCTCCTCGGGAAAATATAAAGGTTTGCCCCCATCTCACTCTTCCACCCTCAGAGACGAGCACTCCCACAGGGCCTGCCTGCGGGACCGCGGGTCTTCGGGCGTCCACGCTGTGATCCAAGCCTTTGCCTCGCACGGCCTGGCCGTTTCGCTGGCTGCTTTAACTGGACT
>NW_008824402.1:616914-618719 GCF_000699105.1 Pygoscelis adeliae | reverse complement strand
CCCGGCCCCCACACGGGGGTGGGGGGGGGGCGAGCTGCTGGTACCTGTTGAATATAAAAATGGCGGGGGGGAACCTCCTTGGGGCGTGTGGGACCTGGAGCGGCAGAGGAGGCCATCGCACTGGGTGTTTCTGGAGGCGCATACTGCTGCTTCTCTCCTGGTCCTTGCCCTTGCCCCCGCCGGAGGCAGCTGCCAGCTGTGGTGTGAGGTGGTTTGGAGAGGTCGGGGAGTGGGCTGATGGGGAGATTTCTTGAAGGACTTTGTGAGCCTGGCTGGGTAATAAAGCTGAGGTGGAATGACCCTGTAAGTTAGGGCTCAGCCTTGAAGGGATATCTGAAAGGTATGATAAAGGGCTGGGACATCATAAAGAGGACAGAGAGTTCAGCTGCTGAGCCGTGCAGCACAACAAGTAGAAGCTGTCAGTTGGAGTCTCTGGGATGAGCATGAGGTCCTTCTCCATGTGGGTGTTTGCCCTGTAGATCTCTCTTTAAAAAGAGATTGTGGATGTCAGAAGGTTACATGGATTTAAAAAATACAGCAGACTGCTTCTGTAGGGTTGTGAATGTATAGGAAATACTTGTTGAACTGAAAATGGTTAGAAGTTAGGAGAATATTGGAGGGATGTGTTGATGTCCTTATCTTGTTCTTACCCTTATCTTATGGGCGGCTGTTTGTGGTCATGTTTTTTTAAATTAAGCCAAATCAGGAGTGTGAAGGCAGTCCCTCACCTCTGCAAAGGATGCAGTTTCCCTTGAGTTTCATCCTAGGGAAACCATGTTCCTCATTATGGTATGTTGTTGAACTTGGTCTGAGCTGGTGCAGCCATTCTCATGAAACTTGGCTTTCCATCAACTTCACACAGATGAAGCTGTACCTGAAATACTGTGCTGGAGAATACAAGGGACCTAGAGCATGATCCACCAGTACAGTTGGAGAGAGCTGGGTTTCTTCAGCCTGGCAAAGAGTATAGCAAGGGGCTACCTAGTAGCAGCCTACAACTACTGAAGGGGCGGTTACAGAAGACAAGCCAGTGCTCTTAAGCTGGAGTGCATCATATAGCAAAAGGAGACAGAGGTAATAGAGGCTGGAAAGGTTCAGGCTCTCTTGAGGTTCAGGCTGGGAAAATTCTCTGGGATTTTTCACTGAAACTGGTTCTGTGCTTGAAAATAGTGTATGTAAGTGGGGGAGAGCATTTAGTGTTAATTACTTAAGGATTCTGTGTCCTGACTTGTGGCTTGAATACAGCACTTAACAGTACCATCTCTAGTACCTATTTAAACCTTATTAACTATGAAACTTCCATTAGTGATGTGTAAAGGCCCAGAATTGTAATGGGTTTGACAGCTGTCTCTTACAACTTGGAGATTATACTTTCAAGGCTCAGATTTTGCTCTATTCTTGGTACTGTCAGGCTTCTGCTGTGAAAAGGCTCTGCAGAGCAAAATAGGTAGAATCTCTTAGTGTCTAACAAAGATTTGCGTTTCATTAAACAGCCACATACTACTTCAAAGTACTTGGTAGAGTCGCAGGAAAGCAGTTGAAAGAGACCTCTCAAAGCAGGGCTAACAGTAGCGCCAGGCCAGGTTTTTGTGACTGACTTTGTCTTGCCAAGTTTTGCAAACCTCTAAGGATGGAGATCCCTTCCCACCTCTCTGGTGACTGTTCCAGGGCTGCACCACTCTGCTGAGGAAGCTTTTCCTAACACCCAACCCGAATCTCCCAGCATCCTCCTAACAGCTGACCTGAACCCTCCTGCAGAGCAGAGGGAAGGCTTCTTGGGGCCATGTGTCTCCTTTTGTAGCCTG
>NW_008824402.1:607628-616887 GCF_000699105.1 Pygoscelis adeliae | reverse complement strand
TGCTGAACATTCAGGATGGTTTCTGTGGTAACTCCCAGGATCTTTTCAGCAGGGCTACTTCTCAGTTAATTGCTTCTTTGTACTGATGCAGGGAGTTACTCTGCCCCAAGTGCTGAACTTTGTACTTTGTCAAAGTACATGTGCCATGCTTTTAACGGGGCACCTGTAGGACCTGGTCTGTGGCTGTATTGCCCAAGTTGTCCTTTCAAGGACTTAAATTTTCTCTTTGGAACATGAATGAATGTTGTTGCTTTGTGTAGTTTGAAGTAGTGGTACTAGTTCATTTGATGCTGGAAAGCTCATACATAGTCTGATGTCTTCTGTGCACTTACCTTGCTTGGGCATGCTAGTGCCTATACACGTCATTTCAGTGACCTTCCTCTGCCACTTAGAAGCTTCACTACAAAGCTTGATCACTGATACAGGTGAGGATCCAGACTGAAGTGGTAGTATATTTCTACTCTTTCTTCTTTCACTGTAGAAAAGAGTTGCAGGCTGTCCTCCTGCTTTCCTGAAAGGATGATGTGGCCTAATTCATTGCCATGGCCTGGCTTCTCTGCGACAGTGTAGCCTCATTGGGCTGCATGCTGAAACTGCTTTTACTGTCGCCCTTTTTACAGTGTGTAGGCTGGCTGTCCTCTACTGTTGCAGTACCTTGCCAAGCCCAGTGCTTTGGCCTGGAGAGCGATGGAGTAATGGCCTTGGAGGGGAGTAGTGTGGCAGCAGCTTTGAGAAAGGCTGGTTGCAGAGAGGATGTGGATTGCTCTTCTGGAAGCTCTATATCTGAATAAACAGCTTGGATGGATGGGGAGCTGCAAAACAACAGTTCTCAGCTGTTCAGTGCTGTAGTTGAAAACAGGTGATGGGGTTTTTTTGGCAAATACAGATTTTAATTTCTTGGGGTTCCCAAGGAAATGGAAAGGACCGTGCTCCTGCTTTCCTGCATTGACTAGTGATGTGGACTAGGTAGTTCCAGGTCCTGCTTATCCTGGAATTTCAGGGGACAAATTAATTGTATCATCCAATCATAGGGTCTGAACATAGTTAAATGTGACTGTTATTCAAAACTGTCCTATATGCAGGCTCTTCTAGAATGTGTTTAACTCTGTCACTCAAAACTAGAAGTTCAATATAAAATGCCACAGATGAACAGGAGTTTGGAGATGGTTCCATTGTGGTTTGGCTTTTAATATTCAAAACCCTATGCTGAAATATTAAGGAAGCTGGGTTTATGCTCTGGACCTCAAAAGCAACTTGGGAATCCATAAATTGGTATGAATGGATCCTTTTGCTGACATGAACTATGTTCTACATAGCTTAAATGAGGCAGAGGTTTTGCCTAGTGTTAAGGAGTTCAGCACTTTGCATACAGTGCTGTGATGTGAGGCCTGATGTTCCATATTTATGAAGTGATACTAAGGGTTTTATTAAGCAAAAACTTTCTTACAGAATGGCAAAGTTCTCTAAAGTGATCAGGAGAATATTTTTTTCTGATTTTATGTATATTAAACAAAATGGCCCTGGATCTTGCAGAAGGTTTTGCTCCCTCTGGTGGCTGTGCTTCTGTGGCTCCTGGGGCTGGAGTTCTGGGGGTGATGCTTTTCTGGACACTTAGGCCAGTGACAGGTGTAGTCATCAGTTTTTCTAAATATTCAGTGTTATGAAGAGAGGAGTTGGCTGAAGGATTTGGAAGAGTTGATCAAACTCTTCCTGTCTGGTTGAGGATAGGAACAACAACGAGGAATGAGTTTGTAAAAATGACAGTGCCCAAAAGGGTCTTTCTAGGTGGAGGTGGATGATGACTGAAAGAGGCTTTTGTGTTCTGTTGTATTTTGTGCCAAATGTCCCTAACACTGAGACAATAAGGCCAATGTTTTAATAGCTTTGCAGTATGGGAGTTCAAGCTGTGTGTGCTGAATGTTTTCTAAACAGGAAACTGCTGTTTCTGCTGAGTGATCCAATTTTTTTCTCCACACAGCGTGAGTGCATCTCAGTCCATGTTGGTCAAGCTGGTGTGCAGATTGGCAATGCATGCTGGGAGCTCTACTGCCTGGAGCATGGCATCCAGCCCAATGGTACCATGCCAAGCGATAAAACCATCGGTGGAGGTGATGATTCCTTCAACACGTTCTTCAGTGAGACCGGCGCAGGAAAACATGTCCCTCGTGCTGTGTTTGTGGACCTGGAACCAGCAGTAATAGGTAAATACAGTGACCTGTGCAAGGGACTATAGAACATGCTGTAGGATTTGATTTAACTTACACATTTTTTTGACTAAGGGATCCATTTCTCTAGTCCTGCAAATGCTTTGGGGCTTTAAATTTTTACTGCATAAAGCTTGCCTACATCTTCCTAGTGGTGGAAAATACTTGGGTTTATGTTCATTGAGACAGGCAAATGTGTACTCTGGAGCTCTAAAGAATTTAAATATTACCTTCTGCCAAACTGTGGAATTAAGTGGGTCTTCTGAACATGCCTCATGCTTTTGCTATGCAAGGAACTAGTTATAACTTCTTGAAATAATATGGCATAATGTGTACAGCAGTCAATAGGAACCTTTTTAAAAGATGTGATATGTATCATTAAGCAGATTTCTTTTTGTACATTGGAATGATTCCTATGCTTTCCCAAAACATTCTTCTACTCTCTGTAGCTTGAATAGTGCTTGCAGAAATGAGTCTCAATTGCTAGCCTAAATTCAGGGACTTCCAAACATGCACTTCAACTTTCTGCTGCCTTCTCTTTGAATAACAATCCTTTTTATCCTGAAAATCAGTTGTATCCCAACCTCTGGCAACACTGGCTCTTAGTGTTCAGATGTGATCCCATGATGGGCCACTGACCAGCCCCACATTCTGTGGCATTATCTACACTGCCAGCCCAGTGTGAGCTCCCCAGTTTCACAAAACCCTTGTTCCTTGTCTCATGAATCTTGTTTTTGCTCTCACCAATGTGTGTGCCTGAAGTGATTCTGCTTGAGCTGGTTTTGTGGCTGTCTTGCCTTAAGTAGTGATTTGGGGCTCTCATAGAAGAGGAGGTCTGTATTGCTTGTGCAGTTGCTGTGTTTATCTTTCTGCAGTACATAAAGAGTTGGGAAGGGGAGATGAGTGAATAGGCTTAGACTACTCCTATATAACCAAACTGTGGGTCTCTTGTAACTTATTTTCCTTGTAACACCCCAAACCCCTTTCTGTGGCTAATACAGTAGAATGAACTTCTCTGTCAAGGGTGGGAGTGCTGGACTGATAACTTTGAAATGAGCCAAAGCACCCTTGGCCATACACTAATATCCCCAGGAGCTGTTGGAGGTCTGGCTTTCTGTTTTCTTGAGCCCTGTGGCTGTTGCTGTTGCTTCCTCTGCTGCTGGCCAGGTGGTGGCTCTCAGCAATCAGAAAAGGCTGAGAAATGAGGTGAGGGAGAGCAGGTGGCAAAGCTGTCACCTTGCCTCTGGGGGTGAGTAGCTGGTGAGTCTTGGGACAAATGGTAAAAGGTAGTGTTCTAGCACCTGTTAATGATGCAAGTGTAGTATGGGGAGATGGGCAAAAGGCTGTCTTAGGGTATACTTGGTAATACTAAAAAAAGTTAGGGTTTTGTGTTAAAGGTTACATCATGTGCCTTTCTAGGGGCTAGCCTTCTTTCTTTATTCCTGCCCTGCTTATTTGAAAATTATTGAACTAGCTTCCTAGGCAGGGCTAGCATGACTCTTCCCATTCATGCCGCATGTCCCTCTGCACTGTGTTTATGAAAAAACCTCTATTGTGCATACAGCAGCTCTGTAGTTGCCACGTTGTGTACACCAGGGATTTCTGGAGCTTCCAGATCAGTGCTGCTCTTAGTGAAAGCAGCAGGGCTGCTGTACATGTACACCAGGTCTGTGGATGTGGTAGAACACCATCAAACTTTCCACCAAGAAATAGGGCAGTAACATGTCTGGGAATTCAATGCAAGCATCTTTAAGTCTACCTGGGGTAGATTTTTAAAAACATGAAGGATAGCATGTCCAGGGGAAAGCTTGGAAAGCTGTTCCCTAAACTCTAAATTCTTTATTGCAGCACACTTTCATAGTCCAATGACTGATCCTCTTAACTCTTCAAGTTTTGTTACTTCCCCAGGACCATCTTGACTCATGTTGCCCCTATCAGCATCTTTAGGTTCTATATTTTTCCCTTTTACCCATATTTTTCCATATAATTTAGAGTGGTAATGCAGAAAGTCTTAAACATGTGTATTTTGGATGGTAGATGCCTCCAAATTGTTTTTATTCTGGTGCAGCTTGGAAATACTTTAGAGTATTGGATTGCAAACTGCAGTGGTAGCTAGTCAGTCTAAGTTCATTCAAATAGTAACTATTTTTAAATCTTGAATTCTACTTATCTTTGTCTTGCTCACTCTTTTTCAGATTAAAAAGAATATATGCAAATGGACAACTTCATCTGTAGTTAATAAAGCTCTTTGCTTTCCACCTGATTTTAATTGTAAGGATGCAGTACTGCATCAGCATACAACTCAAGAATGGCTTGAGCTAAACCAGAGACAAAGCTATGATGAGTGTCTTTGTACCTTTGTGGTAGGACAGAGCTTTAGCCTGCTAGATGTAAGTGCGTATTTCTGGTAACTAGTGGAGATACCTCTAAATCATTCTCCAGGTCTCTAGCTGGTGGGGGATGCTGTGTGTTCATTTGCATGTTTCTATATAACACAGCCATTCATGCTGGAGCTTACAGCTCAGTATTTGAATAACTGAATATCTCTACAAGAGCATGTCCTGTTCCTTTTGAACATTATTCTCTACCCTTGGCAGAAAGTACAATTAAGGGAAAGAATTGGACAAGCAAGCAGTGTAGGCTTTGACTGCCCACAGCTGCAGAAGCAATATGGCAACATCCTAGAGGGCTTGGAAAATAAGGAAGAAAAGCAGTATTTCAGATGCTGATCTGCAAAGTGGGCCTTAAGTTGTCTTAAACTGTGGAAGAATGATTCTGCTGCCACAGTCCGCTTTTAAATTGCTCTGGCAGGTCAAAAATTTACACTTATGTGTAAAATGGGACAGTTTCTTCAGCAGTAACTTCATTTTTCTTAGGTATTCAACATTTAGACTGTAGTAAGTGTTGTCACCTATTGATGGGTAGAAATCAAGCTGCTTTTTATCTGTAAGGGTTTAGGTACCTTATTCTGGACACCCTCAGAAGTTTGAAAAACCTGGTCTACATAGAAAACTAACAACTTATAAATAATATTCATCTTGTCTCCCCAGATGAAGTTAGGAATGGGACATACAGGCAACTCTTTCATCCTGAACAGCTGATATCTGGTAAAGAAGATGCTGCAAATAACTATGCTCGAGGTCATTACACAGTTGGGAAAGAGATAATTGATCTAGTTCTAGAGCGTATCAGGAAACTGGTAAGACTTTTCTTCACTGAAGGCTCTAACGTCTGTCTTTATCCTGTTTTACAGGATTTGGAAGTAAGGTTATCAAAAATATGTAGGCCTATAAATTGTGCTGTAATTTATTCCACGGTAGGAGAATCTGTGGACTTAGTCTGCATCTGTTTTTATTCTTATACAGCTGAGAATGGTTGGATTATTCCTGTCAGATATGGCTTTCAAATGGCCTAAAATGCTGATGAGCCACCCAAAACTTTAGTTTCATGTTTAAATTCAGAAAGCCATGACTGAGATAATTACGATTTGCATAGCTCCTGCTGGAAAAGGATTGGTCTCTGGCTGGGGCTCTTGCAAGGAAGTTTAAATAGGAGTGTTTGCTTCTGTGGTTTAGACTTTTGTTTGCATTTCCTGCTGTTACAATTCCTGAATTAATTTTATGGTAATAACAGAAAAGGGCAATGAATCTCAGTAAGTTGGGATGTTTCAGGTTCCTCAGTACTTTGATCATGTAGCAAATTTATGAAGATGTCAGCTTGAAGGTTAGAGTTCCCTTTTTAGGGCTGCTAAGCATGTAGTTTACTGAATCTGTCACAAAGGTAAGGAATTCTCATTGCACAAACAAACCCAGGGTATACCTCTGGTGCTTTAATACAGAATGCTAAATGAGTCTTACTGAAAAGTACACCTTTTGCAGATCAAAACTGGTATTATTCTCAACACTTGGCTGCCACTGTCTCTAAAGCGAAGTTAAGTTTGCAGCAGGCTGTACTTCGACCTGAAAAATACGGTCATAATTTCTTTTTACAAGCTGTTGGAAGTCCCTGTCAGTCCTGGGAATCAAGCTAAGCATCATGGGGCACTTTCTGAGGACAAGGCAGTCAAATTTAGTCAACTGAGAAGGCTAAAGTGGAATGGCAGTGTAATACATTTTGACAGCTCACTTCCCTGAACTGAGTTACATGCTTGCAACTCTTAGAGGATTATAGCAATAGTTCTGGGACAGGGGATTGCTCTGTTTTTGCACAGGTAGAGAATGTCAACTCAGTATAAGGGATAGATGGTCTGTAGTTCTTTGAATATTACGGCTTTTCTTGGTCATTGTTAATGGCCTTGGCCTGACAATTGGGGGTAGGGTAAGTTTTGAGGTAGTAATTTGAAGTGGAGAGGTCACCCTCCAATATGTAGGGGGCTTAAAATAACCAAGAATACAATGTTCTTTATGGGGCAGTTCCTTGATTATCAGTGGATAAATCAAATTCACTATTACTTTCCTGAAGCTTGAACAGTTGGTATGTGTCAGAATTCAGAGTTGTCTGTCTTGAGCTTGTTTTGGGATTCTTAACGTCTACACAATTGCTTTAACACATGTATCTTCTCTTTCAGTCTGATCAATGCACTGGCTTGCAGGGTTTCCTGATTTTCCACAGCTTTGGGGGAGGCACTGGCTCAGGTTTTACTTCTCTGCTGATGGAGCGCCTGTCAGTTGACTATGGGAAAAAATCAAAATTGGAATTTGCCATCTACCCTGCACCACAGGTCTCGACAGCTGTTGTTGAGCCATACAACTCCATCCTGACTACCCACACCACTCTGGAGCATTCCGACTGTGCCTTTATGGTTGACAATGAGGCCATCTATGACATTTGCCGTAGGAATCTGGACATTGAACGCCCGACCTACACCAATCTCAATCGCCTCATTGGTCAGATAGTCTCTTCCATTACTGCTTCCCTCAGATTCGATGGTGCCTTAAATGTGGATCTTACTGAATTTCAAACTAACTTGGTGCCTTACCCTCGTATCCACTTCCCGTTGGTAACATATTCCCCAATTATTTCGGCAGAGAAAGCCTATCATGAGCAACTCTCTGTGTCCGAGATAACCAATGCTTGCTTTGAGCCATCCAATCAGATGGTGAAGTGTGACCCTCGCCATGGCAAGTACATGGCCTGTTGTATGCTGTATCGTGGGGATGTTGTCCCCAAGGATGTCAACGCTGCTATTGCTGCTATCAAAACCAAGCGCACAATCCAGTTTGTGGACTGGTGCCCTACTGGTTTTAAGGCAAGTCTCAATTACATCATGATTTTTTTAACAGACTTCTCATTTACTGTCATGGGCTTATGAAGTATATTTTCTCATTAAGATGTTCTGTAGGTACCTGATTTATATTTTGAGAAATGGAGATTTAAGTTCTTATACAGAGCCATTTTCTTGGGAGTGAAACATTTTATTGAACCACTGACTTCTTTGATTGTAGTCACTGTCAAATGCTGCAGAGAAACTCACGGTCTCTTCTGCTTTTCGTGTAGGTTGGCATCAATTACCAGCCACCAACAGTGGTTCCGGGTGGTGACCTAGCCAAAGTCCAACGGGCAGTGTGCATGCTGAGCAACACTACAGCCATTGCTGAGGCATGGGCTCGTCTAGACCACAAGTTTGATCTGATGTATGCCAAACGTGCCTTTGTTCACTGGTATGTTGGAGAAGGGATGGAGGAGGGGGAGTTCTCAGAGGCTCGGGAAGATTTGGCTGCACTTGAGAAAGATTATGAAGAAGTGGGCGCAGATTCAATGGATGGAGAAGACGAAGGTGAAGAATATTAAATACAACAAGTGAATTGCAAGTCTTTGCCGTTTTACTGCCTCTTCAGTTGCTGTGTAAATCATGTTAAATAATCGGAATAAACTTCTTTAATCAAGACATTTGGTAGTGTCCAAACACTATGTACGTTCATTAACTATATGCAAGTAGTCAGTAGTCCAGGAGATAGAATTTCTTTCTGAGAAAGATAGCTGAACAAAATAATCATGCTATAGTTAGATGAGTTCTTGTCCTGAAGGCTTTGCTATTTGAAGAGCTAATAGTGCATATTCTCCCCCAGAATACAAGACTAGAAGGTCCTTGAGCTTTTGCTGGAAGATCAGTTAGCTACATTTCTTCAAGGCTCTAAAGCTGGTGTCACAAGAGGCAACAGAACTAACCTTGTATTACCCTTATGAGAAGATGCAACACCTTTAAAACCAAAGGCTATTAGTTTTCTCCTGTGCTTAGGCTTAGCATGGGCCAGTAACTTAGAGATGCTGTAGCCTGGAAGGGGAAGAGATGTCCAGGAAGGGTGTGCCATAGCATGAGGAACCTGCCACTTCCCTGTCAGAACCTTTGTGGTTGCAGTTCCACAAAAGGAACTGCAGTCCCTGCCTGCCAGCTTTCTGTGGAGTCAGCCTTTTGCCTGAAGCTGTCGGGAGCAAAATCTCTGGCTTAGCTGGCCAGGGTTAAACACTAGTTTTCCCTAAAACTAATTCTTTTGCAGAAGTCAGTAGTCCATGGGTTCAGATAGGCAAATTACCATCCTCCTTCTGCCTTCCACGTAAGCTGGTGTAACAGGAGAGTATTTGGCTAAGCAGGTTATCTTCAGATGTGGACAGCCTCTGTCTGAAACCACCTTCTACATGGTCTGAGTCGGGGCTTGGGGACACAGGGCAGTGATCCACAAACCACATAACCTGACTATTTCTTACTCTGTCTCAGAGCAAGGTGACTCTGAGGAATCTCTCCCAATCTCTCCCACAGGATGTGTGAGTATGGAATAGGCAAATATGTTAAGGTGATGATTGAATACCGAATGTGATTATAGGATACCAAAGTCTGACTCCAAGACTAGATTTGAGCTGGAGAATTCCTCTGTGTCCTATTTCAACCTTATTTATATTCTTTCTGATTTAATAGCAGAGCATGATTCGGGCCAAGCCTTGAAGCCTGTGTTAGTTGATGAAGATGTGCATACCTGCTGAGCAGGAGGCTTAGCTGTGGTATGGAAAATGCCTTAACTTCCTTCTGTATGGGAAACCTACAGTACTCAGGTAATGCT
>NW_008824402.1:594622-607595 GCF_000699105.1 Pygoscelis adeliae | reverse complement strand
CCTCAGTTTTAACTGTGACTTGGATGTGCTTATTCTACTAGATGAGGGTATTGCTTTTAATTTAGATTAACAGGCTGCTGCTGTTGATTGAAGGTCTAACAGAATAGCCTGGTCTGCAAGGGCTGACCAGTAATTTGCTTAGGCTGAAAACCTGTTGTCCTGAATTACTATGTTTGTGTTCTTGCAGCCATTGGGTTGAGTCAATCTGATTTGAAATTCACTTATTGGAGATGGATGTTACCAATTTTATATAGATGGGGAGAACAATCTGGGCTTTATAACCTAGAGGAGCACCTCAGACTGTCTTGTCAGCCATGGTCTTGTGCAGAATATACAGATGCTGTGTAAATCGTACCTCCAGCCATTCAGCATAGCTGAGCGTGTCTGAAGTTTCAGTGAGTTTCTCATTTGCTTTTGCTTGTGTTTTTATGTTCCAGGGTAGATGTAAGTAGAGAATTTCAAGTCTGGTTGACTAACTTATTTTCCTACTTACTGGATGATTAAGCAAATGTGCTAGGCATAACCCAAGAGACAGTCACATTCATTGCAAGTCAGATTGACTTCATTTCAGTGTGTGCATTCAGATTTTTAATGTAATGGCAGTGCCCACAAGAGGAATATGCAAAGGACTGTTTCATGCCTTGCAAGTGTCTAGACCTTCGGTGTGAAATCTTGTACTACTAGCAGATCATGAAGAATGCTGTGTGGCCACAAGTGCCAGCACCAGAATTTCCTTTAAAAGTTATGTTATTGGGGCGTTGTGTAGGAGTGGATTTCTGAACTTGCCTTCGGTGTGATTTTTTTTAGCAATGATTTGGCTCTTCTATCTGGAATTCTTCATTTCATTATTTGAGGCTGGCATGTGCTGGTTCCTGCTGCTACTGTCTTTTTTTACTGTACATGTGGATTACCCTTATTTAGAACACTGCTGCTTATGTGATGGGAATTGGTTTGCAGTGTGTCAAAATGTTTTATCTGGGCATGTACAATGATGAGTCTGTGCAGGACACAGCACTCTAGCATCCTTGTAAAAGGCTTGTGCATATTGAATGCTGAGCTCTTTGGAAAAACCTGGACTGACTAGGGAATCTCATTCAATGTAGGCATTAGATTTGAGATGCATTATGCTTTTAATTTTTAAAAATAACATGTAATGCTACTTTGAAAAGATGGTAAGCTGAAACATAAGCATCCACTGGTGGAAGGTTTGACAAAGAGATGCTATGTCACTTGTTAGCCATTGGACTGATGCTGAAAATACATTATACATTCTCAGCCTACATCATACTCAAATTTTCTTTATATTAGTATTAAGAAACGCTGTTGCATTAGCTAGTGGGCAGTTAGCTCTCAGTGTAGGCATCTGCATAGTGAGCCAAGATAAGATAGTGTTTTTCTCAGATGAGAAGCCAAGATAGTTACAGCAGGAAAATCCTGCTAAAACTGCTCTTGCTTCAACTAGCTGCAGAAATCCTTAAACATGTTATAATTACTACCTGTATGGTTGAATTAACAAATGGGTAGTTCATCTGTTTCCTGAAATGTAGAGGGGATCCTATACTGAATTAAAATTTGAGTGTAAGAGTGAATACCTGAAACTTGCAGAGGTTGAGATTAGCTGTCACTTAAAAGAAAATGCTTTCTTTGCACTCTGAAAGCCTTTCTTTAATTCTAAACTTCAAAAGCATGTTTTCTTTGGTAAGAAATCCCCATACTTCTGCTTTGAAAAGTCATGTGCTTATTTGCACTGGCAGAAGTGCAGGCATTATCTAGTGGTAACTAAATATATCTTTACCTGTGTGGTGACACAGCTTTCTCCAGTATTGAGAATGGCAATTAACAGCTATCACCTGATACAGAATAACTTCTATGACTCATTAAGGTGGAGGAGGAGGAAGTGAGCTGGAGCCTGTGGCGGATTGCTATGAACTTTGTTGTAAATTGCTGGTCTTATCTGTAAGATCTGTTCTAAGATGGTTCTGGTGCCATTCCAGGGGAATGCAGTGCAGCAGAATCTGATTTCCGCCCACTCCGCCCTCTGAATAAGCAATATGAATACCTTTTAATGTGTTAAAGTCTATATTAGATATTACGTACATTTCTAATTTCTATAGTAAGCATGCCACAGTGCGATTGTATGATAATCTGTCTGGTTTAGCTCTATGGACAGTATATGTAACATAGGCATATAACATGCTGCCACCTTCTTCCTACAGAGCAAATTTTTCTCAAATAAAATTCAGAAAGGGCTTTTGTGCCTCAGATACTTCAAACCCTGTCAGATAACATTCACCCTAGCAGCCTGTTGCTGAAAAGCATCAACTTGTTTAGGAGAGTATAGCTCTTTGGAGTTAGAATTGGTAAGTGAGATTTTAGTTGAAAGTGAGTAAGTAAAGAAACAATAGGGTGACTCCATTATTATGGTGGAAAAAGTTAGAGGTAAGATTGCAAATTATACTGCTCTTGGCAGTGTTTTAGGAAAATACAAAGCATTGTCTGAAAAAAATGGGTAATATGACTTGGTATTAAAGATTCTCTGGCTTTCCCTTCTGCCTTTCTCCACAGTGTAACAGTGAGGAGTCAGAGAACGATGTCTCATGGGCAGTTTAGAGTGATTTCTTGTGAAAATTTTGAGGAACTAGTAAAAAAGCTAAGGGAATAGTAGTGTCGATTCATTACTTTGTCAATATGCTGCTGTAAATGTGCATGTAGTTTTTGATTGCCTTGTCCCAAGTCTTCAGTCTTGTTAGGCCTTCTGTTGGCATACTGCTGCTACTCTGGCAAATTCTCTTAAGACAAGGAAGATGTCATTCTGTGCTTGACTCTGCTTTTCAGTCAAATCTGCATAAACATTGTAACAGTGGAGACCTTGACATCTGAAATACAATGCTGCTAATGTGCTACCCCATGCCATTCTCTTCTGATGTTTTTAAATGCCTGTATTTCTGCCAAATAAAACTTTACTTGCCTTTGCACAAGGTCATGTTTTCCTTTACATAGGAGATGCTTCACAGAAGCAAAACTGCAGTTGTCACTATTTATAATGCAGAGCTATTTTAATGTAATGGGATGGGTCTTTCACTTTCCTTGCTGAAGTATTGTAACAACCTAAGATTCAAACTATTTTGCAGATTTTTCAGTCAATGCATTTGTACCTTTGAATTAATTTCTCTTACAAGCCTTTCAAGTTTGGGAAGAAAAATCAGCTAGGGTACTAAATGTAGAGATACCATATCTTGTATAAGAACTGTGAATTACCGGAGTTTGGGAAGGCACAGAGGAAGTGTATTGAGGCTCCTGTCAGGAATAAGATACTAGATTAGGTGACTCCTGATCTTACCAGTTCTTACGTCATATTTATAAAGAATTACTTCAAAAGAAAAGATGTTTTTTATTTGAACTCTGAAAACAGGGACTGGGCTTATAAACAAATGTGGCAGTAAAGAGCTGAAGAACAATTTTCCATCATATTGCAGAATTCCACTGGGAGTGCTGTAGGGATTTTCTGTGTGTATTGGCAAGGTGATAACGATTAATCCTGTCCTATCTTGGTCTGAACTAGAGGGAGGACTAACTAACTTCCAGGCTGTGCAAAGACTTTGATCTACAGATTTCTTCTAAAAGTTGGGCAAGAGGATTAAAGGTTTGTAGCCTCAACTGGCTGCTAATGGAGAGAAGGAATGAGAGCATGATGAATTGGGAGAACTTACATTGCTCTGAAGGTATTGTAGGTGCTGGCTGAGAAATACCAGGAGACTAAATGAAAAAAAAAAATGAAAGAAGGGTAAAAGTCAAATGAGGAGCAGTGCCTTCTGTGGAGCTTTTCAGTGAACTGAGTCAGTTAAAACCTAGTCTCTTCATCTTTCTGATGCCATGTTGCCTGTCCATTGGCTTTCTGAAGACCCTACTTTCCATGGTCAGCTTCATGTGACATAAAACATATTAACTTGTTTAAAGATATTCTTAGTTCTTGTGATACTGTCCTGTTTCCTCAGTGATTTGTAAAACTCCCAGTCATTTTTCAGGAGCATGTTTCACAGTTTCTCTGCAGCACTGTTTTGGTTTCCCTGGTCTGTGTCAAGACGTTGGAGTACTTGGGCACAAAAGTTAAATTCTTCTTTTCAAATGCTTACTAGAAAAAAACAGCTGTAAATACTAAGTGTGAGGGTCTAGAAAACATTCCAGAAACATTTAGGAAATACTTTTTTCTAATATTATAGATTGGTAGAAATGCAGGAAGACTTAGGAAATCTTAAGTGAATTACTCTTTCTGAGCAAGGAAGTTCATCTTAGTCCCTTTAAAATGAAGTACTCCAACCCACTAGATGAGCTCAGTTCTGCTTTAAGGTCTACCCCAGGCTTCCTATGTGACACCAGTAAGTGCTTGTGTGAATGGTCTCTCAATTTTGGCCCACTATGTGCAACAGTAATTGTGTTACATCAACTGCAAAATTGAGTAGTTTTTGAGGCTGAGGGAGGAACAAGGGTTTAAGCCTTTCTTTGTGGGTTTCAAAAAGTGGGAAGGAAGTTCTGATCATAGCCAAGAATATTTAAATTCACTTTATAAGATTGAGACTGGTGATCAGCAGGTGGTCATGGAGAAGCTGAAAAAAATTTTCAAGACTACTTTACAGGCTTGAGTTTCTGTTCATATGGGTACAATCAGAGCTCTAGAAAGGCTGTCCCAAATGTGTTGCATTAATACGGGTTAGGCATTTCTCCCACTTTGGCTTTGTTACCTTTTGGAGGTGATGTGTGGTGTTTAACTGCTATTACACTGTGTTAAGGGCCTGTTTACAGCTCTTCCTAAAGAGCTGCAGTTCTTTTATGTCTAAATGTTTTAGGATTGAAATGGTGAGATGCTATTGCTGGTCTCTATTTGCATACTGCTACTTAAACATCAGTCAGCTTTGCTGCTCCGGCAGCTCATTGAACAGAGATCAGTGAAGGAGATACTTAGGCAGTTCATAACTCTCCCAAACTCCATGCCTTATTTTTGGTGGGTAAGATTCATTTTTCCAAACATTATACCTGAAAGTGAGTTACCTATAGTCTGAGCTAAGTGCGTGAGGGTTCTTTTGCAATGTTAGGGGGAAGAAAACAGGAACAGGGGGCTTTTTCTGTCCATTCTAGATGGTAAAGTTAGAATTAAGTGAATTTCTGAAGTGCCTGTTGAAGGCCTAAGGTGTCAAGTCCAGAACTATGATGCATTTTAACTTCTAGAGACTTGAGTCCAAAATGGCTCAAACTTTCTGAGAATCTGTTCTTACCCTGCACTTTTAATCTGTCATTTCTGTGAATTTCTCTGAGACAATAACCTCTATGAGGTTACTGGCTGTCAATGTTCAAGTTCCTTTTTCAGAGACGGCTGCTGTGAGTGGCTTGTTGCAGTGCTTGAAATTAGGGATGAATTCCAAGCAGTGTTCTCCAAGAATGCTGCCAAAACCTTAAGCATCTTCATGTTACTTTTTCTTTTGTTAGAGCTCTATGGCTACAACTGTCAAATGCATTTCATAGTCTTACATCATTACCACTTGCAAAAGCTACTTTTCAGTTGGTTATACTGAGAGTAGAGATCTTTGTGGCTTTTCAGTTATTTCAAAATCTAGTTTGTAGAACCTGCCTTGGGTGAACGCTGCTGATACACATTGTTTCAAAGAGATGATAATGTACCATTTTGAGCCTGGCATTGTTTTCCAGCAGTTCTGGAGCTGATCTTGTGCAATCCTGCACAAGTTGTCAAAGCTGTATCCCATACAGAGTTACTTTCAGTTTTATGTCTGTAGCTGCTGTTAAACCAGCTTAACTGCTGGTTATTGCTATCCCAGTCCTCCCTCTTTTCTCACCCATGCAATCATGTTTTTGCTCTTGCACTGACTCTGGTGTTAAGTTTTGTGTTAAATTGGCAAGAAAACTTATGCCTTGTTGGGGGAAGAAGGGCATAATTTTTTCTTGCTGTCATGAACTAAGATGGCTCAGTGTAGGATCAGCTGGGTGCTGGAGTGGGGATCAGGGAAGTGTGGGGTACCAAGGGTCAGCTGCAGCTGCTGTTGAATGACTGTTCTCTGCTGACTGGGACAAAATGGTTTCTGCCTTTGTTCTTCACCACTTATATGGAGTGTTTATGTGGAAGGCAAAAACATGTGCTTGTATGTATGGAAGTGTCCCAGTCACGTCTCAGAGTACATTATAGAACAGTTTCTGCTGTTGTCCACAAATGCTTTTGAAAATGGTGTTAATAATGTCTTGCAGTAAGCACATATGGCACCCAGAAATGAAGGGTTTCCTTTTCTCTGACTTGCCTCATAATTCAGGCAACAGTTACTGGCAGTTCTATGCAAAGTACTCTTCTGCTTCTTGTTTTACTTTTTGCTGTGTGTTTAGTGTTTATCTTCCCCTCTCTGTTTTCAAATTCTGTGTCTGTTTCTTTACTTGTTCACTGCTGTTGCAGATATCAACAGTGTGTTTAAGTTCCAGCTTTGTCTATTACAGCATATGTGCACTGGCTTCATTATCTTCACTGCCTACAAGTATTTTAATGTCTTGTCTAGTAAGTGTCTGCATGTGTTAGATTCGCCTGATGAGGCTGAGTGGGGCAGCTTGACTGCATATTGATTTAGACCTTGTTTACTTTTGACTAGATGTATCAAATACTCATAACATTTATTGCAGACACTTCTCTAAAGCACCTATGTGCTGATACACCCATTTTTTTGCTAATTGTAGGTGCTGGCAGATCAAGAGCAATCCTTACTGTTGTACTTGTGGTCACTAGAAAGCTTTTCTTGTTCAGTCTTGTATTTCCTTGTGAAAGATGCTCTAAATTCTGTTGGAGATTTTGAAACTTTTCCATTATCTTCATCAGATGGGTGTGGTTCCAGATATGAACACAGTGAGCCAGGCTTCCTTTGCAAAAATCCCTCAGAACTCAGTGCATTCTGAGGGCCCGATTTCTGTTTATTTTGGTAGTTTATTGACTGTAAAGCTCCTAAGTTTTCCATTGCCAGGCTGTTTAATCACATCCTTTCCCCTTTGAATGCCTTCTGGCTCCCCAGCTGCTTTTGAACCTGTGTGCCATCTACCAGATTCTCTATCAGTCTGTCTTGTTGTATGATTCATGCTGTTTCTTACCACCTTTGCTTTGCTAACATTGTCACCTTTTGTCATCGGTATTGTCTGAAACATTTTCTCTGCCCTTAATTCATGTAGCTCTTACACATTCTTCAATGTACCCAAGCAATCTGCAACTATTTCTGCATGTTTAAATCCCTTCTAGAAGCAATTTTTTCCATGGCTCTTCATCAGTGAATGATAGTGGTTTAAAAACCACTTTTATGTTCTGACTCCTTGTCTGTTCAGTCTTGGACTATAAATTTTTAGTGTATTTTAAGTGGCCTACAAGGGCTTAGATGACTTTGTGCATACTTGCTGTTTGAAACCTGGATAGTAGCTTGTTGGGGGTCGGGTGGGTGGGTAGTATCTGCATATTTGAACTAGGCAGTAAGTCCACCCTGAATGCAGCTGCAGGCTACCCAAGCACCAAGGATCCCCTGAATCCTACGCTATTGTACAAGCTAATGAAGTCTCTTTATTGCCTCTTTAATGTTACCCTTTATGTATCTAAAAGCAAGTGAATCCTGGAGCATATGTCTGGGTAATCATGGGGGATTTCAGCTGTAGCAGAGGCAGGAAGCTTGACTAGGAACAAGATTTGTTAATTAAACACTTTCTGCAAAACCAGCTTCCCTCCTTGCCTGGGCCTGTGTAGTGTCACTGAGCTGTGGAGAGGAGGGCAGCGGGTTTATCTGTGGCAGCGCAATGCATCACCATTTTGTGATAGCGGGCTTTGCAAGACTGGCAGAAGGTACAGTCTTCTCTGAGTGGGTTTGGTTTTTGGTGCTGCTTCTACTCGCCCTGTGCAGAAACCACAGCTGAGTTCAGGTACTTTTTGGGGAACAGTTGTGATGGTACTTTCTGTTTCACTGCATCTGAGGGGTTAGGGGTGGAGAAGCTTGAGTCTTCATTTCTGAAATAGTTTTTCCTAAGGAAAAAAACATGCTTTGTGGTTTTATGCATCGTGGCAAGCTGTATTTCCCAAGTTGCTCTGTGCTACCAGGGCTTTGTAGTGGGGTTCACTTTCCCAAGTATCGAGGTCTGGAGCTGAACTAGTCACTCAAGGCTCCCTATACAGTCAATGCAGAAAAGTAAGGGGATTTTACGGTGAGGTTACTCTGACCTATTTTAGACACCTGCTTTAAGATAATGAACCCTAAAGCCTCACCCTCACTGACTGTCCGAGTGCTCCATTGGTGACTGGTCCCTTGTCAGCCTCCACACTTAACCGGAAGAATCCCACCCTCTGCATGTCCTGCCTGGGAGCAGATTGTGTCCCACACTGCCATTTGCTATTAGCATGCCTAAGAGCAAGAAGGTACAACCCTAATTTGTTGAGCATGAGTCAGCAGCTGCCTGAGAGCAGTGAGGTGTGTGAAACAGCACCTCAGCTTTGCCTTCCCAGCGCTTCCTACGGTTGTGGCTTGCTTATCCTTGTTCTTACAGCAGTCTGGCCAAGGATTTGGAATAAGGCTTTATTCAGCCTTTAATAGTAGCTAATGATAGGGTATGGGACTTAAAGAATTTTATTAATAAAAGTAATGCTGAAGGCAGTTGCACAACTGCGGAGGACTTTCCATATTTGAGCAGAGGTATTTTAGTCCTCCACATGCTTACCAGCTGTTTTTACCTGTCTGTTGACATAGTCCCCACTAGGAGCTGTGTGCAGCTGTGGGACTTTGTCCTCGGCCAGCTCAGTTCTAGCCCACAGATGAGGCTCAGGTTTCCTGCCTGCCCCTTCAGCGTGGCCCCTCTGCGTGGTTTCCTGTAGCTGACATCTTCAGCCGGCAGCCTGAAGAGTTAAGAGCTGGTGGTGCTTGTTAGGCTTCCCCAGAGTGTAGAAGGCATCATAGAGACACGGAGCAGGCGTGTCAGCCAGCACAGAGCAGGGCAGTGGCATGGGGCGCAGCTTCTGGAAGAAAGGTGAAAAAGTACCAGGGCATCTGTGTATTGAAACCAATGTTTCTTTTGTAGCAAAAGTTGCCAGCTAAGTACCTAATTCTCCATCTAAGAATGCTTCTGCTGAGACTCAATCAGGCAGGACACAATGCCAGACAAACAGTCTGGGTACCTGGCATCAAAGCAAGAGTCAGTATGATGTCTATGAGCTGGAAGCTACACTTATAAAATGTCCATAGCCTGTTATATCCAGAATACTCCATGTTTCTAACCAGGATCCTGAGATTGCAGCAGCTCTACACTAATAGCCCTTTTTCTCAAGGGCTGACATGCATCAGCATCTCTGGGTGCAGATGGTTTTCTGGAAAATGTAAAACCCTTTTCTGGCCTTGATGATGAAACTCAAACTGCTCTGCAGGTTTGTACAGGCTGCTGGTTTGCCCAGGAAAACTGGTTTGGTTTGATCTGTCATAGATTCTGCTTACTAAATCTGTTTGTTCCCAGGAACCTATTTTCTTAAAGAGCTGAGAGGCTCAGCATATTTCCTTCCCTGCCCTGTATGGTGATCATCTAAACATATAGTATTTTAATTAGGCCAAACTCTCTGCTGATGGAATGAGTGCTTTGACTTCAATGGTGTTTCACTTATCTATGACATAAAAAAAAGGCTGTAAACTCCATATGTGGCGCTGATTGTCTCTGGACATGGTGGTCTAAAACTTGGACTCTTCATGGGCAGGATCTCTTCCACTTGCTTCTAGGTAATTCTGGAGTGAAGGTTGTGTAATATTAGCATCTTTTCTTAAGTATTGCTAATTGCAGAGCCTCTGGGAGCAGTTTGGGTAGCTTTTTCGGCGTCCAAAGTGCAGGTATCTTCTGTCTGCTTGGAGGCCCAGGATATGGTCTTTCCTAAAGCTCATCTCAGTGTTCCTGTTGTCCCAGGCCGATGCAACCAGCACTCAGTGGATGCCAGAGGAGCTGGCTGCAGTTAGAGCTCTTGCTGTGTTACCGGATTAAACTGAACAGACTCCAGGCTGCTGGGATGAAAGGTCCCCTCTCCTGACTGAGGCCCTGCTTCTTGCTAGCAGCTTCCTTTTGTGACTGCCTGTTCTTAGCGCTGGAATCAACAGCTCTGTAGTGTGTGCCTGGAAGCAGATGGGATGTGATTCAAAGTTACCAAGTATCAATCTGAATTAATGCTGACTTGACAGGAATTGCTCTGTTTGAACTGGTACCCAGCCTTTGACTGAAAAGGAAAGGTGGTCTAGGGTAGCATGGGCATGTACATAAAAGGGAGGAAGATTAATCTTTTTTTTTGCAGTGTCCGATTCTGATATCTAAACCCAAGCAAGTCAGTAGAGGCTTTATGAACAAGGTGCTCCAGACAGATGATGGGCTAGTGCAGAAGAGTGAAGGGGGGAGGCTTGCACTAGTAAGCACAAAACAGGATTAACTAAGTATCCCTGCAGGTTGATGGGACTTCCTGCAAACAAATGGTATGTGGAGAAAGCTGTGTGAGGCAGTATGTAAAGGGGCACTCAAATGTGAAGGATTCTGGATGGATCCTCTATACAGAGCTCGCAACTAGGCACAACTGAGTGAGGACAAGGAAAAATCCCTGACCCAGAGAAGAGTGCTCGGCTTCCCTCCAGTCAGAAGCCTTGACAGCCCTCGCCTTGGGCCAACCTGATCCCTTATTTCTTGATGTCTCTGCTAGGTCACTGCCAGGACACCAGCTGCCGTGTCTCTTGGGTATAATACTGAACTGCAGCAAATGGGGAAATTCTGCTCATTGGGAACAAATATAACAGGCTTGAAGAAAGCCTGTCTAATAAAAGGTTTTAATTAATGATGGTCAACTGAACCATGAAGAAGGAATGTGTGCATTCTCGTTCCAACTGAGTGAAATCTGTTTTCCTTCCTGCAGTTTGTGCTTCTGTAGTACTTGGGGAATTCATCACAGAGTCCAGAGCTGTTGATTTCTAAGCCAGACAGTACTGTGCTGGGTTAATCCCCCGAATACAACAAACACTCTGCAGATGTCACAGCAGGAGGAGGATACGAGAGAAGGCAGCGTGCAAAAGTACACATTAGTGTTGATGAAGTGTTTACATTAGCAGGTGCAAGGTGGAAGGACAAGTAGGGTGCCTGATGGGGTATACAGACCCTCCGGGGCTTACTACTTGCCTTAAATCTCCATCTTATCCAGACCTGAGCCACCTTGCCCTCCCTTGAAGGCATCTGCTTTTTATCCTTGGGTCATCTCTTGATCTCCCTGCTCTGCTCACCTTTAGATCTTTGTGGCAAGTGCTTTTTCTTGTCTATCATAACTTCCAAGGTAAAGCATGTGTCTTGAGCATTTTTCCATCAGAGTCCCATAGGAGGCTTTTGTATGTGACTGTATCAGCAGAAACGGTCCTCCTGAATGTGGTCTTCCAGGTCCGATGGAACAAGTCCTCAGGGCGTCATTATCAAAAAGACTTTATTTGCTGTACACCAGAAACCGCTGGTCTTCAAGCATCCTTGAAACTCTCGGGGAAACTCAGACCCAAAGTTGCAAGTAGTGTTGCTCAAGGTGTTCTCCTCTGTGCAGAGACCCTTGAGTTTTGGATGTGATGCAGAGCAGCTGTTCTAAGGTGATTAAGCAGCTTAGTTTTCTCTCCAGATTGGTATTAGATAGGTGATTTGTACTGGTGGTTCCCTTGGTGTAAAATGAAAGTATAAAACATAAATATATGAAAGTATAAAACATATATTTTACATATATGGTTTAAGATTTCTGTCTAAACTTGGTACTGCTTTTGTACAAGGAAGTGGGTTCATTGACTTCTGTCAGCTGTAGATAAAACTCAGCAAAGGAAATGGCAGGAGCCTCTTCCCAGAGCTCGTGGAAATGAGCCCCCATGGCAGAGGTGTCTCCGGGGCTCTGAGAACCTGAGCCTGGCTCTCACCCTGAAGCCTCGTCAGCGTGTGACTCCTGGAACCAGCCTGGCCCTGCAAGGGTGAGACTTTCAAAAGAGCTCAGCTCTTTGTGCTGATGCCCAGTGCTGCGCCTTGAGCCCTGTTGCTGATCCAGTGCCTGGCTCGGACCTGGCACCTTCCCTGGCCCTGCACGGCTTCTGAACCCTTGGTGTGTGGGACAGCGGCCCGTGCTGCCGGGCTTAGAGCAGGTGACTTGTCCCTGCCCTCTGCAGCACAACGTGGCCGTGCCCGGCCCGGGAGGTGTCCGATAGTCCTTGGTGTTTCGGTCCTGCTCGGTTCTGCGTCGCCCACGGGTTTGCAGCCGGGAAGGCCTCTGTGATGACGGCTCGGAGTGGAGGAACCCTCCCTTTGCCTTTCTCCGCACAAGTGTGCTTCACAAAAGCTGTTTCCATTTCTTTTTCCCCTGCATTTTTAAGTGAGGGGAAGAATAAGGCTCATCACCTTAAACTGGCATTGAACGCTTTATTTATTCTGGTGGTGAGCGGAAGCGCAGACAGCTGACAACTTCCTCCTGCCTCTTACCATTTTGTGTGGGAAGTGTTCATCTGCGTGGGGGAGCAACCGAATGGCAGAGGGATGATCGTGTCATCAGCTAATGATGTTTGCAAACACCGCCAGTTTGCAACTGATTAAACTACGTACGGGCCTCGGACCCCTGAGTCATCGGTGGCTCCCAAGTCTTGTGCGTATTTGACATTTTCAACCGGTTTATTAATAAAGTAGTGAATATCTCTCTAAGTTTTACTCAAAATTTTAGGTCAATAAGTGAAGTTTTACTAAAGATCACACCATGAGCATTGTGTGTGCATCTTAAAAGTTGTGGGGTTTGGGGTTCTTTTTTTTAGTTGTAGGTAGCTGTAGCAGCACAAAGCTTTACTTTCATGGAGAACAATTACTAAAAATGAGCGCAGCTCCTCGAGCGTCCGTGGAAGTCACGGGCTCCCCGGCGGGACGTTGCCGGAGGCCGCCGGGGCGGCTG
>NW_008824402.1:574170-592202 GCF_000699105.1 Pygoscelis adeliae | reverse complement strand
CTTCCTCCGGCCCTGCCCCCGATCTGGCTCAGTTTTAACGCAGGTAACTGTTTCCTCAAGTTGAACAACACCAAACTCCGCAGCTGTGAGTTTGGCCGGTGCCTTTGCGAGCTGAATCCTAGACAGACATGGCCACCATTTTAGAATGCAATACACGGTGGGAAGAGTAATAAGCCTTCATCTTCATCATCATCATCTCGACCGATGGTGCAGTAAGCTCAAAATTGGGGTCTGCGTTCTGATTTCCTTTTGTTGGTCGACTCAATTTACTGAGTAATACTGTGAAGATCTTGGAACCATAGTTTGTGTAGTCATAATTGTTAGTTCATTTAAAGGGATAAACAACCGCACTGGTGAGGAGAGGGGCTTCTTAGAGTAAAAATCTAATTAACGAGTGTGTGCAAATCATCTTTATTTTGAGTGAATTGCTCTTTCTCTAAGTGGAGGGTGGTGCGAGTCTGGGGTGGTGCAGCTGGCTTGAGGTAGTTAACGTGACGGCAACAACTAGAATGCTAAACAGCAACTGAGAGCCTTAAATCTCATCCAGCAAGAGGTGAAGCTGACAAAACGTTTCTGCAGACTTAAGTTTTGTGAGTGAGACTTTGAGTTCGAAGAAATAATGTTCAGAAACACATGCTCCTCAGTTTCATGTTTTGATCATTGCCGGGACTCCTGTTGGTAACCATCCTTTTCCTTCCGAATTAAAACAGAAGTAACTCGCTGCGTTACTGTCTGAGATGATAGCAATGTTTGCAGCGGATTGAGTAGTTGTCAATCTCTTCGGAGAGGAAGAGTCCTGGTTTGCAGTGGTATGAATGCACACAAGAACGCTCTTGAATTTATATCTAGGTAGAATATGCCAGTGCCGCTTTTCGTACAGTGTAGCCAAATGCTGACATAGTTAAGGGGGTAAGATGGTTTTCATTATACAGTCAACGTTGAACTTGTGTAATATTTTTTGAGTAGAATAATCTTCTTGGGTTGTATATTGTCAACAGTATTCCAGCAGCTGTGAACAGAACAGAATTTTTATGAAGGTTTTTTCTTTTGTGATTTGTTTTAAAAAAAATCTCATCTATGTTTCTTGGCTGCTTGTGTAAAAAGCCAAAATCCTATAATAAAGGCTCCTTGTAAGCTGTATTATCTGTTCGAGAGTCATAAATGAATAGCTCTCCTAAGGAACGATTTACTTATTACAACTACATTTTCGGCATACTCTCATCCTCACTTACTAAAGAGCTAATATCTGTCTGTGTTTATCATCATACGTTTCACTGAACGTATTTAGCAGTAGGGTGAAAATAGTTGGAGCTGTTGAGGGCTGAACACCTAATAGTTGCATGGGGCCTGGCTTTCATGAGAGCTCGGCTACCGTGGCTCTTATCTACCCTAGGTAATTACTTGGATGACTTGCGCAAGTGCAGTTGTTCGTTCGCCGGCCTAGGGCATAGAGGGAGCCCTTCCAAATCTACCAGAAAAAGCCTTGAAGTTGATGTAGTTCTTTCCTGCTGAAAACAGGAGACACAATAAATATTCAGTTATTGTTCTTTTCTGTGTAATCGAGTGGTTTATAATACCGTCAGCTACAAACTACGCTGACCTTTTCACAAAATTATATATGTTCCATCCGAACGCATCGTTTAGCGATGGCTGAGGCTTGAAATCTTCATGCATCCAAGTGAAGCTTTTGCCTGTGTTCTTAGTCCAGTTACATGTCGGTAAGCAGGTAGGCAGCACCATGAACCGTCAGGATCCGTGCCGAAAAAGGAATTAAAAATTTGATTGCTGGGCTTGCATTATTTTAGCTTAAACTCTGCTGGATAATTATCAGCAGATGAATTTGTGCTTTTGTGTCTGAACTGCAATATGGAATAATGTCGTGTGAGACCGGTGGTGCCCAACTGTAGCTTCACAATATGATTCATGAAGAAGTCCTTACTCCTAAGCTGGCTTTGATGTTTCAGCACCAGACCACGAAGAGGAGAGCTCCCTGGTCTCTGAAGGACCAGGGTCATCTTTTTCTCTGGTACCTTTCTGCTAGCATTAGCTGGGCACCAGGTAAGCTTGGAGAAAACCACATCTGTGGTGGCTTCTCTTGTGTGGCAGGTTTGGAGGACAGTGAACTGTTTTGCGAGGGGGGTATCAAGGCATCTGACGTACTGTAGACATCTGGGTGGAAGATAGTGGATTCTGGGTGATCGTTGCGTGTTCACAGGAAGAAAGAACATCCAGGAATATAACAGGAGGTATAATTACTGCATAGCAGTTTCCAGCTGAGCGCTCAAAAGAAGCTTTCTTCTCTTCATTCCGGTTCAGTTTGTTCCAGTCATCACTGATGACTTAGTTTTGCTCTTATTGGGGTGATTCTGGGATACTGCAATGACTGTCTTGTAGGGGGTGCAACAATAACCGTATTCACTGACACTCTTTTGTATGACACGGGTGAGCAAAGTGAAGGCTTTTTGTCAACAGTCAAGCATAAGATGACAGTCCCATGGCCTCAAAGTGTTCAGCGGTGGTTGCTTCTGGTCGTTAACGTGCTACGTAAATTAGAGATGCTTTGGCTCTCTGCTGCTGAACTGAAGGTGGGGAGCTAGATGCAGAAAAGTGGATGGCGTACAACTTGGTTGCAGTCCATGGCGTGCTGTGTTGTAGTTAGGATTTTCTTCTATGAACCAAAAACATCCTTTATTATGATTTCTTGATTCAAATCATAATCTGGAACAGTGGTTTATTCCGAAACTTGGCATGTCAAGTGGTGGCCTTACATTCTGGAAGATTTTATGATAACTGCAAATTACTGGGGGCATTTAGAGGAATGAAATGAAGTATTGCTTGGGAGTGGTATCATTGTTATTTGAAGTAGGTAGTTAATAGTAATTAATGAAAGCACACAGTCCAACAAATTTGTAGTCTAGCTTCAAGAATAAAAGGTAAAATGTAGGGCATATGATACCGTTCCTGCTCCAAGTTGTTCTTGAGAATGGATTCTTCCTTCCGCTTCGTTGTGTAGTTGCTTTACTGCCATGAAGAAATGGCTAATAACAATTACTTAAGCCTGCCTTACCACATTAATCAGTTTCAAAATACACACTATTGTACAATATACTAGAAACGTTGTAATTTTCCCGTGGCCAAACATGAAAATTGAGAAAATTCAGGCTAAATTTCATTGCTTTAAATAATGTCAATATGGAGAAGTACAGGTAAGGCATCCAAGTAACCTTAAGTCTGCCCTGATAAAACTAAGCATTTTAAGGTTAGAAAGTCTGCATTAATATAGCTGAAATCTTGAAGGAACTCCAGGAACACTGGAGTTCTCTAAACTATTGACTCGCATTTTTCAGTAAATCCTGGAATACTGGGAAACTTTCAAGAGGACAGAAGGAATTAACTTCATTTTGGGTTTAAATTCTTTATGGGTGCAGGAGTTGTTGACCACATCTCACTCCAGGGCAGAAGAATGGCTTCTATTCAGGATACAGTCCTGAATAGGAACTCGAAAGGCAATAGTATGAAATGCGATTGTATGAAAACTGGTGTTGCCAAATTAGTTCTATTTTTTTTCAGTGAGACTATGTATTTGGTTCAGTCAGTTGTGTTGTCACGATCTGAAATCTATAAATTAAATTAGTATATTCTAATTATAATAACTGTTATTGTGCAAAATCGATATGCTGAAGGAATCACAAATTATTTCAACTATTAATGAGAATTTGTAATGAAGGATACGTTTCTAATGGTCTTTCAGAACCTCAAGCCAAGGGTATCTAATCTTCATTAAAAGTCTAGAAGAACAAAGGAAATTATTCCATACAGATCCCAGGTTTACGGCGGGTAGCTCATTGTTATAGAGGGATCCCGATTGCCTAATAAACAATGATGTTATGAAACAGTAATCACTTAAGTAGGACGCAATGTGAGGTTTTACATGTAGGAACAATGGAGCGTAGGTCAGTCTTAGAGGAGGGAGGATTATAGAAAAATAACTGTGGATCTTTGTGGAAACCAGTGTAATGGTAGAACGGATGCTTTGGCTAAACCGGTGAATGCAGCTCTTGAGGTTCTCGGTGAATAATAGGATGATTTTACCTCTGTGATAGCATGAGAGTCGAAAATACTGCATTCAGAATACTGCACTTGTTTGAGAATTTTAAAAAGGTTTGACAACTAGAGAGGGTACGGAGAAGTGCCAAGGAAGTTCTGCACATGAAAGAATGAATTTTGAAAAATTCAACCTTAACGAAGCTTGAGCGGTGAAACCTAAAGGCACAGGGCTTCTGAGAACTGAACCTGCTGCTCCGGGGACGTATTTTCAGGAGCAATGTTGATTTAAACAGTGTCTGTTCAGGCTGCTCATTCAGCTGCTTGCTTGATTTATTTTCATGTTTATGGAGAAAAAGAAAACACAAAGCAAACCAAAAACCCTTCATTAAGCTATGGACTAAAACCAATTCACTTTTGGAGCAACTTTGTTGAGGGTTTTGGCAATCTCCCGGTGCTGGAGTTGTAAAACATACCACTGCTAAAACAGGAATTAATGCAGAGAATTGTTATACTTTGTCCTAAACAGGAAGCTGATCGTGATGATCCCTCTGATTTGATAATACACAGAGGCTCAGTCAGTTGATTTTATCAAAAAGAAAACAGAGGTAACTCAATTACAGTACGTAAGTGAGCATCATATGGAGAAAAGCGTAGGCACTGCGTCGTTTGTCAGTCGTGATGAGAAGCGCTGGAGCCGCTGGTTCCTGTTCAGCGTAAGCCAGGTTCACTTGAATTAGATAACAGGGTGTGCATTTTTAACTGTGAAGGCGATCAGCTGTTGGGAAAAGAACGAAGGGTGGTGGTGGATCTGCCCATTTCTGGCACGTTGGGATCAAGAATGGGTGGGTTTTTGGGGAAGAGATGTTTCAGTGCTGAGGCTCCTGCTCACATGCTGTCAAATTCTTGTGAAGAGAAATAGATCAGTCACCAAAGCTCATTAGGAAATGTCTACTTTAAATGAAGAATTTGCTGTGTTCAGTACAGGGGTCTAATGGTGAAATTAGGCAAATTCAGAGTAGGTTATTTACTGGTCTCCTCTGATCTTCAATTATCCGGAAAATACGAAAAAGGAGTATTATTTTACTAATAGCAGCTGCCATGTGCAGCACTGCTGCGGTCACCAGTGGTATGATTTCTGCACTTCAGAAACACTGAAACATTGGAGTGTGCTTAAATGACAATGAGAATATCCTTTCCTTGACTCAGTCTCTTCCAGTGAGGGGTTTTATACACTCACTCTGTTCAGCTCATTGAAAACTTAAGATGAAACAATTTAGCCTGGAACTCTCTATATGGGGCAATAGTAGCAGCAGGTTTGGGGAGTTTTTGTAGTTTTTTGTTTGTTTGTTTAATGTGAGATAAACAGCGTCAATTAGCTGAAAGCTGAAATTAGAGTATCAAACTAAATGCAACTCCCTTCCCCAGCATCGAAACTAAAGCTGCCAGTGAATGGAACTAATTTATGCCTGCATATCCATTAGGATGTGCTTTCTCTCAAGCCCAAATTAGTGGGTTATATCTGGGAACTGCTGGAGGGGGGGAGTGCTGTGTGTGTGTTCAGGAGACCAGGTTGAGTGTTTTTAAAAGGCAGGGAGAACTTCTGGGATCATACAACCTGCCACCTTTATACGTGTCTGAGTAAATGCTCTTCGCTGAAAGCAGGTGCTTTACAAGTGAAAATGAATCTGAGCGGCTTGAATGGAGAGCGTTGTCGATAGCTGGGGCAGCAGGCTGCCGGCGTAGCAGACGGTTGCTGTTGCAGTGGCGGAAAGCCACAGGGGAATCCCCCCCGGGCAGAGGCAGAGCCCTCGTCAGCTGAGGCTCCATGGCTGCTGATGGATGGAGCCAACAGCATTGTCCGTAGCTGGTCTGCTGCTGTTCTGGGCTGTTAAATTCAGATCTCTTCTTAATCCGAGTTACGTTGGGCTTAAAATCTAGGCTTGAAAGCTGTCGGTTACAGATCTGAAGAGGGCACAGACTGTCTCCAAAGGGCTGTGATGGGAGAGCTCCAGAAACAGTCGTCTGCGCTGTCTGTGCCGCTCGCCAGCTGGATGTCCTCTGGGAACATACTGCGGGATCAGACCAAAGGTCCATCTACAATGCACTGTCTTGAGTGAAGACGGCAGTAGCTCTTGGGGCCCGATGCCCTTGGACGCTGACAGCTGAGTCTGGCCCCAGTACTGATGGATGCTCTGCTTCAAGGTCTAGGTGGACGCCTCCAAAGTGAATCAGGGATCTGGGGTTCACTGCCAGTGCCCTGACCCCAGCGCCCCATGCATCTCCAGCTGTTCGTGCAGTGCTGCTGGTACATTGCTTATTCTTGCCTGGTGCTGCCAGAGCCGCTGTATCTGTTCCTTGCATGCAGTCGCCTCCATGGAGAGAAAACTGATATCTCCTGTATGTAAACCCTGCTACCTATTTTGTTTTGATGTTCAAACCCTATGTATCGTTTCCGTCCTCTACCTTTGGGTCCCAGGGAGCAGCAGGCCCTGACGCTTGAGAATCATCTCCAGTTTACTGATCTTTTCTTTCTCTCTGTTTGGAGCTGGCACAGAAACACTGGGATCTAGAGACGTGATTCCCTTTGCAAGCTC
Organism: Pygoscelis adeliae; assembly: GCF_000699105.1. Lineage (NCBI taxonomy): Eukaryota > Metazoa > Chordata > Aves > Sphenisciformes > Spheniscidae > Pygoscelis > Pygoscelis adeliae. The sequence continues at coordinate 585,561 of NW_008824402.1, read as the reverse complement.
ATCTTTGGCTGTGGTTCTCGGGTGGGAAGAATTTGTGGTTGTGTTTGTTCTCCTTTGCTAGTCTGCAATACATAACAGAGCCCAGTTTTATCCCAAATGAGAAATACTCCACCAAGCTTATATTATTGAAGAGTTCTGCATGTAGGGTATGTTACTGCTCCCAGAGTCCCTTCTTAGCAAGGAGGAATTCAGTGTTTCTGTTGGAAAAATCACCTACACTCACAATGACCAAGCAAGGACCGTGTCACCACAAACTAGGTTAGCTGATGATTGGAGTTACCAATTAAAGTTAGCCTTTTAACAGGGTCAGAGAGGGATTAGTTCCCGTTCAAAAGGAAGCTTTGTGGGTGACCCACTGACACTGCTGGGGCAATAAATGGTGCTGCACATCAGTTTTGCACAGATTCTGCCATCTGAGTTTCTTTTGAGTGTGTTTTTAATGTAGTCATAAAACCATGAGACTAAAAGGAACCTCCTGAGTCACCCGAGTCTGCTCCCTCCCTCTCAGAGGCAGCAATCATGTAACACCTTTGCAAAGGCAAGATCATAGATCTGGGAACAAAGAATGTAGGTCACGCTCGCAGGGTGGGCATCTTGGGAAGCAGTGAATCGCTATAGTTAACTGAATGAATATGTGTTTCTCTGGCAAGAATTGCTAAGATATTCTTTTGGATCTTACTATGAGATGCTGTCTAGCAAAATAATGAAAGTGATGTCTTTTTTTTTGTGTCCGACATTGGAGAGATTGCAACTGAAATGCTACTTGCAGTTTTCAAAAGATGTTGAAAAAATAAGAGAGGTTTCAGAAAAAAGCCTGAGGAAAATCTTTATTTGTGGGGCTGGAAAGCTGGTCCTCTAAAGAGAAGAAAAAAGATATTTGTTTATTGAAAAATGTCTTGAAACATTGCTTCCAGGAAGTGCTCATGAATAGCTTCTTGGACAGTAAGCAAACAAGATATTTGGTTAAAAATGACATGGGGATAAGAGAAAAAGAAAAGTTGAAGCTAACTAACTTGTAGAACAGCTTACCAATGACAGTGGTAATTTCTTGTTTCTTGAATTCAAGGGGGTGGTTAAATTTTAATTAGAGAGTGAGTTTGGATGAGGTGCAAGGTTTACCAGCTGAAATTATATGAAGCCTGCCATCCCTGTAACAAATGAATCTGGAAGGAGGAATATAGAAATAGTTCTGACCATTTGTAGTTTGCATTACTACTTGAAATGTTAATGTGATTTTTAGAGTATGCCTTCTGCACAGCTAGATTTGCCTAGAAAGTTTATAGAAAAGTTTGAAATTTTGATGTCAGTCTCATTTTTTGCATGGATTTGTATTTGGGTTTATTCTGCTAGATCTGGTTAACAAATGCATGCTAATGTAGGCAAATGATTTTGCATGTCTCTTGCAGGCTTCTAACAATCATGTATGGACAATAGAAAGCAACAAAGTCATTTCAGATGAAGAGTCCAGGTGGTGTAAGAAGTCCAGATTTTTTTACGAAATTCAGGTTTTCTTGCTTTTGGCGTATCCTTAATCTTAGTGTTTAGCGTGGTTGTTGAAAGAAACTTAAATTGACCTTTCTAAACTTGGGGTTTTTTGTTTGTTTTTGTTTTTTAAAAAGCAGGGGGGAAATCCAGGCCTTGCTTTTGAGGACCTTGCAAGTGCACGCTGGATGGAAATGTCTAGTCTCACAGATTTCGCAGACACGAACCTAAGGGAAGTGGGCCTGTAGAGTTGGTTTGTGTGTGCTCTTCTCTTCCACAGCAAAGCTCATCATGCGGATCAGTGGATTTGCAGAATTAGCCTTGCCACGAAAAAGCTCCCTCTTGTGGTGCTGCTGCATTTCCATGGTGCATAAAGGCATTTCTTTCAAAACACATAGGTCTCTTAAGTGCTATGTTCATTAAAAGGAATATTATCTTAGTAAGTTGTGCTTCAAAATGTATGCAAGCTTTTTGTTGAGTAATTAATATACTTATTAAAGAAGGGTTGAAAGCATCTTGTTTAGGAATTGATGAACTTGCCATACCCCCGAATATAAGACGATAAATATTATTCTCGTTGTTTATATCAACTTTGAGTAGTTCAGATGCTCCAAAATGAACTGTTTGTGACTTTAAAATGAATCAGTGATAGTCAGGGTGGCCTGTTTACTACACCTGCTGTAATTTCTCCAAATGGTGAATGGCTCTGTATCTGCAACTGTGACTAATGTAATATGGAACGGTTCGTGATAAATGGGATGTGCAGTAGTGTGTTTCTAAAATCAGAAGTGTTTTTATAATGATCTAATATGACCTATTATATAATATATAGCATGCATTTCCCTCAGCTCTGCCTGCTTAAAAATGTCAAAAGCCAGAGTAAATCCAGTGTTACCTCTCATTAAGCCAATTTACCGTATCTCAACAGAAGTTCTTGCAATGACTTTCTCCTTGCTAAAAGTTAAACACTTTTAAGGCTGCTCAATTTTTGTTTCTGGTTGATGGACCCATCTGCCCGATAGACTGAAAAGCCGTCTACTGAAAGTCCTGTATTGAATAGATCGAGTTTCCAAAGCTTCTCTTTGTAAAGCAGCTGATGTACCATCAAAGTGTTCTGGTGTGCGTATTGTTCATTCAGTATCATTAAACTTAAACTGCAAGGTGTAGAACATACCTGTTGTGGAAGCTTGTGTTGTCGGGAGTTGTGTTACTTTTTCTGGTGAACTAGATAACTAGTGCTTTGCTAGAGCAAGCGTCTTTGGCCAAAAAGGAAAGAATTTCCCAAAACGTATGCCAGTCAGTAAGAAATAGGAGATGTATGGAGCTAATTAGCTAATTCTGGAGTGGTGTGTTTCGGTACGCCATGTTGTGAATGAGGTATCTCTCTAAGATAATGCACATAAACTTCTTTGTTTGCTTTCCTAAGTGGAGGGGACAAGCTTGCTTCTGTCCTGTCTGAAGACAGGCTGCTTTCTAGCAGTGGGTCCTAAGTCTGTATCTGTCCTGGGGACACTTGTATCTTTATTTCTTTAAGGTTGAGCATGAGCTGGAACCTGTAGGAGCAGGTAGGAATCCTGTTCCTCCTGTTGTGCCCCAGTGGCATGCAGGCTTTCTGCTGGGCTTCTCGCCAGAGCACCAGACTCTGTGCCAGGGGACATGTGGCCCAACCAGAAGAGTCTCCTGCACTCTCCTCTCCCTTCTTTGGCTTTACTGATGGTCTGCCAGTACTTTATCTGCAAGTGATAGCCCTGAAGCACAGCGTCAGGTTCAGTAACAGTGTTAGAAGTAGTATCATTGCCTGTGTGAGCTGAATTCTTGCTTCTGTTCTTTTTATTCCTGTTTCTTGTCCTCTGCAGATCCTTTTTACAGGATCCTGTTTTAGGGTAATGCATGGCCCACCTGGAGACAGCCTTGGCTTATTACTTAGCTAAGCAGTCAGTCAGCACATGCCTCTGTGTTTTAGTTTACTCTCTCAGCCTAAGCAAAGTGCTTAGGATCTTACAGCTCTCCCTTCGGCAATTTAATTTGGTCCCCAGAATGTCCCATGGTTGTTCTGTGTGTCATTACGAGTGTGTGTCCTCTCCTGGTTTGGTTGCCTGCCTTCTTTCTTCATGTACAGAGCAAACTCCAGGCTTGTGCCTGATAATGTAACCAGTCGGTTCAGCGTGAAAGTTGGATTTGCCATGCTGAAGTGTGACGCTTCAAATCTTGCCCTAAATGTTCCCAGTCACGTTTTTCATCTTACACTTTGGGGGCCATCAGATATCAGGACATTACAAAAGAATGTCAAACGTTTTCTTCATCAGACTTGCAATTTTCATTGCATTTGGTATTCTGGCAAACAAAAATGTAGGGTTAATTTTATCTAGTTGTATAAGAACATTGTGCTATTGGACACCAGTCTTAGTCTTGTGGTTAAAAGAACAAAAATTATTGAGAAGCATGTCCCGCTGGTTGAGGATTGACCATCCTCTTGATAATTTCATCCTGACCCCCCTATTGTCATCTAATTTCCAGTTCAAATTTTAATTTCAACCTGGCCTTGCCACGTTTTGATGTGCTGAAAATGCCTTGTAGGGTCAGAAAACGTCTCTCTTACTACTAATCTAGAGGCCTGGATTAGTGAACGTATGTTTGATAAAACTCATAGGTTGGCGTCCCTCTTTGCCTTTCAGGTTTTCCACGCTCTCGGTGACTCTTGCATCCCTCCTCTCTAGTTGTGAAACTACCTGGTTCTGCCATGGGCTTGGTCTAGTGACAGGATGGGGTTGTCATAATATAGAATTGAGCCTGGGTGTTTGTATGTAAGATAATTGCTGTGCAAATCCTTTGTGGTTGTTTTTGACACTAGTTGTTTTAGCATGTCTGCTAAAATAACAAATACTCTGCTTGTGACACTGATCTTTTATTTAAGTTGCCTTAGTCTGCAGGTGTTGAGGAAGCGTTGTTCTTTTTCCTGGTAGAAAGAAAGCTCTTGTCTTACTCCACTATCAGTAGCTCTCATGCACGTTATCTTCATTCTGTAATTACTGATAATAAGATAGCTTTATATGTAATAAATTACTGTCAAGTTTAAATCAAATCTAATTTGATTTAGTGAAGCTGTGTATTGCCAAACCAACTGCATGTGATAGATGTCAGAGATCTAAAAGATAAAATTGCTTTATGGTTGTATTTATAAATAACACTACCACTTGCAGGTATTTTGTCAAGGTGGTAATAATCTTTTTTTAATTGGTCATATTCCAGCTGTTCTTGAATGTTTGCAGACAAGGAATTAAGAAAAGAAGCTTTTTTTCCTGTTTTTTAGTGCAGCTGCTGTTTGTTTTGGAGACCAGCATTTATGAATGCTAACTGCTGCATTTGTCCTTCGTGAGCCTTTAAAGTCTCTGCTATCAAATCTTAGTCTTCCCGATTGAGGCAGGCGTTAGTTTGGATCATGGTTTACGAAACTTCACTTTGTTCTGTGTTTTGCGTGGTAACGATACTGAATTTGCTAACAGAAGTGACGTCCTGTCTCAGGGTTGTAACTGAGTTTGTTACTCGCGTTTAACGCGGTGGGTGGGTTTGACTTGCACAGCGGCAGCACTTCCCGGGGAGTTCTCCTCTCGCTGTCCGGCAGACACAACTCTTGGCTGTCGTACGGTTGTCATTTGGGAATGGGCCTGGGCAAGGTGATGGTTGTCGTGAGACCGGGGTGAATAGCCTGTGCCGCACCTTTAGCTACCCTGCGTGGGTGGGGAGAAGATGGACTGACTCGGTGTGCCGCTGAAGGGTTATCTTTGAGGACAGGTCCTTAGTCCCCAGATGTCATTTACTTAGTGGTTTCAATATCTGTCTATTTTAAAGGCACAATGAAATATTCAAGGGGTGGACAATGTGATTGGCAGGAGTTAACTCGACGTATTGAATTTTTTCCTGCTTTCTAGGCTTGTTCAACATGAAGTAATTTGGAAACAAAAGTAGACCTCACCACAGCTGGAAGTGTGGTGGGGTGCGATAGCTGACAGGTTGGGATGCAGCCCTCACCTGCGGGGAGGTGTTGCACAGCCACCGCGCTGGGATCCTGCCGTGTGCTGGAGAGGCACGTGCTGTGCCGCTTAGGGCTGGAGAGGCTTTGGAAACCATGGAGACCTCTTCCGTGCTTCGGGCTTACCTGGCTTTTGACTGGCGTGTAGAGAAGTTTCCTTCATTTTCCTGGTCTTTTGATGAAGCTCTTCTGTTTTTCCAGGACTGGCAGCCTCCATTTGCGTGTGATGTCGATAAGCTTCACTTTACACCGAGGATCCAGAGGCTCAATGAACTAGAGGTAAACTGTAAAGCTGAACATTGCTTCTGCTCTGAAATGTTTAAATATTTTTTTGAGGTGGTGTTTGACTTGAGCTGACAGCACTCGGGACCTCTGAACATCAGTTTTTAATTAGCACAGAAATTCATCTGTTTCAGAACATAGTTAAAAACATACCAGGCATAAAAAGTAAAGTTAATGCTCATCAAAGGAACATAATTCAGGCCTTTTCCACACAGAGGTGCTTATAAGTGGTTAAACTCAAATTCTCAAGTGCCATAGATTTGTGTCTGCATTTTGCACGCATACAGCATCTTTTAAAAGTGGAAGAGATGAAACATTTACGGAGTGCTTTAAAAATAACAAGCCATTTGGAAGAAACAATTACAAAATCTGGATTCAGTTGGTGCAAAATTTGCTGTTCGCAAGCACTTTCATTCACTGCTTTCATGAATTCAGACCAGGAGAAGGGCGTGACGAGGAGTCCTGGTTAGCTCGCTACTGGTACGAGTGGGAACGATGGTGACTCTTTGCCTGCCTGATTTTTCTCATGATGCTTGCTTTCTGAAGTCCTGATGTGGTTATGTGAAGTGCCAGGGTAAGGGCTCTAGCGCTGGCTTTGAATGCTAAAAAAGAGAGAGATTTGTGTGGATGCAAGCTGGTTCAGAGCTCTCTCTGGAGTTTAAGAGTAAGCTTAGTGTAGAATAGGCACGGCCATTTTTTACCTTAAGAATAGAAAATGTGATAACAATGAAATGTGTCAATTAAAGTCTAAGCTACTACTCTTTAACACAGCAACAGTCCAATTATCTTACTGTGTGAATTGCTGTGCAAACAGAATAGTTGGCTTGCCCTGCCCTGACCGGTTTATATCCATAAAAATGAAACAAATACAGTTGGGAGTGAAAAGGGCTAACAAACACACCCCTGTTTTTGGTGTGGTTTTTTTGGGGGGTTGGTTGGTTTGTAATTTTTGTAATTTTTTTGGTAATAAACCAAAAACATTGCTTTATTTTTGGTTTATTACAAATAAACCAAATTGTAATAAACTATTACATTTATTAATGTAATAAATCCTAGCAATGCATCTAGTTTAGGTAGTTTTTAGCAGTAATATCTCATTGCTTGTCAGTTCTCAGAAAGTACTTTTCTAAATGCAGTAAAAGTTAACAAAAAATGACTTGAGGAAAGACTGGCGGTATCTGTATGGCATTTTTTTTTCTGCATATGACGAGAGGGGAAAAATGCAAAATTCCACTTGCAGAGGGAAAAGCCAGGCAGGCAACTGAGGCTGCAACATTGTAAACACTGGGATACAAAAGCTTAATCTGCATTTAGTATGCAGTTAATTTTTTTTTAATTGGATTGTTTTTTTTTTCAGGCCCAAACTCGTGTAAAGCTGAATTTTCTGGACCAGATTGCAAAGTTTTGGGAGCTTCAAGGATGTACACTGAAAATTCCACATGTGGAGAGGAAGATCTTGGATTTATTTCAGCTTAACAGAGTAAGACTGTTACAAGGGAGAAACTCTTCCTAAAAAGATGTTGTGTTATCTCAGTTTCTGGGATGGTATCACAGTTGTTCAAGGGAGATTTTGGGGTATATCTAAGCTGGACAAAATATTACTTTGTTTAACCTAACATAGCTAATGCGACAAAATAGTAGGAAATGTAACATTGTGGGAGTTTTCATGTGAGCTTGGAGTTTCCAGCTCTTCTTTAAAGTTGAACTTGGATACAAACTGGTGAAGGATAAACTTAGACTTAACTGAAGGAAGCTTCTGAACAATGACAGCAGTGAGAAAAACATTTTTCCACTAGAAATATGGGAGAAAAAAATCCAATTAGGATGAAGCTTGCTAAATTTCTGGAGAAGTTTATGTATTCTGATAGCAAGGGATGGGATTCCCTAACCCCAAGGATATGTTCTCTCTGTTTCTTTATGTTTAGGTTAGTTTTTATTTGGTCGATTTTGAGCCTATTTCATAGTACTTGTTCCAGTGAGAAGAACTGACTGTACTGTGCTAGAAAGTTGTGTTGGAATACAGAGGTGTGACAAATTGCAGCCAGACAAATTCTCAAAAGTAGGCTGAATTACTGTTTGGAAATTAATAAAGGTGCTGACTTGTTTGTAAAGTAATTCAACAAGTTTACGCTTCCTGAGTAGGTTATATGTTACATGTTGTAGCTTTTAAAAAACTTCCATGTTTGGTTTGGGTTTTTTTGGTTGTGGTGTGGTTTTTGGGTTTTTTTTTTTTTTAAATCTATGTTCTTCTGGTTTAAAATAGCAATCGTGGTGTTGTCTTTTCTTTTAAATTAGCAGTGCTTTCCTTAAATGCTGATAATTTTAGTATTAAATGTATGACCGTTTTGTTTTCACTTTTTAGCTAGTTGCAGAAGAAGGAGGATTTGATGTAGTTTGCAAGGAGAGAAAATGGACCAAAATAGCCACTAGGATGGGATTCGCTCCTGGCAAAGCCGTGGGTTCGCACATCCGTGCGCATTACGAGCGCATTCTGTATCCTTACAACTTGTTCCAATCTGGAGCGAGCCTATTGGTAAGCTATATTGATGCTAACTGAAGTCCAATTAATTTAGCAGCCAGTCTGTTGGGTTTTATTTATTAATGGAACGTTTCCAAAGACTGCATTTCATGCTTTGTGGCATGCAGGTGACAAGATGCAATCTGTGGTGTTGATGCAAGCAATTCAAGAAAGCCATAGGCAAACTTTTAATTAAAAGTAAAAGTGTTTAGAGTTACTCTTCAAGGTGACCTCTTACTGACTGCTTTGAATACTACCTTTTTGTATTTTCTCTCTACAGTTTACAGAAGCATCATGATAACGGACATTCAGACTTCCTATAACGATTTCTTTAATGCTGTTTTGTCAAATGCAAAGTACTACTTTATTCACAGATCGGTCCATCTCTCTGATACAACGAGAGTGCTGTGGGTCTGTATCACTTGTACATAGAGTGACTGAGGGACTATATCAAACCACGGCAGTTTTGTGGCAGTAACTCATCTTGCTTTCACTAAGGGTGTCCAAGTTCAAGAATGCTTCATGGATATTGAACTGTAGTTAACCGTATGGCTTTTGACTTCTTTCAAGGTTAAATCTTCATCCTTCCTGCTTACATTTGGCCATTAAAACAAAATTCAGGGTTGGTTGAGAGTGGAAGCAACATAATCTCTAATGAAGAATAGAGCTTTTCTTTTAGAGCAGTAATTTATTTGGAAAACCAAAATAGATTGCAGTTGCCAACATCTATATTTATTTGAAACGCTCTTACCATGGTGATCTTTCAAAGAAAGGAGTGTTGACCTTTTTTAAGCAATAAAAGCCCTAATCCTGTTACAAGCATGACTCTATCTACGGAAATCAACACCAGCCTTTTACCTGAAGCTACCAAAATGAGGGAGGGATTTGACATAAGTCAAAAAGGTTGGAATTGAAGGCTTTTTACTTAGCTAGTGATGATCACTTTTCAGTGAAGAAGAGCTAGATTCTGCAAACCCTTCAGAAAAAATAATTTAACTTGTGTAGGTTTGAGTGTTTTACAAATGGAGGATAAGAACAAAATACAGTTGAACATAAAAATCTTTGTCCTAGGGAAACTACTCTATCAAAAATATTTTGCCTTGCCTCAAACACATTCATGTTAAGCGATGGAAAGCAACACCATTTTCTGAAGGCATTTCATTGAAAACTTTGCATTTTTATTAGTTCTGAAAACTCTGGATTCTTTTTTTTTTAAGCTGGTGTGTTTTGTGACACCTTGCTTTGCTTTCATGTTTTTGAGGTGCAATTGCACAGGGAAAAATCTAATTAAAAGTTGTAAAACAGCTAACATGGTACCAAACTCCCCATGCGAGTGTCTGTCACGCAGTTGATGTTTACATTCATGGTTTTCTCAGTAGTGGACCCTTTCAGAAGAGAAAAGGCTTCTCAAATGAGGTCATGCTTCTTTTTAAATGTAACTTTTCAAGTTCTCTCTTGCAATGGGCACCTGACATTTGTTCCAAATAGATGTTTAGTGGATGCAGTTCTGGAAAAGCTATGTAGGTATGGTTAACTTAATTTTTTAACTCCTCCCCCCTAAGCTGTTAAAATATTCCCCTCCCATATGTGGCAGAGATGTGTATTTTCAATGAACTGAGAGAATCCACAGAAATATGTTGGGTTTAGCTCACTTTTCACTCTAAGATTTGACTTTTCTTTTTTTTTTTCTTCTTGACAATATTGTCTTCCAACCGAGTTTGTTTTGCAATACAGTTTTTGAGGAAGAATCTCAGATGAGATTCTTTTTGGCTTTCTTCCATGTGTTCTCAGTAAGTGGTGCTTTCCCAGATGCTTCTTGTGTAGGTGTCTGTTTTATTGTTTGTCTATCCAGTGCTTTACTGGGAGTCCAAGCATCTGTGATTTTTGTTTTTGGAGACGATGTAGCTATTCGATTTGACAGCTGTCAGTTTGAGATGTGTGGTTCCTTCCTGCGATATTTCAACAAGCCTTTTGAGAGAAACTCTTCATGCAGCCAGGATGATCATCCATAAAAGATTAGTGCTTGTATTCACTGATGTTTTTGAATTTTTTTTTATTGGTAGTACTTGCAATATTCATTGACTTTTTTCTGCAAAAGCCGAAAATATGGAATGATGTAGTTTCCACTGATGGCTATGCCATAACTTAAATCTCATCCAGATCTGTGTATGGCATTAATTGTTTATGTGTGGCTTAAATATATGTTAAACTGACTTCAGGAGTTATTTTGACATATCCCAGCTGAAGATATTTCTATATACATACTGAAATAGTGAAACTATCTGGAGCTGTTCAGAGGTGAACAGATAGCATGTTTTTATTAAAGCTCTTGTTCAGTCAAACAGCAAAAATTTCTTAAATCAGCCAGTTTCTAATACTCAAAGCAGCTGTCCACAGGGGTGTATTTATTTTATTCTTCTCTTGAAACATTGGACTAGACAGGTCTTGGGTGTTTGACTCCCGAGTAGTTGCAGTAGACCTGTTGGTGTACTTGTTCTTACTATCTGTGCCTCGCTTATATTCTTAGCCATAGTAACCATCAGTATGATACTACAAAATCACACGATATGCCCAGAGGGATACGTGTCCCCCTGCATGAATTGAGGTGTCCAGAGTCTTCTGTCAATGCATCTTTGGTGATGCATTGCCCAGATGTTTGCATGATTTAAAATGTAGCTACAGTTTGGGGGGGATAGAGATGGTCTTGTGGTGTTCTGTTTTTCAGTGACTACAACTGGTTCAGTAATTCTGGGTCTGGAATCTTTTCCAAACTAAGGCTTTAATGTCCTAGTGGGATTCATATGTCCAAAGATTTATATGTGTGGGCCTCTAATAAAGATGTTTCTGTGTGAGATAGGTCTCTATGACCCTTTATTGTTACTGGAGAAGAATAAGCGCCTCTGGAGTGTGATGGTTCTTATCCTCAAGTGGATACATAGCAGAGGTTGACCAGTTGTATTCCGCAAGTACAGGGAGCCTGGGTGATTAGCTTCTGTGTAAATGACTACTTCATAAACATCTAAACCTGGAGGAGATTAATTGTATCCCTATATTTTTTTCCATCTTTTGACATCCTGGA
>NW_008824402.1:538397-574151 GCF_000699105.1 Pygoscelis adeliae | reverse complement strand
GACTGCCTGGTGAAGGAGCTGCTACTTAATGGTTTCAGCTGATGGGCTTTTAACTTAGTCTCTGTCACCATTTGGAGTTTAAGGATTACATGTGCAACAGTCTTCTCAGAATATGGGATCATGATCACAATCTAGATCACAGTATGTAGGATGAGCATATGGTAAATTATTGATAGAAACTTAACCTTACCAAAAAGGCTCTGCTAGTTGGGAGAGGAAAGGACTGAAGAAGTAGCAGCTAGTGTCCTTGGTTAAAGACCTATGCTTGCCAGTTGATCAGGTCAGTCTAGGGGTAAAGTAGGTTCAGAGGAATTCCCATCCTTAGGACAGGACTTAACGCTTCTAGTTCTTCTTCTAGGTACAACTGAAAATGTTAATTAACAGCCATTTCATACCACTGCTTTGCCTTCAGATTACTGAGGCACTGGGAAATGTTTCTGCTTAAATAGTTGTTGAAACCTCGATATTTAGGAAATGTCTTCTGGGCTTTTTTTCAATGAACAGTACTTGCTTGGACGCTCCACTGAAGTGAGGCAAGTTATGCTATTTGTTGTTTTTCTTTCCAGGTTTCATTGCGCTTTTGTTTAGGAAAAGCTGTTTGCCTTCTAGATAACTTGCTTTCACGGATTATATGTCCTCTGTTACTAGAAGGAGTAGAAACTATTTTTTTTTAGTGAAAGGTTTGGATTTCACACGAGGACATGATTCAAGGAACCAGAATTTACAAAAGTCATTAAATTTGGCAATGTTCTATGTAGCATTAGTCTCATTTGCTTTTCTGTTCTCTCATTTTCATAATTTTCCTACTCACCTTTTCTGCTTGTCTGTTTTTTTTGTCCTGAGAAATTTTTACGTGTGACTTTCTCCCACTGATGTTAATGTGAAATAATTCGCATCATCTCCTTTCGGTGTGAGCTTTAAGGGAGCATGCTCTTCTGAAGAGTTAGCTGCAGTGCTCTGTGGCCTCCAAGTACGCAGGGCAGGAGCATGCCCAACTTTGAGCATCAGCCAGGACTTACTGCTCGTGTGCATAAGCTACAAAGTTGGGTGGCTTTGTGTGTGTATTTAATGTGCAATTAAGTCAGACATTTGCTTTCAAAGAATAAGTCTAGAGCTTACAAAGTCTGGGATCGAAAGCAGTCCTAAAGAAAATAGAAGTTCTGGAGGTTTCTTTGAGCAGTGTTGTGGACTGTCTGTGGGTGATAGGTAATGATATCCTGCTACCCTTGACTGATATTTCTCTTTTGTTAAATACACATTTCTTTCAGCATGGACTTGTCTTCTAAAATACCACTTTTTCTTCCTTCATCCCCCCCCTTCCAACTATCATTTTTTTGATAGTCTTTCTGAAAGTCCGATTTCTGTGCTGTCTACAGAGCATCAGTCCTTACGCTGCTGCAGTGGTTCTCTTGCAGTTCCTGTCCTGTTTCTCTCTTGCTGAGAAAATGCTTGTGATGGGAACAGATGTTAACTGGGGAACTGGGGAAACGTGGATCCAGCAATTCATGTGAAATACTTTCTGACAACATAAGACTTTTTTTTCTTCAGGATTTGTTGTTTACTCATTAAAACGTGTTATATTTTGTCTGCTGTTACTGAATGTTTTGTGGCTTTACAAACTTGGAATTGTCATTAATTATTTTTCTTGCCAATTGTATGCACAGTTTTCAGCAATTAAATGTGTTCATTCAGTGACTTGAAAGAACTAAAACTGTTCTTGCATCATCTTCTTCCCTTCTGCCCTTTATTCATGCAGCAGTGTTGTCCTCTCCAAAATATATAAGGAACATAACTTCTGCAATGTTCTTCAGGCAAAATTGTATTTCATTTCAGACAGGGATGTACAATAGGCTGTAATTTACTTTTATATTGCTTTGTACGTTAGCCTTACAGTAATGCAACCTGAGGACACTATAGCAGTTTCCAGTATGCTCTTGATACAGTCTCCAAAAGCACCATCTACTAGAAGAATTGGTATTGGTATTCCCATAGAGGAATGTTTGGTGCTCCTAAAATTTAAAGGATGACTTCAGCTTTATTTAAGATCCTTTATTACCGTTATTGCGTTCAGTAAAAGGGCAGGAAAAAGTGATTTTATGAGTTGTTCAAATAGGTAATGTTACAATTGTCATAAATACTGTTTTTATTAACTCAGCACAGTAATTATTAAACCCCTGTCTACATTCTTTCACATTAGCCAGGAAATTGTTCTAGACAAATTTGTATTAGAAGTAGAGGCAGAAATTAAGTAATCAAATTGTGTCTCTCTAGTGCTTGCAGAAACCAGATCTCACCAGTGACACAAAGGACAAGGAATATAAGCCCCACGATATTCCACAGAGACAGTCTGTTCAGCCATCTGAAACTTGTCCACCTGCTCGTCGAGCAAAACGCCTAAGAGCGGAGGTGAGATAATCTGTCTGTATGTGGGTAAATGCTCTGTGGTGACCAAGCTTGAAATCGTAATGCAGTGATAGTTTGCCTAGCAACATGGCACAACAGGTTTTAGTTAAGTTACAGGACAAATCTTATTTCAATCAGATCGCTAAATGTGTATACATAGTAAACAGCTGTTTAACTTTTTCTTTGTCATTGTTAAACATACCTAAATATTTATAATTTATGCGTTTATAAATAATATGGTCAGGATTGTGTGATACTTTAAAAAGTGTGTTACTGTGGTTGGGAGTTCTGAGAGGCTCTTCTACTGAAGCTGTTCCGCTTATACAGGAGTTACGAGTGTGTACGCTCTAATAATGTTTTTAGCATAATTATAAATAACATGGGACTCATAGATTAAAATACAGGTGACATTCTAGAAATGAAGCTTGTCTTCTGCAGCTTTGATCTCTGTTTCCTCAGAGGACAGCCAGTGAACAGTAGTTATTCTTAAATGTATTGGGAGGTTTCTGTAAATCTTTCATGAGTTGAAGCCAGATGTTAGAGCAAAGAAGGTTTTTGTTATAACATTAGCATTGTTGTATTTCATTTTTTACTCTGAGTTCTATCAATTTGCTATACTTTCACCATGTAATGTAAGGAAAAACTTGCATAACATTAAGTTAGTATGGTTTTGTACAATCAAACAGGATTAATCATACGTGTGCTTAAGAAATAATATTTATTTGGATAAGCATAAAATTTATTGATTACATCTACATAGAGTTCTCCTGTGAAGACATATTTTAGGAGATCACTATGTGTCTCCTTTGCTGGAAAACTGTTCTACTGTGACTCCAGTCCTTCCAGACTGACGTTCCTGCCTTCAGAGAGTTTACCGTTTCTTTTGTTTGAGCAGATGAAGAGTAAGGGAGGCTTATTCCCAAGAGACGGTCTTATTAGTGGTGACATCATGAGTTAGGGAGGTCATGATTGACTCCCTTTGTTTATAATCCAGATTTCTATTTAAGTTCGCTTCAGGCTCTCTGTTAACTCCCATTGTTCTAGTCTTGGTCTTTATTACTACCAAGTAGTACAGCTTAGTTGTTGCAAATTCTGCCTATAATGAGTTAATAAGTTACAATTAAGGTTTTCTAAAGCTTTTCCACTCAAATACTTGGTTACAAGTAGGTTTATAATTCTGAGAAAACCTCAGTAGTTTGATTTGAAACTTTCCATTTGAAGTATCTGCCTGTGGTTGAAAGACGCTAGTTCTCACGTATCCTTTGAAGAGTAACAGCAGGGCAAATATATACTAAAATTTTACCTGTTTCTCTGACAGTGGTGTCAGGTGACACTGAGTAACAAAGAGTGCATGTTTTTGTCATTTCTGTTTGTACTTAGCCAAAATGCAAGGCTACCCTGTCAGCTCTTTCCCAGAGCACTACTGATGCCATGCACCTAACTTCTGTGGAAAGAAAATACTTGATTAAGAATAGAATTGAAGCATACAGAGCTAAGGCTGAATTAAGCAGCATGGACTGACTCGCTTAGGAAGGAGCTGTAGTGCTTTAAGACAATAATTTCCAAAAGTTAAGATTTGTTAATGTGAGTGTTTCTGTTCCATTTCAGTGCAGTCAGCTACATCGACTAAATCCATTTTATTTTTCATTGAAGCTATATGCAGTTGATTTTTGCGCTGACCTGGTTGCAAAGTAGTAATGTTTGGTTAATGTACCTCAACTTTTTGCTCTAATGAGATACACAAGAGTTTGCCAGTGTCTCAAATTGTAAAACCTGAGTTCATTCTCATGTTTACCAGTTTGACGTTTCCTGCTTTTCAAAGGCTAACCATCTACTATAAACCTTTAAGAGAAGTGAACTACAGGAAAGTACTGTAAATTATTCTTACTAGCAAAAAATACAGCCTGTGGGATAAGTGTTAGTTTGCAATTGTAAGATGCATACAGTTTTACCATGCCCTTTCCTACCTGGTTAGTAAACACTTAGGAGAAAATGTTCATAATTGGAAAGGAAAAGGGCAATGACACTCACAGGCTGGTTTTGAAATGCAAAGGATTTAGATGCTTGATGTAGAAAAGATAAGTGTAAGAGACCAGAACAATGCTGCAGAAGTGAAAGTGAGATGAATCGATACGATAAAAGGCTCAGGCCGAAAAAAAGAGCTACTCTTGTGAAGCTAAATATAGGCTTAAGCACAGAATACGGACGTAACTCACAGACGTTAAAGATGTAGAAGATGGGGCATCTGTTACTGCACTGCTTGAGGATCAATGGAAACTGATCCTGATTCAGTATTACTAAATATAATGAACAGCATTTTTTTGCATATCTTAAGCAATGGAACCTCTGCCTGGTCTCATGGAGACAGTAATTTGGACGAAGAGAACACCAGAAGTGAAGGGGAAATAATGTCAAAACCACCTCTCTAAAAATCCAAAACACACAGACAAAAAAGCCTACAACCCCCCCCCCAAACAGAACAACCACAAACCCTGCCCCTTTGAATACCTGATGGTGCATTCAGGCTGGAAGTCATGCTTTTAGAGCTAGGCCAACAAGTCCCATTATTTGGGGTTCAGGGACTGGTTGATAGTGGACTGACTTGTGTGAGTAGCAAGAGAGTGGTTGCATGACCTCATTTCCTTTGAGAAATTAGGCTTAAAAAATACAATGTTGGAGAAATCCGTCTTTATGCTGAGGGATTTGAGAATTGTTCTCCCACAGTCTCAAAACTTCAGGGAAGAAATGCAAGAATTAAATGGAAAAACATTGTTCTGTGTTGAAAGCTCCACAATACACCAACTGAGTTCCCTGCTTAGAAGACTGGAGTATGTTCTGCTTCTCAAGAGTAAAAGAAAATCTATGAAAGCCCGAAGTTTCTTGCTCCTTTGCTTCTTATCAAGTTCCACTGAAATCAAACTAAAAACAGGGTATCATTATTGGCACAGGCTTTTTGTAGGATTTCCTTTCAAATCTCTCCATGTTGTTCCCTGTGTTATTTCTCTCCGAACTCTTTTTTGAAATAATTGAATACAAGTATTTCAAAAATTCAGGTTGCCTTTTTAGATTTATTTGTTTGTAAGTATAAAATGGTTCTTTGAGTTTAAATGAAGTCCTCAAAGTCTTTATCTGACTTTCCTAGAACAGGTCTGGTTACAAGTTTTAAGACTTCCATTGTACCTCAGTGAAGTGTTCCTGTCTCACATCAACTTGTTCTCTGAACCTTTGCGTTCCTCTCTTGGCATTTATCAAAGTGGATTAAGAATTGTATGCAGAAATATTTTTTTGAATTTGGAAGTCAAAATTGTCCTTTTTTCCCAGTTCTTTTCTCAGCTCTTGAGAGTACTGAAATGTGTATTTTAAAAACTTGCGCAGAGTCTGCCACCCAAGTTACTCAGCTGCAGAGACTTGCAGAGAATTATTTAGGTCTTAACAGGCGCTCTCTTGTTAGGACTCTGAGTGTTGGACGTAGCCAGCTTTTTCCCTTCTTCAGAGCCGAAGCAGCTCTGAGGGGCGGGAGGAGTTGGGCGCAGGTTGGATCTCTTTGGGATGCAGCCTTTCCTGCAGCATTGCATGCAGTGGCCAGCTGTATAGTCCAAATTCGTCAGTCCGTACTTGGGCAAGCAGCCATGAGTTTAGATGGCAGCGAACATTTTCCCAAATACAAGTGTAAAACCAAAGTGTTCCATCTAAGGACATCACTGATCTTTTGGTTTTTTTTCCTTTTTTAAGGCAACCAATATTAAAACTGAATCTGACCCTCCAGAAGCCAGAACTCATAATCTGAGACGTAGGATGGGCTGTGGACCTCCAAAATGTGAAAATGGTGAGTGGCAAGTGGGGAGTGAAACAAAATGCGAATGCAATTTCTGTTACTTTGTACAAACTTGCTTTAAGGCCAGAGTTAAATTCAGCAGTTGGAACAATGCAAAGTATTTAAAAAAATACTTCTGTTAACTTCATTTTTAAATTGGAATTTATTGTAAAAGTTCTTTTATGGCTTTGAAATATTTTTGTTTGTTTTGTAAGTGGTTGAGTTTTCTTGGAGAAGATGATATTTTCAGTTGAAAAAAAAAATCTACTTTTTTAAACTTCAGTGTCTCTTATGGAGCAATCAGAAATGAGATTTGAGCCATATTTCTATTTTGTATTTTCAGTGGCTAGCATCGATCCACTAGCTTTAAACAGAGGAAACTCTTTTAGGAATATATCAGGTTTTAGATACTTTTAGGAAAGAATTTGAATTTGAAATCGGGAAATGAAACTCAGGAAGGCAAAAGATAGTATATTGTGAACTTAACAATAAAATTCCCATAATACGATTTTTAAATTGGTTCTATCAATAGTCCTGAGTCTGTTATCTGTCCGTAAGAAATAATAATTGCAGACTGAGAAGAAATGTTTAATGCCATCAAACAGAAGAACAAGCTTGTTGACAAATAATTTGGCAAAGCAAATATAGGAACCATTTACAACTACTTAATAATTGAAATTAACTAAGCAGTTTGTCAGTCTCCTTTGTTCATTCAAAATCTTTTTCCCCCCCCCCCCAAGAATTTGTGTAGATTGTGGTCTTTTTTAATTTGGTGATTTTTTTCTTTAAAGAGTGTCTCTAGGCATTAACCTTTTTTCTTTTTTCCCCCTGAAGAGTAGAAGGAAAAAGCTCCAGACAGTTTTTTAATGCTTAAATTTCTGATAGATGTAGACATTCTCCTCTTTAATATCTTTGTTAGGTCTCGGACTCCAAGAAATGCTTTGGATTGTCTCATGTCCAGGTGTAAAGGTCTCTAGCTCACTTGTAACTTTAGCTAAGAACTTCATTGCCCCCTTGACTTTGGCACCAGAGCCCTGGGATTCTCCACACTCTGTTGTATGGGTTTGGGTGTGTGGGTTTTTTTTTTAATAATGTCAGGAATGAAGACCAGAGTAGAGACATGCCCAAATTAGGTAGGAGTGTAAGAATGTAGAGGAACTGCTGCTTTGTCAGGCCACTTCTGCTGCATGCTCAACTTTGATGATATGTTTTCATGAAAGCTACCACTACGAGAAACTGAAGTGTGAAGATCATCGTAGGAAGCTGTAGTGTTGTTTCATGTCTCCTTGTGACATGCTGCTGTAAAATTGATGGAGTAATTCAACCACGTTTGTTAACACCACATAGAAACAAAACCTTAGCTTATGAAGATACTCATAATTTAATTTAAATTAATTTAAATGGGATTTAAAATACCCACTCAAAAATGTGGGCTGTGATAGTCATTGCTACCTTGTGATGGCATGCTTGGTTTTTCTGATAATACCGGCTTCTGTAGGCGTTGCAGGTGTTCAAATCTTGCCTTAAGCTAACTGAAACAAGTGTGTGTATGGGATACCAAGTAATTCAACAAATAACTTGGAGTGATGCAGTCTAACAAGTAATAATGAATAAAATAAATAATAACAACTAATGTTAAGCATTAAAACATTTTGTAATGCCCTCATTTTTTTTTTCTGTTGCACCAGAAAAGGAAATGCATAGCACAGTGAAACTTCCCGAGAAGAGAGAACATGCGGGGGAGCCAGAGAAAGACAAATCCAAAGTCCGATCTAAAAAACCCACTAATGCTGTGAGTATGCCCTGCCTTCCTGCTGGTTGATATTGATTGCAGGTGTTTCTGGGTTTCTCTTGGGTATGTAGTGAAATCTCATGTCATTTATATCGTGCTAAGGACACTTTTGTATTCTTCATGTAACCCTGTGGTTGAAACAAAGCAGTATCTGTGCCTGCTGGAATATACCTACTTGTAAAGCTTCATGCTGTTACAAAGTTGAAAATAACAGGATAGTTAAGTTTCACTATCTATAACTAAAGTAACTTTTCTGTCTCCAAGGTACAGTCTCAAAATAAGCATTTTGAAAGAAGAATCCAAATAGAAGTGGTTATTCTGTGATCTCTCTCCCCATCGCTCTTTAAGCTCAAGGGAGTTTAATGCGAGCTTTGGCACCCGGTTCTCCAGCAGACCTGCCACTTATTCCACAATTTCAGCACTAATTTGAAAGCTTTGTTGTTCAAATGCTTCTTAAAAAACCAACCCTGTTCCTGCTCCAACTCTCCACACACCACCACTCCCCCTCCAAAAAACCCCAAACTGACAGTGATAGTAGTTTGCCTCACTTTGAGAAGATGCAACTGAGATTCTTTCTGTCCGTGCTACTACTTGGGTCCTTCCTAAAATCAAAGATGTTCTTCGTTTAATCCACACCTATAGCTAGATACCTGAGAATGAAATGTGCAAACACTAGAAGCCTGACACCCACACCCCCTAAACAAAAAAAGCTTGCGCGGAGGAGCAGGAGATGCTGCTTCTTTTTTTAACAGCATAAGGCAACAGGGTCTGCTTGTCCTCACAGCTCTATTCTGTGTTTGAGAAGAGCTTTCCAGTCTGTTGCTAACGAAGGTGTGGTGTGGGACAGGCAGCAGACAACCCTTCCCACGTTTGGAGTGCCTGCACCTTTTCCTTGGGGCTCAGTAGCTGCTGTGTGTGACTTCCATCAGACTTCTTTAACAGCTGCCCCCCTGCCCAAAAGCACATAGCTCTGCTGGGAAGCTTGTGCCTTTCCAAATTAAAATGAAGGTCTTGGCCAGTATCTCTAGGGAAAAAGAGGAACACTCCCACCAAGAGGAACCCCTTTCTTTCTTCTGAGGCTCCAAACAGTTGGTCTCAGAGGAGGATGAAACATCTCTGCTCACATGCTGCACGTGAGAGCAACAAGAAAAAGGATCTGTGAGCCACCAACAGGTCTTATGTTATACCTGCCGAATCCACAGTACTGCTGATTTAAACTATCCTGGCCAGTAAATCAAGTCTTCTGTCATTTGGAAAAAAAATACATGGAAGGGCTTGCAACTCTTGTCGTCCTTCCTTAAATTAGAGGGGGGTAATTTAAACTTTTACATAAATATTTTGTGTTTGCTTGTGTCACTTACGTTTCAGAGATATAGTAAAAATAAGCTTTGGCAAACGTCACAGATGACTGAGTTACCAAACTGCTCTTTCACCATGAGTTACCTTAAGTGCTCAAATTCCCACTCTGGCAATTTCTTGTTACAGGTGGATTTGTATGTATGTCTCTTATGTGGCAGTGGTAACGATGAGGACCGTCTCCTGTTGTGTGATGGCTGTGATGACAGTTACCATACTTTTTGTTTAATTCCACCCCTTCATGATGTTCCCAAAGGGGACTGGCGGTGTCCCCAGTGTTTGGCTCAGGTAATTCGACAAACCATAAAAGTTAAGCTGAAGGTTATTTTTTATTTTGTGTTGGTTTTGGTTTTTTTTTAAACTTGCTCCTAAGGATTGAGAATACAATTACTTAAGGTTGTGCAAACAAGGTGATAGAGGGTAAAACTAAAATGAAGACTGGACATGCTTCAAATTGCAAAGCTATTGCTCAATATTTTGGAGCCAAAAATTGATCTGTCTTAGCATTGCTAAAATTTTAAAGAATATATTGGATTTTAATTGGTACCTTTCCTCTGTATTTAAAATTGGAGTCTCACTGAGTGCTTCAGTGTGGAGGTCTATGCATC
Organism: Pygoscelis adeliae; assembly: GCF_000699105.1. Classification (NCBI taxonomy): domain Eukaryota; kingdom Metazoa; phylum Chordata; class Aves; order Sphenisciformes; family Spheniscidae; genus Pygoscelis; species Pygoscelis adeliae. The sequence goes on along the minus strand of NW_008824402.1, from coordinate 564,178 downwards.
TTTTTTTTTTTTGCTTAGCTCTACTAGAGGAAGGATAAATTAGGCATGTTACTTCATTAATGTTTATGCAGATTATTATTTATTTAAATAAATAAATATTGTGGTTTCGTGAATTAAGCAGAGTAGTTTCTTCTTCTGACTGTGCGATTTGGGGCAGTCATTTCATTTTGGTCAGGTGCCCTGTCTTCTTCCCCATCAGATGCTGTAATAGTAGCCCATTTGTGTCAAATCTGAGCACAGGTTCTTATTAATACATTATAGAAATAATTATCATTTCAATTGCAGGAGTGTAATAAGCCTCAAGAAGCATTTGGTTTTGAACAAGCAGCAAGAGACTATACACTTCGCACGTTTGGAGAAATGGCAGATGCATTCAAGTCAGACTATTTTAACATGCCAGTACATGTATGTTCATGTATTTATCCTGATGCCATAATGTAGATTTCATTTGTTGTGCTTAGTTAAAATATATAACTTCTGAGGGGGAGGGGGGAATTCCCTTTTTGAATGGGATGAAATCCCAAATCAGACATTCTCATTTACATCAGTGAATCCTTGTTCTTGCTGGTGTCATGGTTTCTTGTTCCACCGGCTTCTTGGTTTTTTTAACTTTTGAAGAAGTGTCTGTAAGGAAGAAAATACTCTCTATCACCCGTTCCTGAGAGAACAAAGCAGCAGCATGTCCTGCGTGGAACCGCATTTCCGCTGCATTTTTTTTCTCTTGCTGAAGTGATTTTGAAATTGGGAAATGCTTCAAGCTAATGGAGATTCCCCCCTGAGATAGCTTTTATGCATGTGCTTTTTATATACTGATTCCTGAGTATGTACTCCTTGTTTTTCTTCTCATACCTAGATGGTTCCCACCGAGCTGGTTGAAAAAGAATTCTGGAGACTTGTTAGTACCATTGAAGAGGATGTGACAGTAGAATATGGAGCTGATATTGCTTCAAAGGAATTTGGCAGTGGCTTCCCAGTTAGGGGTGGGAAATTTAAAGTTAGACCAGAAGAAGAGGTAGGTCTTTATTAGTTCACTGTGTGTGTTTGTATTGCAGTTCTGCATTAAGTAAGTCTCTTCAGTTCAAAGCAAAATAATGGAACTGGGTTGCAAAGTGTTTGTTTTGTGTATCTGGCACAGTATGTGAAGAGGAGAATTACATCAGAGTTTTGAATAAATAAAATTTGCTGTGATCAGACATTAAAAGCCACAGATTTATCCTAGAAGTTATTTATTAACTTCCAGACTAAAAAAAAAAAAAGTCTCATTTTAACAAAGCAGGCCAGATAAGGTTTGTGAAAAGAGCAAAGACAATGGAAGTTTTGTTCTTTGGTTCATTGACCTGTTTCTTCTATTTTTTAATTGGAAAGGATGCTTTTCTTCTGTTGCTCTTTTGGCAGTTTTACCTTCTTGGGTTTTTTACTTCATGTTGTATAAACCTGTGACTGTTCTGTTCAATTTTCAGGAATACCTTGATAGTGGCTGGAATTTAAACAACATGCCTGTGATGGAGCAGTCTGTTCTTGCTCACATCACTGCAGACATATGTGGAATGAAATTACCCTGGCTATATGTAGGAATGTGCTTTTCTTCCTTTTGTTGGCATATAGAAGACCACTGGAGCTATTCAATTAACTATCTGCATTGGTGAGTTTGAGGAATAAACTCAGCCTGAGAAGCAATATCCCTTTCATTCCCCCTTCCCCTTTTTAATTAGTGGACTAAAACTGGATTCATAGAGTTCAGGCCAGAATAACCCTTGCAATCCTGTAGCAGCGGGGTTAAATTTGACATGGTGTGATTCCTGCTTTTGGACAAGAGGTCATATTTTGGAAAGAGACATCCATTCCCAGTTTAAAAAATCCATGAGAGATGCAGCAGATACTCCATCAAATGTTTTATTATGCTCAATGTAGAATTAAAAACCATGCAAGTTTTTTTAAAAATCATCTAGCTTCAACTAACAATCTTAGGATCCTGCATATTTTTTTGTCTGTTAGATAGATCATTCTATCATAAATCCTCTCATCAAGCGAACACTTGTCAGCTGTAATCAGGACAGATCTTTGCCATCTCTTTGATATTCTAAATAGATTGAACTTCTTAAACTTCTCACCTTACAACAGCTTCTCTAGAGTTTGAATTATTCTTGTCACTCTTCCTGAAACCTGTAAAGCTCTTGCCCTTTCCTTGTTCACATAAGTATTCCAGCAGAACGGTAAAACCACATCCCAGCTACTATTCAGTAGGTCATCTTTTTGGTCAGTAATTTGGTTGCTGCTCCTTGAAATAGCTGCTGCTGTAGCACAGTCCAAGCTGTCAGTGACTTAATTTGCTTGCTTTCTTAGTACTTGACATTATTAAAACAAATGTTTGAGTGAGGCTAAGTAAATGAGTGATCAAGATTACACTGTAAAAATTATCTTCCTTGTGATTTGTTCCCCTCCCCCCCTTTTTTTTTTTTGTCTGGGTCTTCAATCAGACTGAAAACTGTGGGAAGGAGAGGAGGTTTTTTGTTTGCAGTAGAAACTTCATTTCTTCTAGGAGAGCTTCCCTCGCTGTTGTTGGAATGGCATTCTGTGCTGCATAATTTGTCCCAAATTGCCTTGGTGTTTGCAGTCAAGGCCAGAAAGATACATAAGTGCATACATGTATATGTGCACTCATTTACATACATTTGCAGAGACATGTGAAAGTAGCCCTACCTACTTTTAATTTAGTTATCCTCCAGCATGAATGTCCTTGATGTCTTGTCTTTTCATTTGCAGATACCCTTCTGTATTTCCATTTAAGGTAGGGGTTTATATCTGGGTTTTTTAGTCTATTCGAGAGCAATGTGTAGTTGAGGTTAATACTGTTCTTGGCCAGAGGAGTCAATCTTAATGACCTGCCACTGAATGCTCCAAACTCTGAAAAACTCTGAAAAGACTTTAGAAGGCAGGACTCGTTCTTGTGAAGTACTAGGGATGGCATGTCCATCTTCAGTGTTCCCATGTGCTTGTATCCTGGTACAGTATTTTGAGCAGATAATCCCAACTGAACGAGGCTACAGCAGCAGACCTTTCATAGGGTTGAAGGCAATAGTTTTCCTGCATGACTCTAAACCCTGTGTTAATTCTTGAAATGGTAAAAGGAGAAAAAACAAATCTTTGCTTCTTAAGATGCCTGCAAATAAATAAATAAATAAGATGTAAGTCCTGGTCAGAGGAAGAATTACCATCATTGATGCTAGTATTTCTAAAGGCAGGAATGTGGAGCTGTCAGAGCAGTGCAGAAAGAACTGTCACCTTCATCAGTTCTGCAGCTCGCTGCCTTCATAAGGCTGACACCTTAATATATCCATTAGAATTGTATCTTTCTCTGTTACCTGTTCTCCTGAAGTCCAGAGACCCCTGGTACCAGTATTTTTGTCCAAGTTTAGCATAGTTCATAACTGCTGTCATCCATTCCTTGGCACTGACAAGTAGCAAGGAGCAGAATTCTTGACTAACCCAGTAGTTGGGTCAGGACACAGTATAGATTTTGATTGCGTCTGTGGCTGGTCTTCATGAATTCATAGAATAGCTTCAAGATGATGACCAGGTCCAAGACTGCATAGTCACTTAACACTGCGTAGTAACGAGTCTACTTGTGCTACTCCTTGTGATACTGATGTAACTTCCACAGTCCCTCACACTAGCTGTCCTCTTCACCGTGACAGAGGTGCTGTTTGAGTACAGGAAGAAATTCCTAGGTATGAGGGATATGCTTCTCGAGTCATACTTCACTCGTTTCTTCTGGAATCCTCCCAATTGCTTTATGATTTATGAAAAAAGAACAACGTTGGGTCAGCTTTACTCTGCCAGCTCTTCAGGAGTCTTGGGAGAAAATGATTTGTCTGTCATCTTATTTTTTAAATACCTTTTCTAACATCGTTCTTTATAAGGGATTGAAAGGCATTTTCATCTAGTGGTGCAGTGAGCCAGCTTCATCGTAAACCTGAAACAATGCCTATTGGAACACATAGGCATAACCTTGATTTTTCTCAACTGGCTTGCATTGGGTTAAACTGTTGCTAAAAGTTCTTCCTATTCTGGATACGGATTTTTTTTTTCTTCATGTCTTTTGTGTCTCTTATAGTTGCATAATTTGGAAGTTTAATTTCTACTTACTATATGTTGCTTTTATGGCAGTTATGCACAAGACAGAACGAACTGGCTTTGGTCATTAGATCCGAGAGGGAGTTTGTGTTCATGGGAAAAGACAAACAGCTTAGATTTTGAAGTTGTGCTGGAATCAGCAGAGCTTCACTGAGCACTTCTTCAGTCTTTTTTTTTTTTTTCCCCCAGAATATTTTAAGTATGTGCTCAGAAATGTAGGCAGTTAAAAACTTAGGTCTGGAGGAGGGACCTGCATAAAATGTGAAGATTCAGGAAGGTACATAATCTTTGCATTCCTTCCTCGTGATATACCCTTCTTTTGACATGGTGTATTTTAAAGCGGAAGACTGAAAATGTAACTTACAAGATTGCTTATATTTAACTTTTTTTAATAATCTTGCAGGGGGGAGCCTAAAACGTGGTATGGAGCCCCAGGGTATGCAGCTGAACAGCTGGAGGATGTAATGAAGAAGCTTGCTCCAGAGCTATTTGAATCTCAGCCAGATCTCTTGCACCAACTTGTCACCATAATGAACCCGAATACTTTGATGGCCCACGGAGTGCCTGTATGTTGTTGGACTCCTGTGCTACTCCCCCAAACCCAACCCTCTTTCATTTGCACTGAATTCTACTTCAAAGCTAATAATTGAAGCCACTTTTATTACAGAGATGGTGTGGTAGTTTCCATGTGTGTTGTATCTTCCTTGTCTAGTATAACGTGCTAGTATGAACAGATGGGCAATGGAATCATTGCTTTTGGAATTGCTTGGCAAACTCTTCTCTGGAGATCCACCTTAGTATATTTCTATTTCTGTATCTCAGCTGGAAAGTCTCGACCTTTGAAACAATGGCAGGAGCTCTTCCTATGTCTGTCTAAGCAGACACAATTTTTTTTGGCATAGAGTTTCTGGCAAGGGGCCAACCCCCATTCTTCCTTTATTTGTCATCCACATCCTCTTATTTTTCCTGGATAAGTTCTTAGGTATTTAAAAACATTTTTCATCAGTTTCCATCATATTCCATGCTAAATTATTCATGGGAATTATGTCCCTTTACAACTTAATTAGCTTTTGACTAGCTGACCTTGGGACTTAAAGGAAAATCTGGAAAAAGTGGCAAAATTTGTGGTGTCTACTATGCTGTGAGAGACTCCAAAACTGAAAGATGCAGCAAGACCTGCCTGCTCTCTTCCTGGTTGTCTAGCACCAAAAGTATTAGATTTACTGCAGTACAAACTTTTGAGTAGGTTCCAAATTTCTCTTCCCCTTCAGCTACGCGTTGAAGAGCGCCTTGCCTGTGCTTTACCTGTGTAACTGTCAACAGAGCTAGCAAAGTGCAAAAGGCAGACAGCTGACTCAAAATGGCTTAGAGTGTGGGTATGGCTGAATGAAACCCTTTTGCTTTCTAGGGTTTTATATGATAAGTTACCAAATGCCAGTTGTAATTCTTGGGCTTATGTTTTAAAACTATCTGAAGTCGTCATAGAAGTGACTAGGAACTGGAAATCCGTATTGTCTTCAGAGCCTTCAGTTCTGTTTAGGTTTGACCTAATGCTTGTCTGTCTTTTCTCCTAGGTTTATCGAACCAATCAGTGTGCTGGAGAGTTTGTGATCACCTTTCCAAGAGCTTATCACAGTGGCTTCAATCAGGGTTTCAATTTTGCTGAAGCTGTGAACTTCTGCACAGTTGATTGGGTATGTTCCAAAAACAGCTTTTCATCAAGTATGCAGTTCCAAAGTTGTTCCTAGCTGATGTACAGCTCTAATTTACTGCTGATGCACAAATCTAGTCCACAGATCAGGAGGAGCCTGTTACGGGAAGCATAATGTTTTGCTGAAGGTATTTCTTTTATGTAGTGAACTGTGGGCTTTCTCTGGTTCCTAAGGTTCGGTTTGAAATTATACATTAGGGCTGATGTGTCTTTTACAGCAGGAGGTAGGCAAGGTTCTGCGCATGCCTAGAATATGAGAAGTACCAGTGCTGCTAGAATCTACTCCTTCTGGGTCCCCAAATTCCATTCAAATCGTCAAGAGCTGGAGTGAAATTTTTCTGTTTATTGCACTGGGAATTCTCTAAGAGGTGCCTTCTACAGCTGAAAAGCATTAGCCGACTTGGACTTCTTTTCTACTTCAACTTCTGTGATTAAGTCGGATGATATGTTTAACATACATTAAGAACAGTTAAAGATTTTGATAGTCCTCTTGGGGAAAAAAATAGTAAGAAGAATTGCATCTGATGTGAGTACATCCTCTTGGACAGCAGAGGTGCTGTAGGGTTTTAAGGAAGAATACCTTAATGAGAAGGGAACAGAAAGTTTTATGTTCAAACCGAAGGTTTACAGGCCAGTACTTTATTCTCAGTAAGTTTCACTCGGCTCATTGAAACAACAGAGATAGGCACACATTACAATTGTTAGGTCACAGTAATTTATTAAGTTTTTTGTCTTTTTTTAAATGAAAACAAATGGAGGGTAGTTGCTCCAAAGTTAAAAGTAATCATTTCTCCTTCCCAGCAGATTTCTCAGACACACGCTGTTGCCTGATCTGAGAAAGATCTTTTGAAGCTACTGATATTTCAAATTACTCCTCTTCTGATTTTTTGTTTCCCCCAAAAAAAGATCTTAGCTATTTGTAAATATAGCCCATCTAAAAATGTTGCTAGATTTAAAAAATGTCACTTAGAAGTAGGAGATGACTAAAATTGGAAGAAAGCTTTCTGCATTGTGACTGTGTTTGCATATTGGTTGGTTTGGTTTTGGTTTTTCTCTTGTCCTTCCATGAGTTTCATACCAGACTCTCAACACGTAACCTCATTGTAACCTGAGCATCACTATCCACCTGGCCAGCGACAGCCTTGAAATAAAGCCATGAGTAACCTGCCCGGCTTGTAATGAATTGTTTACTCTGCCTGGGGTTAGTTAGGGACTTTAATGGTTCATGGAGTCAGCAGTTTCTCATGCTGCAGCACAGTTCGTGTCCTACATAAAACAGCCATATCATTTGAGAAAAAGGTCCAGCGTGCCCTGCAACCTGCCTTTGTCGGGGCATCCCTACTCTTCCCTTTGACGCCTCCCCAGCCTCTGTGTATTTTTAGCTTGGGTCTTCCTGAGCCTGCTGTGGTTTAGTGATTTAGTTACCCCTAATTATGGTCTCTTCCAGATAGCGAGTGCGAGTTTTTTAGCTAGGTTCACGGGGGAAACGCACTGTGTCCATTGTAAAGGAGTTATAAGAGTCCTGGTTTACAAGAACGCAGGGTCTTGATTTCTCTAGTTCTACATTCTGAGTTATGAATATTGTTGCTAGAAGGATTTGTCTTGGCCTTTCATTTGGATAGTTTTTGGTTAGTAGCATAAAAAGTCAGTATCTTAATGTAATTTTCAAAATGAACTCTTCCTTTATTTAATGTTTTTCAATGCAGCTACCATTGGGTCGCCAGTGTGTGGAACATTACCGCCTGCTAAACCGTTACTGCGTGTTTTCTCATGATGAGATGATCTGTAAAATGGCTTCCAAAGCAGATGTTCTTGATGTTGTGGTAGCATCTACGGTTCAGAAAGACATGGCTATTATGATTGAAGATGAGAAGAGGTTGCGTGAGAAGGTTGATAAACTGGTGAGTTGTAGGAAATAATATTACAATGAATGAAGGAACAGATGAAACAGTGGTGTGAAGACATGCTGGGACTTGTACTGTGTTGCCAGCAGCTCAGAGGTACATGGTACCTTCCTGAGTAGCACTGTTGATTTCAGAGGACCGCTTGGCTAAATAATAATTTATCGTGCATCTTGTTTTAGCATCTGCCCTTTAATATTGTTCAGTATGTCTCTTTTAAAGTAATGTTTGTTCTTTTAGTAATTTAGTCAGAATAGCTGACTTTTCATTAACCAAGATTTCTGTCTACCTGGTTTTACTATCTTATTTCTAAACTTCATTATTACTTTGATAAATTTAGCTTTTGATGTTTTAGCTTGGAATAATGATCTCTTCATTAGACTTTGAAGTGATGTAACATACTTTTGCAGGGAGTGACTGACTCGGAGAGAGTGGCTTTTGAGCTGTTCCCTGATGATGAACGACAGTGCTTAAAGTGTAAAACCACCTGTTTCATGTCTGCTGTTTATTGTCCATGTAAACCTGGATTATTGGTATGCTTGTACCATGCCGAGGATCTCTGTTCCTGTCCCACCTACAAATATAAACTGGGGTAAGCTTTATTTGCCAAATAATAGCAAATAGTTCTGGAGATATTTATTATATGTGGTTTGATAAGATTATCAAAGTGCCTACTCTGTTTTGTCAATGGAGCTAGTCTTGGTATTCTGTTTCTCTCAGTCCTTTGCAAATACAGTGCCTCCAAAACAAAGCGCCTTTTTTGTGCTCATCTACAAAGACTCTTTCTTTTCAGCATTCAGCTCTTCTTGCTCTATAATGGCAAAAATTGCTGGTTAAGTCAGTTTGCTTTTTTATTTATAGCAACAAGGTCATCATCCCTTACATCCAGTCCTTGCCAAGTAATATTTTTTGCTTTTGTCATCTTTCCTTCTTGTTGTCATCTTTCCTTTCCTGTTGTTTGTTACTTGTTCCTACATGGATGTAGCTTGTCCTAAGACAATTTCACAATTGCTTCAGTTGTAATGTTGAAATTGTTTTTTGGAGCAATTCAAACGTTGAAATTGTCTTAGGAGGAACCTGGTGTGGTTATATGCCTTAATTGTATAACCCTGGGTGCACAGTAGATCTTTTCTGTGTTGTATAGACCAACACATCTCGATGCCCCTCCCTTCCACCCTCCTGCTCCCCCCCAGTTTTTGCTGAAGAGTTTGAATTCTGTGCTACTTGTAGGTACCGCTATACCCTGGAGGAGCTCTATCCAATGATGAATGCGCTAAAGATGCGTGCGGAATCATACAATGAATGGGCTTCCAACGTTAATGAAGCTCTGGAGGCAAAAATTAACAATAAAAGAAGTAAGTACAATAAAAGAAGGAAGTATCTTACCTACATACCTTACATAATTTTAAATGGCTAATTTTTCAGTTTTTAGTTTCTGAAACTTAGCAACTTTTGTCTTATACTTAATGTGACAATCAAAGGAAATCATATATAATTTCATGGTTTAAAGTAAATATTTTAGCTTTTATAGTCCCAGAAATTATGCTAAACTGTCTCTTTGTGAGAAGACTGTAAATCACTGACACAAAATATAACTGAAGTTCAAATAGAAATATATTTAGTGTTGTGTTATTCAGCCTTACCATTTAAAATCCATCACAAAGGGGGACTTTTGTTAACTTAGTGTTTTTCCCAAAAGGTCTCATCAGTTTTAAGGCTTTGATAGAAGAATCAGAAATGAAAAAGTTTCCAGACAATGATCTACTGCGACACCTCAGACTAGTTACGCAGGATGCAGACAAATGTGCTTCAGTTGCACAGCAGCTTCTTAATGGCAAAAGACAAACCAGGTAAATGTTACTATATGTGTTTGCAACAAAATTGAGTCACTGAAGATAGATACCAGTGGCCAGTGATCGATGCCAGTGTTCTGTAAGACTTAAAAATGAAAGCAATCTTTTTGTCCTCTCAAGAGAGCCATCTTTTACAGGGCGAGTCACCTTTCCCGCATGTAATAAGTTAAACATCCTGAGCTTTCAATCTTTTTCTTCCTCTCTGTTTGACAGTTGGGCAGTAAATTCATTCTAACGTTCCCCGAAAGGAAAAATTGGTGTGGTATTTCCAGACAAAGCAACACCCAACAAGATACACTCCACTTGTCTTTGTGCCATGGGGACTGAAAATCTGTCAGTGGTGCATATGTCATTATATTCATTACGCTTTATGCCTTGTGGAAAAATAAAGTGTCTTAACTTCCTGAGCTGATAATGATGGGAATACTGTATGAGAGCTCTGAAAAATACTTGCTCTTTCTTTGGCAGGACATATGTTAAATCTTTTAGACAGGTTATTTGCTCAAGGAATTTGAAGATAGCGCAGTGTTTGTGCAATACATTCTTTGTGAACTGGATGTCTGGCTGCCTGGTCCTGCTAGTACTTTCCATGTCTGAAATGAATTGAAAGGAGTCAGGGGATCCAGAAGGACAAGGCCGGGTCTCCTACGTCATCAGTTTGCGACTGTATCGATGTACTAGCCTTTCTCCTGGGGATCACAAATTACCGTTGTCTGTTGCAGGTTCTTCACCCAGGCTTACAATGGCTGTATCTAGTCTCGTGGGATGATACGTTTCTAAGAAAATCTTGGGTTTATATATGTGGAGGACAATATTGCTCAAGTCCAACAATCTTAATAGCATGAAGTACTTCAGGAAAACCTGTTGTTTCTCTCTTTTCCCATCTGGACAACTTTCACCTGTCTCTGCTGCTTTGAACAACGTGGTGTTTGTCAGAGCAGTTGCTCTTTGTGCTGGTATAACTGCACATGTGTGGTTTCTGCATGTTGCCTGCCTCAGGAGGTATCTTGTAGCTTGTCACTCCCTGTGTTCTTGCAGTACTTTAAAGGCTGACTTCGAAGGACTTTGGCAGCAAAATATTCAAGTACTATTTAGACATTTTTGTAGCTGCGATTTCCTTTCCTAGTTATCCTTGTGTAAGTCTTTGTAGCAAGGACTTGATAAAAATTCAACTTCACTGTCTTGCAAACACAAGAGGATGAAGCCTCCATCACAGCAATGTAAAAATACTGCAGGAGGAAATGAAAAATTCAGCACTCCAACAGACACGATTTCTGCCAGATAGATAATTTCCAACCCAGAGATTCATGGCATTGTTATCGAAGGATTTATCCAGTCCTAATCTCTTCCTTCATTTAGTGTTGAGCCATCTCTTCTCGTTCTGGCGTTCCCAGTACACGTGTTCTCCCATCCTTGGTATTTGCTCAGGCCTCCTGATGATGAACCTGGAGCAGCAGCCAGGCCCTTTCCAGCTGGTCCGTGCCAGACGAGCGCTTCCGAGAGTCTTTCCAGCTCGTAACATGTACCTGACTTCGCTTGGCCTGGAAAGAGCGGGGAGCAATTTTTATCTTCATCTCCTTGACTAGGTCTGTTCTTTTGTCACTGTGATAGTGTATCAGCCTTTCTCACAGCTGTACCTGCCAGCTCCTTCAGCATTAGACTGTGGTGAATAATCCTCCCAGTGTTGCGCTACACAGGATCAAGGCAGTGCTTGGATTGCATTTCGCATTGGCTCCAAAGTGTTTTTAGCCCTTTTCTCTCACCATTTCTCCTTTGAGTTTTTTGTGGTGTATTTCTTGGAAAAGTCCAGTTGCATGTCTTCATAATTAGAGTTTTAAAAACCCATGTTATTTGATGGATTTTTTTTTTTTCTTAAGATTGAAGGGAGGAGTGCTCATAACCTATGTAGGGAGATAAAAAGAAGGGAATAATCTGCTTAAAATCTTAATACATGTATTATATCAAATACAGTTTCATCTACGTGAAGTTCACACATTGCAGGATGCTGGGCAGCCTTCATCACACCGACTGCCGTGTATTGGTTATGAAGGATCCTGCCTAAAGTTTGTTTCATATTTTTGACAAATTTTCCTTTATGGACTGAGTATTTTGTTTTGATCCTCAGTTTGGAGGAGTCATGCAGTAGCCTTGACTCAGCTGGAAAGGTTATCCCTGTTAATCGTGGTAGTCAGTGATACTCAAGGATTTCCTCCTGTATAGCATACACAACAGAGGAGACCAAGGTAGATGATCAATATTTGCTGAGAGTAAACCCTGTGACTCTTGCTCACAGTCTTCTCCGTAGTACCTGAAGAAATGCAGACGGGCTGTACTTCCCTGTTTCCTTTGGTTCTTACGGCGATGGGTGACTGAACCGTCCTAACAGATGCTGTTTGGAAGATTGTTCTGTGCACAGCTGTCTGAATCGGGCCAAAGGACAGTGTAGCCCTCGTCCCTCTCTGGCACTAGCATGTAGATGGTACTGGAAGGGGACAGTGCGACAGGAGGGCACGTACAAAGGGATGTTCTCACTATCCGTCCCCCTCCTTCTCCAGGCCTCATGGCACCTCTTCTGCTCCTTAAAGTCTCCAAGAGTTTAGAGACCTTGTGCGTAGAGATCTTTGTGCTTAATAACCCTGGATGGACATGGGCTTTTCTTCTGTGTGTGCTTTTTGTTTTAGGCTCGTGTAATTTCTGGTTATCAAAACCATCTCGTGACAGTCAATTTTGCAGTTTAGATATGTGTATATGTGTGTGCATGTATGTATATATACATAAATATTTCTTTATTTTTAAAACTTGTGCCTTTTCCTGGAAGATACTGCAGAACTTCCACAAAAACCAGTAAAACGTTGTAGATCATAAAACAGCCTGTGTTGTACCTGAGACTTTGAACTCATTTTATTGTTCAGCATACTATGGATTTTGGAACTCCCAATGTGATCTTGCATATCCTTTAAAAATACCTATTTTTAACATGGAATGGTAAATTAAAATTTATTTTATAGTGTTCACATTCCACTCACGCTGGCATATCCTGCTGGGGTGTTGTTTTCCTCTTTTGTTTAAATGACATATTGTGGATTAAATTGGAACCAGCATTGTAAGAGATTTCTTTCCTTTTCTGTTCAGGGTTCTCAGACCTAGTTAATATTGGCTTGAGTTTAGAGAGGTTTTTAATATTAGCCAATTTGTTAACACTTATAAGCCACTCATTTGGTACAAAGCTTTTAGATAAAAATGAAAACGATGATTTCAGCGTAAAGAGGATTTTTCAGAAGTGCCTACACTTTAATATAAAACCCATTCAAAATTGGGATTTGTTCTCTTTTGGTATGGGCATGAGGAGAGCTTACTACAATAGCTATTGCAACATAACTGAATAGTTTATCCGCAATTGCTTTGTGTTCTGGAAAAAAGCCTAATTTTATTCTGTAATAACCAGTGCTATTCCAAGGCTGAGTAGCTGTTCCAGAATACTATTTAATATGAAAGAGTATTTTCAACAATAGCTTGTTCTGCTATAGCTAACTGAAGTTTTCCCATGTATGTAAGCCCTAGGCTGCTTGGATGCTTTTGAATATTCTGTTATTTGTGAGTAAAGTTTGACTTACAAGACATCATAAGCACATTTTTGAGAAGTTGAGATTTTTATTTTTCTTTTTGGTGGCATCCAGCAAAGTTGAATTGTGTGTAATTGCAGGTACCGCTCCGGAGGAGGAAAGTGTCAAAATCAGCTGACTGTGAATGAGCTCCGGTTGTTCGTGCGGCAGCTGTATGCTCTACCCTGTGTCCTCAGTCAGACACCGTTACTGAAGGTAACTTGGAAATCCTAGGGGAAGGAACATGAGCATTTGTCATAGTGATGAATTTGCACTGCATCAGTCTCCTATCGTACTATTTGCTCCGAGAATAAATACCTTTAAACTGGCAGGCCTGGGTAACTTGCGCACATGAGTTGCTTAAGAACGGAGCGCTCTGACTTGCTGGTGTTCATTGTCAGTAGATTTCTATACTACACAGGGGAATCAAAATGTTAATGTTGTACGAAGTAATGCAAAAGCAGCAGCAGGATGACCTGGGTAACTACAGATTAAACTTTTGAGGTGAGTTAACTAGTCTCCTCTTAAGAGTGAAGCCAGGTGTATCTGAGAATATTCAAAACTCCATAATGATCTGAGTGACAGTTCTCCCATTCACATCACTTTCCTTCTTTATTAATCCAGAATCAGCTTTCTCATAGTCTTGTAATTAGATACCTCCTTGTGCTATCCACCCACGTTCCAGGAAACGACCCAGATAACCCTAGCCAAAGCTACCAGGCTAGGCTACTACCTAAATACTTGTTCTAGCAGAGTACCTGCTGCTGACGGTGAGTCAGATCACTTTGTCTCCCACGACCATCAGCTAGTGCTCATTATTTGCGCACCAGATGATCAGCCCTCAGACAAGTTGAAAGTAATTCAAGATTTGGTGTCGGGATTTGCGAAAATGTTGCATATCACACTGAGGGGTAATCAAAAAAAGGAACATAAATTCTGGGCAGCTGCAATTCCTGTCTTAAAGGAGAATGGCTTTGTGTATTCATGACTCTTGGAACCAGGAGGTGCACCTGGTGGCCAGCTCCTGAACCATCTCTTAAGTGTCCACACAAGGCTGAGAGATCAGACAGTATCATGTAACTTTGAATCAGAATAGACCCGTTCAAGCCAGCTTTATGAGTATTGCTTTTGAAGCTTTATCAGGTCTGGAATGTGTGAATCAGATTTTATGTAATCCTATTTACAGTTATTTGTTTATAGCATTGTAACTCTGAAGTTAGCTAACTATTTAAAAAGCAGAAGTTTAGAAATGCCAGACACCATCTCCATCTGGCATTCTTGAACAGGGAAATATCAAACACATATGGTCAGTGTATTCTTTTATATCATTCTCAACAATCCTAAATTATACGTAGTCATGCAAATTAGGCTGTTAATATAAATGGCCAACAGTTACTGGAGATGAGTTCACAGTTTAATATACCTCTAAAAAGGCTTTATTCCATTATGGGTGAGATTGCCTACCCTGGCAAACAACCTCATTGACAAAATACCAAGATGTCAGCTGTGAAGGAAGAACTTACTGCTGGAATAGCATTTCAGCCAGTACTAGAAGCATTGGGCAGGATGGCTAGATATAGAATAATTCCAGCCTTTGCAGTGAGATTACTCTGGCTAACTGTCCGTTGTCCTGAGTGAAGTGCAAACAGCCACAGATGTGCCTTTTTGGGGTAATTAGCTGTTGAACATATGAAGGGAGAGAGAGAGAAGGTATTGCACTGCATGGAGGAGTAAAATGCCTGTGGCTTACTGGGACTGTGTGTTCAGCTCAGAACCCTTAACAGTGCAGCAGAAATGAACCCCAGAAGCTCCACGCCCTTCCCACCTTTCTTCAAAGCCTTCTTAATCTTAACCTTGCTGTTCTCCAGCCCTCTTAATCATTCCAGAACAAACCCAGAAAACAGCACTGATGGAACACTTAAAACTTCCCTTTAGATCCTTTCTATTCTTCTGAGACCTCTTTTTGAAGGAGTTTGGAGTGGAGTTCCCTTGCTGTATGATCCTCAAGCTGGTAGGCACGTTGTGTATGAGGAGATACCAATACATACACTATGTGTTGAAGATACGCTATTTAAGTGTTCCAAATGTCATGATAATTTGCCGTGCACGTTGTGTGCATTGCAGTGTGGTGTTTGCCAGGAGGCTTGCTCTTCAATGTTTAAGCTTGCACTTAAATGTTTAAGAGATTTGGCGTTGGGTTTTCTTCTGATTTATTGTTGCATTTGTATATTTCAGGATCTTCTGGATCGTGTGGAAGCTTTTCAACAGCAAAGCCAAAAACTCCTTTCTGTAGAAATGCCTAGTGCTGCAGAACTTCAGGAGCTGTTGGATGTCAGCTTTGACTTCGACGTTGATCTACCCCAGCTGGCTGAACTGCGGATACGTCTGGAACAGGCACGCTGGCTCGAGGACGTGCAACTGGCTTCCTCAGACCAAAACTCTCTTACTCTAGATGATATGAGACGTCTTATAGACTCAGGTGTTGGACTCGCTCCCTACCCAGCGGTTGAGAAAGCAATGGCGAAGCTGCAAGAGCTCCTTACTGTATCTGAACACTGGGATGACAAAGCCAGAAATCTGATAAAGGCCAGGTAGAAGCTAAATCTTAGTGGTGCATTTTGTGGTTCCATGAGCTGTTTAGGAGGGCGATAGTTGGCCTTACTTCTGAAGGGGCTCCCGGTTGTTCATCCAGTTCACAACACGAAGGCAAAACTTGTGCCATCCAGAAGAGAAAGGGATGGAGAAGGGGGATGAGTGACTGAGTGATTTTAAACGTTGCTGTGAGCTTGCAGTGTTTGTGGTGCTCTGCTGTCACTGTGCAAGTTCTCCTTTCGCCACGAGGAAGGGGTTTAAGACACCTCTTCCTTCCTTTCTACCTTCTTCCCTCCCCCAGTGTCAGACTGGAGGATGCATGTCCCGATGGAGCTTAGATATATACTACCAACTGGTAAAATTTTATTATATGGACTGTTTCTAACATAGAGGAAATTTTTCTGGATCAGTTGGTGCAGGGGAGAAGGAAATAAGCCAAATACATCCTTACTGAGAGAACGTTCTTGCTCATTGCTTTGACCTTCTGATTTATAAAGTAAAATGGGGGAGAGCACAGTCTACTTAAAGTTTAGAAAGGTGACACAAACTTGTATGCAAGGTTTTGTCCCTCAAGATTCCTCACTTTTTAATTTTTTTTTACTTTTTAAAGTTTTTTCCCCCAGCCTCATAATTATGAAAGCGTTTGAGCATTTCTTACTCATTAGTAACCATAGTATTTTAGAACGATAACTTCATAGAGCACAAAACTGGAATAAGCTTGGTTTCACCCTCCAAAATAGAGATGCAGTTGGGCTTGTACTTTTCTAAAAATGTCAAAATCAAATTGTGAAGTACAGAAAAGCCATCTCCACTTTTTTAACCTTCTAGTGTGGAATCTCTTAGTTGGTACTGTTTTGAGGTTCAAGGAGGATCCAAGGGTCTATCGTTCAAAAGTTAATGAATGTTAAATACCCCTTAAGCCCAAATGTGTGAATATTGAAAAACTAGACAACAGACTCCGTCATATTTTTAGCATTTCTAGTAGGAGTCTATAGCAAGCAGATTTCTAAGAGCATACCTGCATTACTAATGCCCTGGTGGTACAGTAAGCGCCTGTAGTTCTGGACATAATGTCATTATTTGGTGTAACCCTTCGGTTTTAATAAGCCAGATGAGTAGAAGAACCCCCATTGTATTGCAGTGTTTTACATTCTGAGATGTTTTCTTCACATAGACCACGGCAGTCACTGAGCAGTCTCGTAGCAGCAGTGAAAGAGATAGAGGAGATCCCAGCCTATCTCCCAAATGGCGTCGCACTGAAAGACGCGGTACAGAAGGCCAAAGACTGGCTGCAGGAGGTGGAAGCTCTGCAGGTACGTAAACTGCGCCCTTGGCTTCTTGGCGAGTGGTAGTACCTGCTGTCAGGTTAACGGAGCCACACCCCGTTGTGTGCACTTGGTGCTTCAGCACCCCACTGAATTAAGAACGCTTGATCTAGAACATCCTTTGCCTCGGACATGGCACAGTTATGGGCTGATGAGTGCTGTTGGTTTTACCTCTGTTTCTGGACCTGATTTGTATTCTTTCACCTCTGCAATTAACTGGCTGCAATAAAATCTATAAAGGAGCTATTAACAAAACTCCAAAGTTAAAAAGATACTATACTATGGAGCTTTACCTTAAGGTAAATTTTGCTCAGTCACTAATAACGTGGTAATCATATTTTTGTGTACTGTTCTGCAGATGAAAGAAAAATACTGTCTTTGTAGTATCCTTACGAAGATCACTTTCTTGTTAAATAAGGTGAAACGTTTTGCATGCTGTGGAAGTCATTTTGCTAAGACGCTCCAACCACTGTCCTGACTTAAAGGAACGTGTCTTATTTTCAGCGAGTGCTTTCATAACATCAGCAAGCTAAAGAACAGCTATCCTGTAAAAGATGATCATCTTACTGCACTCCTGTAACACACAGGGTGGAGCAGCTGACCCAGTCAAAGCTCTGCTTGCTGACTCTTGAATAAACAAATCCCCGAAGTATTTAAGTCGCCAACAATATTATCTTTTCACAGCCTTCATTTGCTTGGCTAAACAAATAATTTTCCTCTAGCATCTTCTAAAAAAACCCCAAGAGTTCCTGATCCAGGAATATTCCTGATCAGACAAGGGTCCTGTCCTTGTATTTTCTCCAGTTTTGAACGCACCTTTCTGGAGCATGCCTCGTGTACTGTACCGCAGGTAACATCTCACCAAGATCTGATGATACAAGGATATTAATACTTTTACTGGTCATGGAATCGCCTCTTCTGAGGCCCCACAGAATTCATTTGCTGTTTCCACAGCTGTATCGTTAGTGATATTTCACTGTGGTTGAGAGGTATCCCCTCATTTGTTAACCACTAAGCGTGGCCAGTCTCAAGGCTGTTTCTTGTTCTATTCCTGTATGGTCGGCCTTTGATTTCATGGATTAAAATGCTTGAAATTTTGTAGTAGTTCTGTTGGAATTTTGAGGTGGAAGTTACTTGGTTTTCTCTTCTTCCTTCCCTTGTCTCTTCACCCTCTTCCATTTTTTGAGGCTCCTTCCAGCTTTGTGTGATTTCCATTTCCATGTTCACACTCGGAAATAAGTTTTCAACTGAGCAAAAAGCTGATGGCAGAGATTGAAAACCAGTCTTCCAAACAAGAGATCTATACGGGTTTTCACCTTGGCTTCTAGCACTTCCCACTTGAATCTTTTTTTTAACCTTTCAGACCGTTTTATTTGTGGACCCAGGTTCCTTTCCTGTGTTTTTAGGTTCTTTGCTGCTTCTACAGTTCAATGGCAGCTTAACTCGCCCCTCTTCTCACTTCCCGCTTCCCCTCTTCTGTTAGCACGATTGCTCGGGCAGCCGGACACCGTGCTAGTTCAAGCCCAAGTGCATAATCGTAGCCTGGACGGACTCTTGAAGAGGTTCGTGGCTCAGCCTCACAAGTACTCGAGCCAGGGTCAGTGGGACTGCACAGATCAGGAAGGGGTGGGACTGGGATAGCCCTGACTTCACTTTGATACAAGTTGCCAAATATTTTCTTAAATTTTCATTTGTCCTCGTGTTTTTTCCATAAAGTGAACTCTGATCTGACTTACCAGTATTTTCAGGCCTATCTGAACTAAATTCTTTTGAGTCAAGAAGCTTTTATGTAAAAAAATGAGTTGTCCTGGGCTTTAAAATTTTGAAGGAACAAAGTTCATGTAATACTAACTTTTGGGGGCTATCGTGAGAGGACTTAAGCGAATTGTTCTTGGCGTTTTCTAATTTCTTGTTTTGGATTCTGAAATTCTGCCCACTGAATATGGAAAAATGTCTGTGCCAAGAATTTTTGCTTCAGTTCTGCAGAGATTTTAGTGAATGCCTGCAGTCATTGTGACTTGCAGGAAGTTCTTGGTGTCGGTGCTTTGAGGTTTGCTGCTAGAGTCGTTGGGGTTGTTCTGGATGAATAGTCCTCCAGTCCCACATCACTGCCTATTTTAGAAATTACTTCTCAGTGCTGCTTTTCTGCTGGACCTCTTGTAACTGGGTTGCCCTAGGCATAGGCTGCTAAGTGAATGAACAGAGCTCGCTTTCGAATGGCACGTTGGATACTTGAGATGGTTCCTTGGTCTTGGCGTGCCGGGGACTGGGTTAGACTTGACTTCTGGGTCTATTTTTAAATTATTTTGATTTTCTGCTGTGAATGCAGATTGTTAGATAGGGAGTCTGCTTAAATTGTTGGCAGTCTCTCTTTTTTTTTTTTTTAAACTGTCACTTGGTAAGTGGTGGGGGGTTTTTTTGTTTTCCCCCAAGTGTTTCATTAGTTTTGTCTGTGTACTTAATGACTAGTGCATGAGAAACACAAACGTTGGGATAACAGCTATGGAAGTGACTGAAACGTCTAAGCAGTACATTCTTTTTTACAAGCTTTACCTTCAGTTAATCTGAATGGCGTGCTGTGATTCATGGAAGCGGTATGTCTTATATACATCAAGCATTTTTTAATTTATAATCTGACAGGTTGGAGGACGTGTGCCTGTACTGGACACGCTGGTAGAACTTGTCACAAGAGGTCGATCTATTCCAGTGCATCTGGACTACCTGCCGAGGCTGGAGTCCTTGGTGTCAGAAGTTCAAGTGTGGAAGGAGTGTGCAGCTAACACGTTTCTGTGCGAGAACTCCCCTTATTCTCTTCTGGAGGTAAGAGATCTCAGCTCTGGAGAAGACCACCACTCACACCACAGCAAAAGCACATCTGCGTTACAGTATTAACTCGTGAAATAGCAGTAAACATTAAGTATATTTGCAGAATTGTTTTAGGATTATTTTAACATCTTTTTATTAGATCGACCATTAGTGATCATTTTAAACTTTTAAAATGCTTAAGATTTGGCTATACTTTCTCTGTTCTTCTTAGTCAGTGGCTAACGAGAGCGTGCTGTGCCGTAGTCTGACATTTTCAATATAAATATGGGAATATTGACATATTTGTGGCACTGAATTTACTTCACTGTGTCAGGCTGCAGCCGCTGGAGTGCAGGTTCATACCCGCTTCACCCACCTCAGCGTGGTGAGGGCCAGACCTTACGGTCGGGCTGTGGTAAGGGCGAGGCTGTAGCTGCTTTAGCTGGTCCTCTGAACCTGCTGCGTGTGTGTGAACACCTGCAGTCCCTGAGCAATCCACGCTCTGGCCTACGCTGAGCCCCTCTTGCCCCCAGCCCTCCTCTCTCCGTTAGGGCCGACGGGAATGCAGGGCAGCCCCTGGAATCCTCTACTGTTTTCCAGGGCTTGCAGCTTAAATCATGTGGAGGCTGTTCAGTGTATCAGCTGTCTGTATATACCAGCAATCTAAATGAAACACGGAGGTGTTTGTGGTCTGCCCATTTTATAAAATTGAATTTTAACCTTCCACCTCTCCCCATTTTCCAGATAACCTCATCCTAGTCCCCCAAATCTTTGGAAAAAAACGCAGGAATCCCTCTTCTAACCAGTCATACATGGCTGTGTTAGGGCAGGACGAATGCGTTTAAAATGTTGCAGACAATACTGCTTTTCTGTCCACCAGGTGTTATGTCCCCGGTGTGATATTGGAATGCTGAATCTGAAGAGAAAGCAGAAGAAGTTGAAGGAGCCAGTGCCAAGTGGAAAGAAGAAAAGCACTAAGCTAGAGACTCTGAGTGACCTAGAAAGGGCTCTCTCCGAGAGCAAAGATACTGCATCTGCGGTATGTGGTTTAAGATTATTTTTTTTAACTGGAGTTTCTTCTAAGTTCTTTGAATCTTTATGTTTGCCCCTCGCGCAGGAGTGTTCTCTTCCACTCTTTTCTCCTTGCTGTGCTGTTCTGCAGAAGGACTTCTAGGACTGTGCTTTTCTGTGCTTGCTTCGGACTTCCCAAAATTGCTTTTAGTGGAAAAAATGTGTGTTGTCTTTGTGCATGAAGGAGCCTTACAGTTTGCCAGGCGATGCCCGTAGCCTAACAAAGCACAGGAAGATAAAAAATTGAGACCTATTTTCCCCCACCATACCAAAACCTTATTAAAGCTAGGATAGGGTTTTCCCCAGTCTGATCCTTTCAAAGAACACAATAACCCAACACCATTTATAATTAAAACAAACACCATAAATAATTAAAGAAAACCTCATGTGTTATGAAGTCAATAAAACACTAGTTCGGGGTAGAGCAGACTTAGTCGCTGCCAGTAAAGTGCTTCATCCCAAAAGCCCTATTTCAGAGCCTCCACCAGGGTCAGATTAAACAACGTCCCATGATTAATGAGGAGCAGTAGACTGATTTGGTAGGGTTTGAATATAATTGTCCCTTTAGGTGTGGGACATTTAAGTTTTAACCTGTGGCAGCTAGTTGAAACCTGTACGTTCGGTGCTTCGGTTTTGGCCTCCCTTGTCTGGAAATCCAGACTTGCAGACTGCGTCCCTACGAGTGCTGGAAGGAGAAGAGGCTGGGTCCTTTGAACCGCACACCCTTCTCCTCTCTGACTAGGCAATCTCTCGTTAACGGCTGGGTATTGAAAGAGAAGGATACTCACATGGACCGCACCCAGGAAAACGCACTCATTTAGTGTGGCAGGTTTTGCTTCTGACACGAGGGGAACAAGAATGTTCTTGTAGTGGAGGTTTGGATGCTTTCACAACCCAACGCTGTAGCTGCAGTGCTCAGCACCCCTGTGTACGCAACGCAGTGTGCTGTGCCCGAGTCCCGTATCTGCCCATGCTGGACACAGTTGTCTGATTTTTGCATAGCTGATTTTTCTCTAGTCATCGCATTTCAAAGCCATGATGTGTGAAATAACTGTTTTGTGTATATTTATAAACCCTCCTCTATGCATTTATTTTTAGATACATAATAAAATGCATAGAATTTATTAGTTGCAGCTGCTACTAATAGCCTTTATGAAACTGAAATATATTGCTATCTTTAATAGCAGCTAATGCTAAAGATTCCTTGAAAAAAGGATCATGTAGATCGTGTAGAAAGGACAAACACCACATTCAGGAGTACACCCGAATTGCACTTGGTGTTTACAGACCCCAGAGCCAGTACTTAGGTCAGGGTGCGGCCCTGTGCACTTGACAGCGTGTGCGAGGTGGGTATCAGAGATGCATTTGTATTTCTGAAAACTGCCCAGATAGTTTTACAATTACAGAGGGTCAGACTACTTATTTGAGAGACGTGTTCACAGGGAAGTACCTGCAAGCCAAATCTGCACTTGTTTCGGAATTTAAGCTGCTTTAATGCAGGTAATGTTTTTGTAGTACAAAACATGAAGGATTTGGAACAGAGAGGAAGGGAGTTAGGAGGTTATTTTTTGCAAAGGAATAAGCTTTGTATCTCTGGGCCTGATGACAAAACAGAAGGAAACTGAAGTCATGTCACTGCACATCCTCATAACTGCTTCGCTTCAAACATTCAAAGCCTTGAAGGCGTACGGGGGTGAGGAGCTCCGCAATGATCTGAAATCCTCGCTGGCACATCTGAAGAGCGTGGTTGTGCAGAGGTCACCCTGTTTCTAATGGGTAATGTTCCTTTCGAGATTACATCCCTTTCTTTGAACTCCCTTTTAGATGGCTACGCTTGGGGAAGCCCGATTAAAGGAGATGGAAGCGTTGCGTTCTCTGCGAGCAGCAAACGAAGTGAAGGTGCTGTCTAGCGAAGAGGATACAGAACTGAAAGTCTGTCTGTGCCAGAAGGAGCCGGCTGCTCCGATGATACAGTGTGAACTCTGCAGAGGGTTCTTCCACACCGGCTGTGTTTTGGTGCCCAACGTTTTGCAGGGACCTCGTGTGTGGCTCTGTCCACACTGTCGTCGATCAGAAAAGCCACCTTTAGAAAAGATCTTACCGTTGCTGGCCTCCTTGCAGCGTATCCGTGTGAGGCTTCCCGAGGGGGATGCCTTACGGTATATGATCGAGAGAACTGTGAACTGGCAGCACAGAGCACAACAAATGTTATATTCAGGGAATCTAAAACTTATACAAGACAAAGTTGGCTCAGGATTATTGTACAACAGGTGGCAAGCCGCAGCAGGCCAGTTGCCAGAGACAAACAAGGTGAGGCTGAGCTGCTTCCGGGTTTCCTGGCGGTGGGTGGTGCGTGGTCAGCAGGATCAGCCTGTAACGCCTCCCTGGGTTTCGGGTTCCTTGTATCTGTATACAAACCCTGGCAAGGCAGATTGTTTATGTGTTGCTTTACAGATATAAGGAGCTCGGGTTCTGCCTTGACGGTTAGCCAGGATGCCTGTGTCCTCCAGCAACAGCTTCCTGTTCTCCTTCTGCTGGAGCCCTGGGAACAATTGCTCCTACAGGGCCTATTTTCCCTTCTCCTCCTCCCAGCTCCTACGCTCTGATGTGACACTATTAACGACGGAGTTGCTGAAGCTATTGTTTCTAGAGTGCTTAGTATTCAATTAGTCTTTATATTCTGTTCTTGCAAGTATTTCAGTACAGTTTTAAGTGTTGAGAATTAGTAACAGAGGCACAAACTGTCCAGTGTGTTACCAGCTTAGCTCTCAGACGAGGTAGTTTTTAACAGGGTATCTTCATCCGTGACTGCTCCTTCTTCTCCGTATCACTTCACTAGAACTGCCAAGCTGAATATTCTGCTAACGTTACTGAGTTAAGCTACAGCAACTGTTTCAGGTGTGGTCATGATGGAGTTTCAGACTTCCACCAGTAAAGATCTTTCAGCAAAAAGCACAGAGAAAGTGGGGAAATGGGTTAAGCATTTCTAGAGTTCCTGAGATGATAAATACAGAAAAAATCTGAAATACAAGGTCTGTGCAGCATAAAGAACATAAAACATCCCAAAATGAAATGTGCTCTGTTGCTTTTACTTTTTGATTGAAAGGCCTTAGTTTTGCTAGTCCAACCCTGTTACGGTTAGTCTGTGTGTTTGTGTTTTCTCACTCGGTTATGTTAAAACATAAAATGTGCCACGTGTGCTTGAAAGAGGTATCGTAGCTGCCTCTCTGGTGACTCAGCTATACCAAGTTGCTTGTGTTGACCAAATCTTTCAAATAGGCAAGCCTAGTTCTAGAAATTAAAACTATGTTTAGGCATCTAAGAGAATTTTTCTGATAATTTAGGTTTGAAAGTACCTTTTCACTAGACCAACTAATATAGTTGAAAAAAACTGGGCAAGATTTTGGCATATAAGTTGATGTTTGGGCCAGAAATGGAAACAGTAAGCTTAGTTCTGTTAGCACAGTTTTATTAGCTCAGCGTGGTACCGTGAGTTTCCTCCGACCTGAAAGCAGTCTAACCATTTTTGTGTGGTCTGGAGCTCAAGTCAGTAACCCCCTAAATCAAGGTAACTGTAGCAGAACTAGTTCGGGTCCTTGTGGCCGCATTTCCCAAATCAGAAGTCCCTGGGAAGCTCCATGGAAGAGCATCAGACCACGTGCGTCAGCTTGGGACCCTCGCTGTGCCTGAGCTCAGGGGCCTTCCTGGAGCCAATGGTACTGAGGGCAGGTCAGAGGTGGTCTCCAGAGCCATCTCGGCACAGGCGCTGAGCTAAAACTGTGGTCTCGATGGATTTGAGGTGGTTTTTCGGCGAATCTAGTGTCTCAGCGTTGCTCTCCTGCCCTGTAACAATTTTATTTTCCCTGTTACCTGGGGTAATCCAACATTCTCATTCTCCCAGAGACACTCGTAGCAGTAACCACTGGAGCTGGGCTTTTTTGGCTCTGGCCAAAGTGGAGGATGTGGAGCGTTTAGATGAGTTTGATTCACTTGAAAAACAGCTGTGAGAATTGCTGAGAGACAGATTTTGAAAGGGGCCCAGGCACTTGAATTAGTGAGGCAGAAGATATTTCAGAAGACATCTGGTGAGATGCCTTTCTGACACTCGTGAGTCCAAAACTAACACTTGCTGGCTTACAGAAGTGGCCTTTGCATAAGTAAGCGCACGTTTTGCCATTGGCATGTCTTCTGTGCGTGCTGAGGTGAAGAGAAGTGCTTCAAACCAGGCTGGTGCCTCATTGGATCAAGGCAGTGAAGAATCACTTCTTTATTGTGCACAAAAGGAGGAAACTGTAATATTTACCCAGAGTCAATTCTAGAGCTGAAGCCCTCGCTTCCACAAGTCGGGGATTATCCCTGCAGTGACTCTGCCTGTGTTGTCTCTGCTCCACAGGCTCGTTCTCCTCTGGTAGAGCACGCTGCTGCGTGGGCTAGCACTAGGGCTAGCTTCCGATCTCTGTGGAAATGATAATTCACAGCTAAGAATTCTGGCAATAAAGTTGCTTTTGCCTGTTTCCAGGTGTAGGACGAAGGATTTGGGTCTATTAGATTGAACCGTTTGTAGGAATACAAGATTTAAGCAATTGTAAGAGAAAGAAGTTTTGATTCTATTGCAGTTATTTGACACTTCAAAATTACATGTTTAGTGAAAATATCTATGCATTATGTTTTGTTTTGTTTTCTAGGTTTCCCAGACAATTGGAGCTATGTCATTCTCCATGCCTCATGACTGGGATAACAGAACCATATATTTACATTCTCCATTTTCTACAGGACAGCACTGCAAC
>NW_008824402.1:526058-538325 GCF_000699105.1 Pygoscelis adeliae | reverse complement strand
GTGTTTGGAGGAGAAGAGAGGGTGTCCTGGTCAACAGGAGATGGCCAAGGCAGGGAGGCACGTGACTGTGCGGTGCGTCTGGTTGCTTCTCCATCCACTCAGCAGCTTTGGAACTTAAACTTCTCAACGATACAAATTTCCCACATGTAATGAAAAGATGTGGCGCGGTAGGAGAAGTGTCAGCCGAGAGCTGGCCCCGTCCCACGTGCACAGCACGCAGTGGGCTGTGGCCAGCCAAACGGGCTGCAGGAGGGGAGGCGGATGGGAGAGGAGAGGGGAGGGGGGAGACTGTTGAAATTGTAGGAGCTGGATGGGAACAACGTGGGGAAGTAGTGCTGGAGAGCACAGGGTACTTAATCCATAGGACACGAGCCCACGTAAATTTTGCTGCGGCACAACTGTCACAGAGTGGCAGAGACTTGAGAGTTTTCTTAGCTGCTGTGGCTGCTGCTCAGCTCCAGGTCACTCAGCGCCGGTTCTGCTGCTTCCTAGCTCAGACTTTGTGTTTACTGGACTAACACAGACATGCTATAAATTGCATCATTTTATGACTGTAAAAGAAGCATTTATCGTCTCTTTCCTCCTGATGCATAATGCTCCAGGGATACAGGTCTAGCCTTATCTTCATGTTTTCAAGTCAGTGCAGCTTAGTCCATACTAATTTTACACGAGACACTTAACTTCAGTTTAACGTTAGTTAAAGTCAAACAAGGCAGTCCTTTGTACAACCAGGTTTAGCTGTCCGGCTGTATTTGAGTTGTACTGAGTACTATATTAAAAAGCTGCTACTTACACAATGATTTTGACTTCCCCTGGCTGTGACTATTTCAAGAGCCCAATGCAGGTTTGGTAAGCTCGATCGCAGCAGTAGGTGGTGACTGCACAGCAGGACTCAGCTGTGCGAGGCTCATCCTCTCAGCTTTTCTTCCTCTCCTCTCTTGGCTTCACTTACGGATTTCACTCTGTGTGTTCACCTTACCCACTTGTCACGTAGTGAGGGGATCAGCACACTTCTTGCAGGTTCAGAAGCAGGAGAAATTGCCAAGGATGATGGCAATTGCTTATCCTCGAACCAGCAAGAAATGCAAGCCTGGAAGGGTACTGAGCCACAGTGCAGTAACTTCTGTGCAAGCCTTTATCTTTCTTTTTAACCCTGCTGTTAAAAATGAGCAGTGAAGAGGGAACAGATAAGAATTAATTCATACAGTTGCAGATTTTGAAAAGTCTTTCACAGTTATTTTTTTTTTATGTGCTACTAGAGAAGAATTTTCATTATCTGTGCAGTTCTCGTCAGTGCTGACACTGAAGAATTCCTTTTCTCCTCTCTCCCTGTCTTTCATAATAGTCATTAGCACAGAGCTGGATGAGCTGATGATGGAAGCCCAGCTGCTACAGGTTTCTCTGCCTGAAATACAGGAGCTGTACCAGATCCTATTCACAAAGCAAAGCCCTGTTTTGCAAACAGAGCAGAGGTCATCCGTTGGACCGACAAATGAAAAGGCAAGTGTCTGGCAGCAGCAATGAGATTGGGGTCACTTATGGGTTCAGGCAGAGCCCTCCAAAGCTCTACAAAGAGGTTTGTGTCTGTGTCTGTACTTCCACGAAAATATACTTTCCTCGTTCAAAAGGGGTCAAGAAGTTGGTAACTTAATGAATTTGTTACAAACTATTGAATATAATTTGTGGCCTAATGCATTTTTGCAATTTGAATCTGTTTTTTGTGGTCACTGTCTGTATTTTAAATACATCTATCCTAATTTGACTCTTGTCCTGTGTTTAAGAGGCTTTCCAAGAGAGCTGCCTCTGAAGCAGTGGACTTGGAGGCAGGAAATGAGAATCTTTTTTTCCATAAATTCTGTCACTGGAGTGTGACCCTACCCTTTGCTCCCCTTACACATCCCGCTTCTGCTGAAAAGCCAGCACTCTGCCAAACTCTGCACTTTTACTTAAGCCTATTCCTAAAAGCAGAGTATGTAATAAGAGGGTAATGAGCGTTAGTTGCATACTTACGATTTTGCCAAAATATCTTTCCAACAGAATGAGTGTTGCCGAGGAAGAAAGGATGGAATTAGTTACATGGAGAGAAAACTAAAGCGGCG
Source organism: Pygoscelis adeliae (assembly GCF_000699105.1). NCBI lineage: Eukaryota > Metazoa > Chordata > Aves > Sphenisciformes > Spheniscidae > Pygoscelis > Pygoscelis adeliae. The sequence goes on along the minus strand of NW_008824402.1, from coordinate 536,226 downwards.
TTTTGAGAGAGAGAGCTTCTATGATGAGAAGAGAGCAAGAGTAAAAAAAATAAGAACACCCAAAAAGAAGAAACTGAAACTCAATCACTCAAAGGATCTCTGCACTAACAAACTGGAGAGAGAGCGGGAGCGTCTCTTTGAGATGCAGCGTTCCAGTGAAAGCCACTTGCTTCCCTCAGACACGTCATTCTCTGAGCAGGAGGACTCTGAGGATGAAGATGCCATCTGCCCTGCTGTGAATTGTCTCCAGCCTGAGGGAGATGAGGTCAGTAGAGGCAGACCCGCTGTGCTGTACTGAGTGCTGGGATCTAGGTCAGCTGCCCTGAAACCGTTTGACTACGAAGTACTGTGTACAAAGAGAGCGTGCGGCACTTAGTAACCCGGAGACAGTGTCTGCCACTGCTGGGACACGTTTAGTAACGATCCTTCCCACCTTCTCCAAGAGCAGCCATGCAGCTGGGGCTGGGGAGGGCAGGTGGACATCAAAACATCTGCATGGAATCGGGAGGAGGAGGGGGGTCTGCGCAGACACTGTTTTCATCTGTGCTCTTGAACTAAGGGTGTAGATAGGCCTTGTGGGCTGCAGCCTTTCTGTGGACGGGGGCAGTGCCTTGGAGCTCTGCACAGGCCCATCCCTACGGGAAAATGGAGAAGAGGGTCATCCCCAGGTGCCTGGGAGGGCTGTGGTGAAGTTGCCGTCCATGATCTTGCTATAGGTGGGAAAGCAACAGGAGGGATAAGGGAAGTGTGCCCTTCTCAGCTTCAGAGGAGCAGGACTGCAGGAGTCCAGAGAACAGTGAGCGTGAGCGGAACATCCAGCACTAGCCAGCTGTAGAATGGGACATTTCGCACTCATTTAAATAGATTAAGTGCCCGGAAATGACTAACGGATGCTGTATTTGCTTGGTCCTTCTCTGAACACCAGTGTGTCTGTTCTTCCCCAGGTGGATTGGGTCCAGTGCGACGGCAGCTGCAACCAGTGGTTCCACCAGGTGTGTGTGGGCATCTCTCCAGAAATGGCAGAGAAGGAGGACTACATCTGCATCAGCTGCACTGGGAAGGACTCTCAATATCGGAAGTAAAACTCCCCATAAACCATTCAGGACTTGAGTAAAGAAGGTTATCAGAGTTTTCCAATAAAGCCACAGGGGCTGGTTTAAGAACGAGATTGCAAATGGTGCTACTTCTATCCTTATGGGATCATTTTCCAGAACTCAAAACAATTTTTGACACTTTTGTATTTTCCCTTGATCTGTTTGTGGTTGTTGAGGTTTGAGATGCTGACTGTTTAGCAGGGGTTTCCACCAATTTGGAAGGTATTTGAAACATGCACCTTTTATTGTACAGCATTAAATTACCTCTCTGGGATTTGCCGGCGTATTTAATTCAGCTTGGTTTAGGTGCAAAAAAACCTGCACCACGAATTTTCCAATAAATCCTCTTTTGAGGAGATCCCTGTTTACTCTGTTAACTCTTTGGAGACTTTAGTTTTTTTCCACTTTGTTTTTCGTAGACTAGGTTTATTTATCTGAGCAATAACTTCTATGTCTGGTTTCAGTGACTGGAATGACAATTCTGAACAGCGTGTTGCTTCTAGCATTGGTTGATGTACAGAAAGCAAATGTTAGATCCTAGTGTCACTGACAGCCCAGTGATGTAGAAGACAGGAAAAAAAAAAAAGCTCTGTAAAGTAATTGCCACAGCTGTATTTTGGCTTTCTCCTTTTTTGGGTAGCTTGTATCAAATGTTGCAGTTTATATTGTGGAATAAACCCCTGGTTATGTTATAAAATTAAATGTTGGTGTTTTTAGAGAGCTTGAAATGCAGCTTCATTTCCCTCTGGGTCGATACTGATTGCATCGATGAGTTCTCTTACTCAAGAGAAATCCACCTTTAAAACAAGAAATGCAAAAGCCGTGATATTTTCTTACCTTACTTGTATATTCAAGTTTGGAAGGAGGATGCAGATCAAAATGTTATTCACACCAAAAAAAAAAAACCATCCCACACTTTCTCAAGTCTTTTGCAAAGCTTTTCCAAAACTGAAACTATTTACAGGTTGGGTGAATAAAAAGTAGAAACTACAATTTGTGATTTGACAGGGGCGGGAATGGGGAATTCACGCAGGAGGCCAAGGTGTGGGGCAGCTCCTTCTGCCAGCCTTGTCCAGCTGGCTTCGGAAGGAGAGACTTTCCCCGCAGTCTGCGTTGCAGCAGGACACGTGCGGGTGCTCCACGGAGCACTCTGCCTGGCCACGGGCAGACTCCTTTCAGCTGCTTCTGCTTGCATTTAGGAATGAGGAATGAGGAAATTTCTGGACTGGTTACGATTCTATCAAAGACTGTTCAGGGACCTTAGCCTGGGGGTAGGAAGGGGCAGTGCAGGTGATGGCATAGCGGTGCTGCCTCAGAGGGGACTAGACCTCTGGGGAGGAGAGGTCGTTTGTTTAAGCCCGCCAGGCACTCCATGTGGGGCTACACCCGAAATCCTTTGGAGAGCAATTGCTAATGCAGAATATAGTTGTTGCTCCTTTGGAAGTGGCCTGGTGACAGTGGTATGGCTCCGTGGCCTGCCAAAGGTGGAACTTCTGGAGCCCTGGAAGGTGGGAGGTCTAGGAGATCTTTGTGTCGGAGAGAGCGCTCTCCTTGCAACATCATGTCATCACCAAAAATGTGGTGGTGGTGGTATTCCCTCCGTTCATCATCGAGAGGAATTTGCTGGTAAATTTTTCCCTGCTGGTTTTAGACCTTTTCCCACGGGCAGAAGTGCGCAGAGTCTCTGGGCGTGGGGCAAAGCCTTCCAGCCGTATGTGGCCGATAGTGACGTGGTGGATCTCTGCGTGGAATCAGAACTGTGCAGGAGTTAGATTTCCCAGGGGGTTTGGTCTGGGGTCTGGTGGTTTGGGTTGTTTTTTTTTAACATTGAGTATGCTTTTTAGTCTCATGTTGATTTTTAACTGTTAGAGAATCTTCAGCCGGATATAGATGATTTGTCTAAAATGGCTGGTGTGGGGGTGTGGTGTACTGACCACACGAACGTTAGTTGAATGTGTATATGCTTCCATAGGGTGACTTGTCTTTTTTATTTACTGTACCTGCCAAAAGGATGTTTTGTGGTTTTTTTTTTTTTGGAAGAAGTCTTTGTGCAACATTAAGATAACAGTCCGAGCTGTGGAAAAAAACCTGATCTGTAATAACTTCCTTTTAAAGGGGGCAGACGAACAAACTTGAAATAGAAAGAGCTTGCACAGTGTTTTGATGTAGCCGAAAACATTACAAAAGTTTCTCTCACAGTATCCCTTTTATTTTTTTTTTTCCATTGAAGAAATGGCTGTTTACCAAAAAGTGCTAGAGGAAATACGATGCAATTAAGTTTAGCATGATGATTCGGTATAGGACCAAGGGAAAGTTGTCATTTTGTGGACTGTAGGGGCCAGGAGACCTTTGTGGTCCTGACAAAAAAATTCCTCATCAGGATTAATGAATGCAGTACAATTGGAGCGTGATGTTTTGGAAATTACCACATCTTTGCTTGAAAATTTTCAAGAAACGGAAAACCCGGTCCCTGGGTGACCTACGCCTACAGTCCGGGATGTCTCCTTAAGGATTTGCGTTTTATTTCCTGCTGGAATTGCGACCTCAGGAACGAGTGGCTGGAGGTTGCTGCGGAGGTGGTAGTGCCTGCTGCGCCACGGGGCTGTGCCTGTTGGATTTCATCCCCATGGGGATACTTCAGGCTGGACTAGGTCGGGTTTTGACTTTGTCAAACTAAATAAGCGAGAGATGTGCTGTTTGCTTCAGGGCGGGCTCTTCCGTGAGCATCCCTTGCACATTCCTCATCAGGGAAGATGATGAGGGCAGAACACGCTCAGCAGCAGGGTCTGCGAGGATCAGCCATCCCTTTCACCCCGCTTCTTGTCCATCCTAGATTTCCAGAGGATAAACCAAAACAAGCAAAACAAAAAAGACTTTCCCACCCCATTCTGCTTCCTTTTTTTAATTTTTTGTAGAGTGAAGCAACCAAGTACGTCAACCTCCCTAGATTGCTCAGATCCTAATTCTTTATTTAATAAAGAATAGTTTATGGCCTCTACATTAGTTTAATCATAAAATAGGACAAAAGTCAAATTAGTTACCCTACCTGTGGATTCGAGGCTGAAAAATCTGCTTTTATTTAAAGCCTGCCTGTACCGTCCATCAGACGTCGGGATCATATTTGTTGTGCCACCGTTAATCTGCTTGATGCACGCTTTCTCGTGCCACCCGAGGAGCATCAGAACAGACTAATACATGCCCAGCTGCATCGGTTGTGGTCACACAGCACCAATAAGATAATTGATCTGAAGGAGAGACAAGGGTTTGGTTCCACGTGCTTCTGGTCTTTAAACTGAAGCCCACGCTGCTGGGGCCGTTGGTGCGTATTTCCAGCACCCAGCTGCAAAGTTCCTAAATTGTTTGAATTGGTCTTTCCAGGACTCCGACCTGAGAGCTGAGAACCAAAGGCAGAAGGTAGGCAGCTTTGGAGGACGATTGGAAACGATGGTAACCAGATTGGTCACCGTGTGCTCTGGTCCACAGTGGTGGCCGGGCATCGGTGTGGATCTGCAGCCTCGGATCTCTGCAGAAAGCTTCTTCTGAAGGTGGCAAAAGAGATTTTAGGCAGTTGTGTCAGCACTTGCTAAATGAAGGTGTCGGAAGTGGTGCTGGTTTTCTTCACCATCTTCTTATACCACCTCACGTGCCATCCGTTTTCTCTACTCAGACCCCGGTAATGCATACACAGGATTTATTTTCCACAGGCAGGAACCGCTGCTGGAATTGCACTGTTGGTGTGATCAGTGGTCAGCCCGACTGGCCACCAGCAAAGACAAAAACGGGTGGAACAAAGTACGTTGGGAGAAAAGAGCATGCCGAGGATCTGGTATAAACTTCTTGTCTCATCCAGTCCTTCCCTTCCCCAGCACCTTCTGGGTGATGGTCTGTGCTGAGACCTCTTCTTTGGGGTGAGAAGACAATTTTGGCAGCCAACGTGGGGCTCGAACCCACAACCCTGAGATTAAGAGTCTCGTGCTCTACCGTTCGTTGCCAACTGGGGTTAAACCACAACAAAAGGTATGCTGTTCAGGGGTTAAAACGAGTTCCAGATACAGAAAAGGATGTAATTTCTTAGGGACAACACATCAGTCCCTGATATTTTGTATACAGTTGAAATTTGGGTATACAAACAGAACTGATTCAGGGAGAGGGAATGTTCCCTTCACAGCTGTGGAGTCGTGTGTTTACGTATTAAATGGCACCCAGAGGGGAAAACCAGAACTGAAATGTGGTCTTTGTGCATTGTGGGACTTCAGCAGTCATTTGTTAGCCCGACACAAGGATGGGGATGGGGGGGATGTCTAATACTGACTAAATACATATATATTCAAGTAAACAATGCAATAACAAACACAGTTAATTTTACAGCTCGACACAGAAGCTGTTTTGTGTTACAGCTGACTGTGATGCGTGGAGGATTGTTTAAGCATTAGCACACTTCAGGGAAAAGGGAGTTACAGTGAGGGACTCAGCTGTAGGCCAGATCCCTACCAGGGCAGACAACAGATCAACAAAGAGAAGAGCAACGATGAGTGTTTTGGCTGCTCTGTCCGCAGGAGGAGATGTGTTTGTAGGACGTGACTACGTGTCACACGGGATTTAGGAAGGAAGGGTCTCCAGAATACACACACAGGCAGCAGCTACCTGGAAGCAACATTAAGGAGCTGAGATGACTCTTCCAGCTGAGTCTAGAAATGAATGTGCTTTTCCAAGAGAAGGGTTGAGGTACAGCCTTGAAAAATAGCTTATCGTTTCTTCAGAAGTGAACAAGACGCATATTGAGAGTTCTCCTCTAGGACATAAACGTGTCAGTCTCTGAAGGCAACAGCCCCACACCAAGAGGAGCATCAATAAAAATAAAAGCTATGTCTGGAAGAGGAGATAAAGCAGTCACATTAGATTAATAGTACTGCAGGTTCAACGCTCAGCTTCTATTCGAGGCAGACAAAAATGGTATCAGCGGGTTCCAGTAAAAAGATCTTGGGTAGAAGGAACAAATATTTTATGGAAAAGCATGTGTGATGATGCGATATGCTGCTGGGTCCAAAATTCCAAGAACTGAGAGAGGAAGGTGTGCTGAAACGTCGTTGAAAAGAAATACTGACATACCCTAAATTAAAAGCAGTGCAGCTTCATGAAGGTACCTTATGTACCTCAGTTTTTCAAGTTTTGAAACATTTGTTAATCCTACTACTTACAGCAACGTTTTTAAAGGTACTTGGCTGTTTAATCACAATACTGGGACAGATTTTATGCATGTGTGCTTGCTTCCTGAAATCTGTGTAAGCTCGGCATCTAAAAATGTATAAATATTTTATAAAAAGTAGTAAAAACAGTAGCTCCTTGTCTACAGAACATGCAATTCGCTCGAAGAGCATCTCCATCACCCAGGGCTTGTTAAGGACGAACCAGTATTTGTCGGGTGTTTGGGCTGCTTCAGTGTCTGTTGGGCTTTTGGGGTTTCATGTCCTTGTTGCTGCCTGGAGTTAAATTTTAACCAAGTGGGGAAGGGTCAGGCACGTACCATGTAATGCCCCCGGATAATGCCTTGTAGTTCGGGCTGATGCTCCGCCTGTTCCTTGTGCTGGCCCCGATTTCTCTTGGAGGACTTTTGCTGGTTACAACAGTCCCATGTCAGCTGCAACGTCTTTCTGTGGGGTCTTCCTTGGCCCGGGTCCACAGGGGAGCTCAAGGGCTTGTGTGCCTTGCCCATGAGTTGAAACATCACAGGAGGAAACAAGTTCATCATAAAATATCTTTTAATGCTAAGAATATAATTCTTTGTGGTGACTGAACTTTCTTCCCTAAAGCATGTCAAAAGAAATGATAAATGTCAGAACCCGTTTGGCTTTGAGGCAAAATGCATGGCACTTGAAAGGCGAGCTCTAAGTTTGCTGGCTCTGCAGGAAGCATCTATGCAGAAAACCTGTGAAAAGACCATGCAATGTACAAAACAGATGGGAGTTCAAACCTGAAAAAGCCTGGAAGATTCAAACAAATATAATTTCCACAAATATGGAAGGACAAGTTGGAGCATTTAGAGCAGTTGTACGGTCACTTGAGCAAAAAGAAGGATTATGGGCTAGACAAGCATTGCTCTGGGATACCTCTCCTCTCCCTAAACTGCATCCTCATTTTCTGCAAAGTGTTAATAAGCGCAGAGGAAACAGTTCTGATTGTCAAGAAGGGACAAAAATGATCGCAAATACTTGCACAGACATGTCGGTTCTGATGTTTGCCAGCCAGCACAGGGTGCCAGCAGAGTCTCATGTGATAGTCCCAGGCCTGTCTCACTGATTTTTGTGCAGTAGGAATTCACTTTTTTTTTCCACTAAACCAAAATACTAGGACAGTGCACAGATGAGCAGATGACCCTGGGCGAGCAGAAGTTACACTCTGTATAAATATGTATTTTTTTCCTCCGGTAGAAGCAGTATTTTGGATTGGGAAGAACAAGAGAGAAAAATAATCTTTATTCACCTTGTAGAGAACTCTGGCGCTAGCAATGACCGGGGCAGCCCGGAGGGACAGGGGGATGTGCACACCCTGGCCGTGCTGTTAAGTGCCAAGGCCCAGTCTCTGCCTCTGGGTGCGAGCGGCGTGGCTGAAGTCTGTTCTTCTCCCCTCAGAAATACCAACCTAAATTGGTGGTGCCTGCGCCGATGATTGGGAATGACCTCTGCTGTCCCCAGCCTGCCTGCCACTGCCAGGGAGAGCGTGGCTTGGCACGGGACGCGGGGAGTGCTGGGCATTGCCTGAGCCCATGCCCCGGTCCTGTTCAGTTTAGGGGGAAAGACGGGGTCCATCACCTGAACTTCCCTAACTTTTGCAGAAGAAAATCTAACTTCATGGTGCGGGGGACATTTTTATAACTAAGTGTCATGGTGGATTGATTTCACCTAACTGCAGCTGTCCGGACAGCATTTAGTGTAAGCACAGAGAAGCTTCTGGAGAGCAGTTCATGCTACCTCCGCTGACTGCCTGTTTCGGATGTGAAGCGACCCTCTGAAGAGCTGTCCCTGCCCAGGCAGAGAGACCATGCAGGAAGACCCCAGGCAGAGCTGGGGCGGTCACAGGAAGGGCCCCAGCCAGCGTAAGGGCTGGGCCAAAGGAAGGCGCTCCCGCTCCCGCTCTCGCAGGGGACGTGGATTAGTGCTAACTAAAACGGGGTTCCTGTCCGGTCAGCAGTTTGGCTATCCGGCCCTTGTGCTGGCAGAAGGGAAGGGCTGGAGCGAGGCAGGAACAGGGCGGCTGTGGGGCTGCAGGATGGGTGGCAGCGCTGGTGTGCAGCGGGACACTCGCCTCCGAACTGTGGCTGTAGGGTGCTGAACCCAGTCTTGTGTTTCTGTAGTATCTCGAGTTGCTCTTTCTACTTGTAGAGAAAATCTTGAACTCAGGTTGCAAAAGCTACATGCATGATTTATAGGAGCATTTGCTTACATCACTCTTGACGAGAACGTTTAAAAATATATTGGTGGGAGAGAATGTGACTGGACACGTTATCCCAGAGGAACGGACTCCAGCTCGGAAGAGGTCAGCAAAGCTGGCTTGGAATATAACAAAACACACAAAAAGAGTGATGGGTGGATGGGGAAAGGATGTCTCTAGGATGGGAACAAGCCTTGTGCACAAGTGATGAGGCATGCTTAATTATTAAATAGCACCAGGACAAGACTGAAAACCATACTTCTAATGGTAGCACATCTATTACCAAGTAATCGCTTCATAACCCTCAAGTAGCTTTCAAGCAGAAAGTGTTTGTGGGCAAGGAAAACAGTCGCTCACAGCGACCAGCATAACGGCAGGCTTCCTCTGGAAGGAGAAGTTCCCCCAGGCTGGAGGGAGTCTAAGTCATAAGAGAGCTGTAGGGAAGGAGTTAAAAATGCATAATGCAGCCAGAGGCAGCACGGGGATTAGTTAACATGACTGCTGTTTCTGTCCTGCTTCCCAGGCTCCCCCCTGGTACTGGACTGTGTTTACATACAAATCGCTGTCATACTCCTGGGGGTCTTGCTGCAGAGGAGTTAATGACCGAATAGCCACTCTGTTCAGAAAAATCCCCAGAAGCACCATGCTCCAAAGCGTGTGGGACCTACTTACTCAGACCTGGTAGCACCGTGCCAAAACACAGCTCCATCACCATCCCTCATGTAAGAAGCCTATTTTCTATGTGTTAATACTGCTTTTTGGTACTTGTAATGATTTGTAAAATTGCTTAAACTTCCTAAATAAACAGTTAGAGATGGAAACAGAGCAGTACTTTGCTCCCCTGCGTACGTGTGGCTTTCGTTTTGCTCACAGCTCAAGGCCATCTACAGCTGCCTTGTTCCGGACTCACGCATAGTGACAGTAGCCCACTTAATTTTGCTTCCCCTGAGCATCACGTTAAGCACTACTCAAACCTGAATCAAGAACTTGAGGCTTAATTTACCTTCCAGCTCTGCCCTGGAGCAGCACGCCTGTAGCCTGAGCCTCCTCCTCTGCTGTCACAGACAGGCTGCCCACCTCGGGGACGGGAGCAAAGCCGCTTGCAGGGTCGGCCCCGTCCCTTCTGCTCAAGCTGCTCCGAGCCAGAGGACTGTCACGGTGCCCTGTAAAAGTGCTGCCTTGAGACAGTGCCACCACCCATCCCCTCACGGCTTCTGCACATAAATCATGTGCAGAAGCAAGGGAAGGACGCAAACCTTTTTATGTGCCACCATCCCAATGCCTTTGCAAGGAGCCCTCACGCCCAAGGGCGACCTTCACACCATTTAAAAGCAAAACTATGCTGGTTCGGCCCAGGTGGCTGCATCTGGCCCTTCAGCGCAAGACCCCCCAGACGCTGAACGGCCTCACCCAGCTCCTGAGGGCTCCTCAAGGCTCACGGTGGGAGCTCGCCGCTGACACGCGTGGGAAAAGGCGGTCTGAGGGACTAAACGCTTTCCCCGGGCTCTGACTGACCCCTGGCTCCCGCCATGACAGGAACTCCCCGGCTCTGAGACGCTCGGCCCTGAAGCACCAAGGGGCCTCTCAGACTCACGCTCCGGGGTCCGCCGGGGCCCGCGTGGCGCCGAGGCAACGTCCGGGCTCCC
>NW_008824402.1:517278-525369 GCF_000699105.1 Pygoscelis adeliae | reverse complement strand
TCCTGAGCAGCCCCTGCCCCTGCCCCTGAACTCCCCTCAGGAGTTCAGCCGCGGGTTCGCCGGTGGGAGTTGGCTAGGGCTGTCTCCGGCCTGCAGCGGGGGTCACCGGGCAGAACTGCAGCAGGGTTTCTTCAAGGTACCGCTCTCGTCAGTGGGGCAAGAGGGGAACGAAATGGCCGTGGGGCAGTTGTAGGGAATGGCCGTGGGACTACGTGGTGTTGTGTGAGAACTGAGTGACCAAGGAGCACTCTAAGCTCGCTAGTGGTAGGACATGGAGGGGGAGGTGGGATGGCGAAGCAGCGGGCCTGTTGCTTTGGGCACCCCTTCCCACCTGAGCCGAAGTCTCCAGGGTTGCTCACACGATGGTCACGGAGAGCCTTCCCGCTGTGCGTTTGTCTGCAGGCCCTGTCCCACTCCCACAGTGATCCTCTCCGCCTCTGGATGTGTGTGCCCTTGTGCGTGTGCCCACGTCCTGGAGGTCGTCATCTGTACCTGGCATGTTTTAGGCTGAGTGTGGTCAGGACGTAGCTGTACCCTCGTCTTGTGTGAGACTCCTACGACGGGGCTCCTGGCGCTCGAGCGTCTGTTGTGTAGAGCTGAGGACATGCGGGACACTGGAGCTGGATGGCAACCAGCCTACGGCTTTGAAAAGACAGAGCTTAAAAGAGCAAGCACCCTAACTTCAAACAGTGTCTCTAGTTATTCCATTACTCACCTTGCCTTTTTATGGTGGCACTAAGCTAGCTCATGCACTTGCTGCTTTTCCTGGGTGGAAGCTACACTTAAAACCCTATTGATGGTAACATTTTATTTTACTTCAGCTTAAATTTTATGACCCGTCCCAAAGAACTGGAATCTGTAGAAACCACTGGAAGATTGGCAGGTAGTCTGCCGTTATGGGAGCTGGGTGCTGGAGAGTGTGGCACTGCAGCCCTTGGCCCTAAGTTGTGCCTGTGGCCTGGCAGCTTGATGTGCTGCTTATTTGTGGACCCTCCTGGAAATTTAGCCTCACCTTTGTCTGATTGTGCCATTCTGAAAGTGTTTTGTGAAGTGTTTTAAAGTCTTTCTGCTCCTGAACATTAGGTCAGAAATGTTATCAAAGTAAGGAGATAACATAAGTAAGGAGAAGGAAGGTGTCAGGACGTGACTAGGTCAAGAATAGTGTTGTGATTACGTTACTCTGGGAATGAGATCAGGGTGATGAAAGGAAGGCAAATTGTTTAATAAAATGTTTCTTGTTTTGCAGTCTCTTAACATGTGCTTGTAACACTCTCAGGTTAAGTCTTCTTTGACGCATTACCAGGAAATCTGTGTGTTGCCACCGCAGCTATTGGAGGTTTTAATGAGTGATTTGACAGCACTTGCAGTAGTAAGAGTCTGGAAGTGCTGTGAGGTTCACTGACCCATAGAGCCTTTGCCTTGCCAAGCTACCACAGTCAGTATGCTCTTCGGTGGCAACTTTTTTTTCCCCAAACAGTCAATCTTGCCACAAGAAATGTAATCAAGTTTGTGATTCTAGAAAATAATATTTTTTGAGGGTGATGGATGTCCCTAAGGTCCCTTTGAGAGCCCAGGAATGCAACAGAATGTATCCAACATTTGGTGGATAATGTCAAGGGGAAGAGGAATGGAGTCATTTACGCTTCTACTTTTTCACTGTTTTACAAATATGTTAAAGTCACCCAGTACTTCTCTGCAGTTGCAATCCCAGAACTGCACAGGTCTGTTGCAGGACTTGTACCCGTGACCTGGAGGAGGCTGCAGAATACCCTCTTGTGCAGTCTGCAGGTGACACCAAACTGGAGGGGAGGCAGTTGCTGTCCTTGAGGGCAGGGCTACCGCCCAGAGAGCCCTGCAGGAATGGACCGAGAGGAACCTCCTGAAGTTCAGCAAGGACAGATAGCAAGTTCTGCACCTGGGATAGGAGAACCCACCACAGGGATGTGGGTCAGGCACTGCCTGGCTGGGGAGCAGCTTTGCGGCAAAGGGCCTGGAAATCCTGGTGGCCGGTGAGCTGGACAGGGCCGGCAGTGTGCCCTGGAGGCCACCTGCATCCTGGGCTGTACGAATAGGATCAGAGGCAGTGATCAGCCCTCTCTAGTCAGCACTTGTTAGACCACATCTAGAATACTTGTCCGGTTTTGCTCCCACCCCCCCAGTACAAGAAAGACGGCGACAAACGGGAGTGAGTTCAGCAACGGGCCGTCAAGTCAGTTGGGGAACTGCAGCACTCGCCACATGAGGAGATGCGGGGGGAGAGGGGTTTTCCAGTAGGGAGACAAGAGGGTTTTGGGGGTGGATCTGGCAGCAGCTTCTGGTAACTATGAAGAGGTTGTCAAGACACTGGGGGGTGGGAGAGGATGAAGGAAAACAGACACAAACTGAAACAAGAGGTTCAGACTGGATATAAGGAGAATTATTTTCACTGTGAGGAGAGCCAAGCTTTGGAGCAGATTGTCCGGAGAAACTGTGCCATTTCCATCCTTGAGTATCTCCGAGACCTGCCTAGAAAATGCTCTGAGCAACCTGATTTGATGCTGCTGATGCTGCTTTGATCACGGGGGTTGGACTGGAGACCTCCTGAGGTCACTTTCAGCCTAATTATTCTGCGCTTCTGTGATTCCTCCTCTCTTGTCCTAGTCAAGCAGCACGGGAGGAATAAGCTATATTCTCCTTTCTGTGCTGTCTTTGGTATGGAGAAACTTGCAAAACCCAAGAGGAGGAGCTAAAGGAATACAGTGTTTGTCAACACCATATTATTGAGGTAAAGAAATGTAGATCATGTGTGTCAGAAATACTTTAAAGAAACAAAAAACGTAGTATCATTAAGCAGCATAAAGAAGATGCTGAAAGTAAAAGTGAGGCAGTAGAAAAGAGCACAAATATGGGCACTTTTGATGAAAAATGAAAGTAGGCAAAAAAATTGAGGAAAAACTTGTTAAAGACACAAAAACTTAGATGCTTTCAAATGTTGCAGAAGCAGAAAGCATTTCAGAGAGTGTGCATGGCCACCAGGTGACTGAAGTGTGCAAGGTTACGTTCAAGGAGTATAGGGCTGCAGAAAAGCTGAATTCCTTGTGTTGGCATTGACTTAACTTGCCACATCGAAAGGCCTCTGCAGGAGACGTATTGGAGAATCCACGTCAAGTTGAAGCATGAGTAGAAGCATTTTCACGTATCAGTTTACTTTAAACAGCAAGTGCTACAGGATGGATCTCCAAGCGTTTTAAAGGGACTCAAACATTAAATTACCATGCTACAAATTGTGCTGTAAAACTTGGCACTTAAGGTCACTTACGGACCAGATATAAATGTAAGTTGGTAAACATGGGACAGCTTTTAGTAAGGGCTCTAAGGTGGGGAGTGGAGGGGTGAATGTTGAGGTTGTTACAGGTGAGTTGGTGTGGCTTTTGCACTGCCTGCAAGGGCTAAAATCATGTCAAGAGGTGGAATGAGGAGAGCTGGGTACATGCAATTGTTGTGGCAGAGTCGATCTGTGTTTAATAGAAGAGCTGTTTGAAGGAGTCCTGGGACTGCCAAACAGCTTTTAGAAAATTCCCTTGCTGAAACTTTTTGAAGAAACTAAACTGCTGGGGACAGCTCTTGAATTAATAACCGATTAAAAGCTTGAAGATGAGGTAGAAGTGACTGATCATGTTTCACACTGCGGGGAGATAATCAAGAGTCCCACGTGAAGCCGGACTGCTCAGCACATCCGTAAATGATGTAGAAAAGAGTGAATAGTGGTGTGGCAAAGTTGCTGATAGTGCTGTGATGTTCAGTCGGGCCAGAGTGAGAATCGGTGGCAAAAATTACAGAATGATTTCACAAGAGTGAGTTGAGTGTGCAAACGGTAGGTGGAGGTCAGTGTTGGTCAGCGGAGTAATGCTCGGGGAGGAGGAGACAGCCCAGATGATACCTTAAAAAGTAACGGGCTGTCCTAACTATTGCCACTGGGAGAAGAGATCCCATTGTCAGTGTGGAGAGCTTCCTGAAAATACCCATTCACTGCTGTGCTGTGCTCTGAAAGCCAAATGGACCGTTAAGGAGGGAACAGAGAACAAAGCGTGACATAAATTCCTCATGCTTCTGCAGTCCGAGTGCCGCATGCATTTTACGGGCTTGCTGCTCTCTGGAGGGATAAAGCAGGGCAGTAAAAATGCAGCACAGAGACATTCACAGAGGTGTGGAAAAGCTTCTGTTCTCAGGAGCGAATACATTGGCTTTTCTGCCTGGGGAAGAGTTAGCAGAGATGGAGACTCTAAAATCATAAGCGACAGAGAAGGTGAGTGAGGAGTGATTATTTGTGACTTCTCATAAAGCTAACATGAGATGAAAATGAATCTGAAACAAGTAGAAGGAATTAGGTTGTTTCCCCCAGTGTGCAAACTATGGAACTCATCACTGTTGGATGTTAGAGGTAGAAATGGTTTAAAAATGGTTTGACGTTCCTGGAGGAAAAAAACTTGTCAAGAACCATTAAACACACAGGTCAGATACAACACCTGCTTCAGCAGGTTCCCAGCGCCAGGATTTCTGAGGGGGTGTGTTGGGCGAAACCCTCACCTCTTTTCTTAAGCTGCTTGTGGGTTGGGTTGTGTAATACAGTTAAGCAAATACAACAGTTAGCTCTCCCCGTGTGTTGCGTGCTGCTCTGTGCCTTCTCTGCTCTGTGCAGGGTTTAGCCAGGTTGGGATGGTTCAGTGTTTTTGTGAGGATGCAGTTGAGCTCCCTGAAGCATCTCTACAGTGCATCTGGTCAGTGCTTGTACAAGGGGATGGGTAGAAATGCAGTCAGAGGTAAGCCTCTGGAACAGGCTGAACTGTGCAAGAGGAGTCTCCTGTCTGACTCGATGCAGCTGTTCTGGAGGAATATGGGATGTAGGTTCTGGAGTAAGGACATGGTGGCAGTTTCTTCCTGCCGTGTCACACTTAGCAACTTCCAAACATGTCCCCAGCGACTCAGTCTCTTCCCTGCACCTTCTGTCTGCTGAGGAAGTGTGGGAATAGGCACCACCTGAAAGCTTGTGGATGGGAGATGCATTATTGTCAGTCTCCAGAAAGATGAAGGTTCACCTGATGACCTTTGTTGTCTCTAGGTTTTAATGGAACATAAATAAAAGCAATGTCTGAGACTGTTCAGGGGAAGGCAGGAGAAATGAGAGCTCCAGGTTGTGGAGTGGTACTGCTGTGCGTGCATCTAACTTGGCTCGACTCCACCATCGACATGTTCCTAGTGAAGTGGGGATGGTGTTTCCATTCCCCCTTTATCTGGTCCATCCAGGTAACATCATTTCCCACCTCTGATGGTATATGTGTGTGTGCTATGACTGACGTCATATGACTTGAGGATAATTCCGTAATGTGTAAAAATAATCACTTTCACTTACTATATCAGAGAACACATATGGAGGCCAAGCCATCTCCAGGAATGTCAGAGCAGGGACAGCATCACTCTGAAGGAGATGAATGTCCACCAGGAGGCATAATTCTTCGACCCTATTAAGAGGAGCAATGTCTGTAACACAGTCCTTAAATTATGCTGATAAGGAGTTTTAATGCCAACTTCTTACACAGTTGAAAAATACTGCTACCCGCTTGCCTGCTTAGATAACAAGTTTGATGTTTTATGGTGATGGTATTAAGTCTCTGAGCTATTTGCCGATGTGCTCTGGAAGTGTGGTGGTGATAGATGAATGGCTCCAGGCTGGAGGATTGCCTTTCTTTTGCCTGTCTGTTATGTGTTTCCGTTTGCCCTTTTTGCAGGTAGAAAAGGCATATGGCTGTCTTCAGCATGGCTTATGTTGTGACATCTTGTGTATGAAAAGGCATCTTCAGTTCAGTCCTTTGCAAGGTCGTTTGTTGCCAGAAGCTGAGATATGCAGGTGGCTGTGAAGATGGTGCTGACCTTGGCAAATTGACTTGTGTCAATCTGGGCATGCTGACCTTCTTTAAAGTTTCTTATCCATCTTGTTTGAGACTAGTCATGTGCAGGAGACAACCAATGCTTTGATTTGAACGTGATCTCAGATTTGAATATTGGCTCTACGGGCCTTGTAAATGTTCTTTTAGTGTCTTCTCTTCCAGAGTAGATGGCTCAGCACATTTAGTTCGATGCTTTAAAACTCCATTGATTCTCTGATGATATTTGCACGATACGGTTTGCTGTCCGTTTGTGTCAGGCGAACAGCTGTAGGTACAATGATAGCACGAAACTTGTAGCATCACTTGTGCTTCACCAGTTCAGCATGTTTTTGCTTATGGTCAGCTCCTTTCTGACATAACTGTCTTGATGCATATGGTGTCGAGAGGAATTTCTGTGTTGCGTTGGGTACCTCCTTGAATACATGATTTTATGGTGTCGTGTGGAAGGAGGGATTCTGGAGAATTTACAAACACGACCACAATATGTGGTTGTATGGGTGGTTTCTTGGCTGTAACTTGAATTATAGTAGAGCAGATGATGGTCAGAAATGGGTGGAAATCCTGTGAATGGATAAATTGCACTGAATTTCTTAACAGGAGTTAACATTTTTAACATTGAACTGAATTTTTAACAGAGAAATTGAAACAAGAAATGGCCACATTGGGACATGTGATATCTGACTTTCAAGAAGAAGGGGTATTCACGGAAGCAAATGCTGTTATTTGCACTGTGAAATGCTGCAGACATGTTGAATGTAGTGAGAAGTTGCAAAGAAGGGATTTCAAGTGAGACACCTAAAGCCATCACGGATGCTGGAGAAGACTGGCTTTAATCTTTCTGTCCTTTTCTGAGAAGTGAGGAAAATACAGTTGTAGTTTTCAGAGGTGTGCTGAAAAAAAGAGTGCTTTTAGAGTAGTCATTGAGCGTCATGATGGATGCTGAAGAAGTTCCTCAAAGAAGCACATTTGTAGTCTGTAAAATTATGGCTAAGCATTAGGTACTTACTTGATATTTCTTCTTAGTCTGCCTGCAGATGCCCTCCATGCTCTGCACTGGTCTGACCTCGTGGCTGACCCTGCTTTGAGCAGGAGGTTGGACAGGATGACCTCCTGAAGTCCCTTTCAACCCAAATTAGTTTATGATGATGTTATTGAAAACCAGTCCTGTGGAAAATGTTGTCTGCGCCTGTGTAGCTGAAGGCTGTGATGCACAAGGGGTGGGCAGATGTTGCGTAGAGGGAACTCGATTTCTGACGCTGCTGCAGTTTTGAGATCTGGTCTCTGCAAACTGAGTGTTGTTTTAATTTGGAGTGTTGGCAGCCGTGGGGCACTGGGTTCACCTGTGTTGGCTGCAGCAGCTACCATGGCCTCTCCCTCTGCCAGTGCCTGTCTCTGCCCCCAGCAGAGAAAACTAAAAAAGGGACCTGTAGCAGCTCCTGAAACAGCTCGGTATGGATGTACTGAGCTGGACTCAGTCAGTGCTGGCCCACTTCAGCAAGGCAGGATGTGAAGTGCAGTGATTCAGTAGAAAGTCCTGCTCGTTTATTCCTCCCTGCTTGCTTAATACTATTTTTTGGTTTGATCCAGCTTAATTTCTCCACGAAATTGGGGGTGAAGAGGTAGTAGGTTATGTAAACTGTTTATGTGGTAGATGGAGCTTGGTTGTGCAGGAGGAGAGTTGGATTTCACTAATACTGAGGTTAACAGAGAGAAGAAGCAGAGCTGGGAGGAAACGTATTTGCTAAGTGTTCCCTATGTCAGGGCCTTCGTTAGAAGTTTCTAACCTTTTGGTTTTACAGACCTTATCTTGGGTAGAAGACTTGATGCTTCTGATATCTCAAGTCTACAAAATGTAAGTGGAGGAAGCGCATATGAAGAGATGCATTTGAACATCATTTTATTTGATGATAAAAACAGAAAGTTTCCCCAACTGGGAAAAAAGCAATAATAGACTGATTCTTTGAGAAAAGAGGAGCCAGTGAGCTATACAATGAGCAATATAATTTCAATCGCTGGAAAGATTCTTGGACCAGCTCATTAAACAGCTTGTCAGTGTCTATAACATAATAGGATAAATAGGTGCTACACAGCTGATACAGTTTTATATGATCTGTTTTTGATAAATCCATCTAATTTTTGTTTGATGGGAGAGTTGGCTTATTGCTTA
>NW_008824402.1:493012-517215 GCF_000699105.1 Pygoscelis adeliae | reverse complement strand
CATTTATCAGTTAAGAACAAACAGTTTTGTAATACTTTGAGATGCACAGTTGGCTGATAACCTGTGCGTAGAGTTGTTATCGGTGGCTTATTGTGAAACCCAAGGGGCTTTTAAGACAGAGCTCTTGGTCACTGCAGTAGTGAGTACACCTTTAGTTTACTAATGATGGCACTGCAATCTGCTTGGAGAGCAGAATTAAAAAGATGTTGGAAAATTGGAGAGATGGCCTGAAATAATTGAAACAAAATTCTGTAAATCAAGTGCAGAGTACCATATGTAAAGGAAAAAATCAAATGCATATATGCAACCAGATTTAAAGATTGCAAAATAGAGTCATAGTAGTGAGTTGCAACTATGTGAAGCTGTTGCATTTATTCTGGCTTCTTAGTTCATTTATACCCTTTAAAAATGTGGCTGAAATGCAATGCCATACTCAAGTCTGGAATATTGCAGACAGCTAGAAGAATAATTACTACTACTACAGTTAAGAGGAGTATTATGTTAAGTACATCTCAGAATGAGGCTCCCTGCTTTTGCAGCTAGGATAAGAGGGTTTTTTTCCCGTTTTTTTTTTTTAAATGCATGATCTATGAAGAAAGGTTGAAGGAACTGGGCATGTTCAGTGTAAGCATGGGACAGTGAGAGGCAATTATCTCCCAACCCAGAAAAGCCTCTTACAAGTGAGGTGGATATTAGGAGAAACTCAGATAACCACATTTGTGAAGTACTCAAATAGGCTGCTAAGGAATGTTGCAGAACTCTTTTTCAGAAGAATTTTCAATACATTTTTGTCAGGGATGCTGTAAGCACATTTATCCTGTCCATGGGAGTCAGGTTGTGCTAGCGGGACCTCAGGGCATACCTTCTGCTCCACAGTTTCTAGAACTAAAACCTTACAAATGCATTTCTTAAGCAGACTAGTGAAATTAAATGAAGTATTTAGTACAGTTATCAGCTACCCGGAACTTAAAGTTGCAGTTTTAAGCAAATTTATCGAGGCATATGGATTTACCAGAACAGCTGTTCTTCCTGGTTTTTATTTCCTGCACTCAGTCATCAATAGAATTGGTACAAGCGTTTAAATTTTGACTTTGTTACAGAACTTGCTTGGCAACTAAAAGAAGCTCTTGCTTTTTCTGGACAAATTTCTTACTGGAGAAGGTCCCGCAGCCTGAATGATTGTACAGGCAGTTTCTGGTGTCAGTGTGCTCGGGCAGGGTTTGCTCAGGAGGGCGCTTGGTGCGTTCTGAGCTGTCTTAGGGTGTGTTTTGGGACAGCTGAAGTGATGTTTCCAAATCGCTCTCTGGATGAACCTGGCTTGTCTGAAAAGGGACTGCTGGCTGACAGTCTTCTGTCTTACCCCGTCCTGGATCTTATCCATGCATCCCTCATGTAGGGACTTGACTGATGATGTTACGTTGTAGATAAGATTTTTTTCAAAAGTTGCAAATCATTTGCTTGTTATTAACCTGTGTTGCAAAATTTTTTGCCCACGAGAAAAAGAAATAAGATGCTGAGAAAATAAATTAAATTTGTGCAGAAAGCACAAGGGAGAATTAATGCTTGTGATTCATTTGAGTAGCTACGCTTTGGAATTGTCTTCTCCTTCCCACATATGAGTCACTCAATTGGTATGATGCCTTTCTCCAAAAATCTTGATGTGTTTTGCTGTGTGGGAATAAAAGTTATGATACCAACATTTTTTTTTTCCCCTTGCAGAATTTGGTGTTCATTTAGCAGAACTGACTGTCGATCCCCAGGGAGCTCTGGCCATCCGTCAGGTGAGTTTACCTGGAACTGTAGAAAGAATTTTGATGGTAGTTTCCTTGATTTTTAAAGTATTCTTTCATGTTTCCAGGTGAAAAATTGGAGGTAGCTTTCCATTACTGTTTCACCATTTTCTTTTACATTTCTCTAGAGCCATCACTTTCTCTTTCAGCATTATTCAGGTGTTATAAACTTACCTTTTTTGAAAGTAGTGCTTTTTGGACTTAAACCTGGTGCTGAGACACTACTGTACTGGGAACGGGCACAACTTATTAGCTGGATGGTAGGCATCAGCAAGCAGAAGTGTGACTTGTCTTTGCAGCAGCTTTTTCTGTAGGTGTTTTCCTCCTTGAAAAGGAAGTTTAGGTTCTGTATTTCTTTAGTTAACGATGTGGCCCATATCTTGTGCCTTTTTAGAGGTGGGGAAATAAAGCTGCTGCCTTGGGTCAGAGTGCTGTACAGGCCATCATTGCTCAATGAATGACCATCAGTTCATCTTTTTACTGCGGTAACTTTTTTTTGTCCATTTCACAAAGATTTTACATTTTTTGCAAGCCCTGTCACCCCTCTAAAAGCAGCATGATGGGATGGGAGACTGAGCAAACGGGTCAGGGGTGACACCGTGGTTGCAAGTTTTGTTACTGATTCTTGACCTCTCTTCTAATACAGCTAGCGTCTGTCATTTTGAAACAGTATGTGGAAACTCACTGGTGTTCTCAGTCAGAAAAGTTTAGACCTCCAGAGACCACAGAAAGGGTAAGCTTTGGTTTCATGTTGTCTACTTTGAGACACTTTATCCATCAAGAATGTTAATTTTGTGGGTGGTTTAAAATGTGTCAGTGCCCTTGTGTATTATGAGGATTAATGGCTTCAGTTAAGGTTTTCTGATGTTTTCCACTTTGAAAATCTGTTTTCAGTTGCTTAAAACAACACTAGACTTGAGAAGCTTGGGCTAATTTCTGTAGGAAAAGCTCAGCCATAATGTTTCTGCTGCTCTAAGAGCAAGAGTAGAAGAAAGCTGCTTTGTAAGTTTTACAAATACTGATTCTGGCAGTCCTTTTTCAGAGATTTGCTAAATCTTGTGTTTTTCAGCTTGGGACTTAAAGGCTATTTTCCCATAACAGATTTCAGTTTAAAGGTCTGCTGGATTTCATTAAAAATCTGTTCAGTAAGAGTATATAACAACTCAAATGGCCAGAGATTCCAGCCCTTTGCCAGTTTGACTGTTGACTGAACCGTCTTTCACATCTAGGGTATGATTCATCCCATCCAGAGATAGCTGCTTGAAATACATCTTGTGCATTATGCCCCAGAAGTGCTGGCGCTTTTTTCCTGTCCCTTCAGAGTTGGGTGACTAGTTCTCGTTTACTAAAACCTTCCAAAGTAAGCAAACATAGTCCCTGACACTGGAGCTGGGATTTATCTCGGCTAACTCTGGATGTCTTCCATGTAGATATCTACATCCTATCTAATTGCAGCTGTGAGCTATTTATTGTATGCTTGGCCGAGTGCTCTGTGTGAGAAGAGTGCTATGTTACAACATACCGTGCAGTTTTCCATAAAAAAATTGCGGGGTGTAGCATGCAAGGTTTTGTTGTCTCGTGAGTGTTCATTTTGTAAAACCAATGTTGAATCAATATCAGGATACAGTCATAAGTATACACTTTTTTTATTAAATTGTTTTATGACTGGGGATCTGTTTTGCTAAATAATGTTATTCTCTACAGGCAAAAGTTGCTATTAGGGAGCTCCTACCCAATGGGCTGAGAGAATCGATCAGCAAAGTGCGCTCGAGTGTTGCTTATGCAGTTTCAGCAATAGCCCATTGGGACTGGCCTGAAGCCTGGCCCGAGCTTTTCAATCTCTTGATGGAGATGCTGGTTAGTGGAGATGTGAATGCAGTGCATGGAGCCATGAGAGTGCTTACAGGTATGTGTATGCAAGAGCTTTGGCAAGGCTGATGTGGGAAGTGGTTTAGGCTTTTCCTTACTTTAGTATCCTATCACTTTTCACTCCAAATTGAAGAAATTGGAGTTTGCTGCTTCTCTTTTGCTGGGCGTGATGCCTGTTGGTCACTGTTGAATTGCATGCTCAGTAGATGTCATGAAAGCTGAGGAAGAGGGCTCTGTGCTACAGGTTACAGCTCCGCAGGAACTTTGATTGCAACACCCTGTTTTCCAGATACCCACAATTTTTAGTGTGATGATTTTTCTGTTTGCCTTCAAGGATTGCCATGGGTAGGCCAGATGACACTGGTCTAGTCAAGTACGAATCAATGAATTTCCAGTATGGTGTTAGTATTTCCCAAAGATTCTGTTGTTGCTGTTGCCTACAAATTTTTTTTTTTATAAGAATTTCCCTTCTTTTTTCATTTTCTAGAGTTTACGCGGGAGGTGACAGACACACAGATGCCACTTGTTGCTCCTGTTATTCTTCCAGAGATGTACAAAATTTTCACGATGGCAGAGGTATGATCTTCACTATTAAGTTGGTACTGAATGGCATTAGTGGGAATGTTTCTTGGAGCAGAGAAACTCCAGATTTAATGGTTAAGCTGTACTGTAGTATGAGTTAGACTTAAAGAATTTTCTTGATGTGATAGTTGATGGCAGCTAATGTTTCAACAGAAATGTTGAAGCCAATGATAAAATAAGAGAATCGAGTTAAAGCAAAAAATAAATACAATTAAAAGAAAATTAAAGGAAGTAAAAGTATCTTGTGTTCCTGATCTATTATTTAAACCTTTTTCTAGGTGTATGGTATTCGCACAAGGTCACGTGCAGTGGAGATATTTACCACGTGTGCCCATATGATCTGTAACATGGAGGAACTGGAAAAGGCAAGAGTTTAACTTACCCTACAACATAGGCTGAATTCAAACTGAGCAAGGTTCTAAATAATTGTTAATATGAAAATGAAATGTTGGAGAATTACATACTCTGTCAGCTGTAATTCTGGGGAATAGGGTGTAATTTAATACATTCAACATGGTTAACTCCCTCCTTTGTATGCATGCCTTGATACTGTGACTTGGTTTCCATAATTAAGTTTAACTTGTGCCCTATCAACAGACATGCTTTGTAACAGCTCAGAGAAAGGGGAGGAGATAGTGTATCATCCCTTTCTTTGGAAATCCCTGTCATAGATTCCAGTCTCCAGGTGAACTGTGTGTTCTGGCCGTTGCGCGAGGCGTTGGTTACAAGTCCTGGAACTTCATCAATTGCTTTAGCATGCGTGTTTCTAAGGGGTTGTGGAAACCAAACCAAACAGAATTTTAGAAGAATAACTCTTAAGAAAGAAAAACACTATGCAATTAAACAGCTTTATACACGAGTCTCTTGTCTGGCTCTGAGCACATCTGCATTTTATATGGCCTTTGACAACTGGGTTTCCCAGCACTCCCCAGACAATAAATTGTTCTTTTTAACTTTTTGGGGGGCGAGGGTAGGAAAGGGAGACTCTCGATCTGGTGGCTGGTCGTTGCTGAGTGGCTATATCTGCTGTTTCCTCCCTGTTTGCACAGGGAGCAATTCAGTGCAGACTTTTGCGAAGTTCTGATAGTCACACCATATCTCTACTGTGCTGACAAGGTTACTTATGCAATAATATCATGCAGCTGGTACCCATATCCAAAAGGTAGTAATAGCTCCCCACTGTCTTATTCTGGAGGAGGGCTGAAAGTGTCCTTTACATTGTAAACAAAACAACTTCTATTGAAATTTGACTTTAAAAGATTGCCTCTCTTTATTTTTTTTCTATAAATTGCTAAGGTGGTATTTCATAGTTTATTTAAGCATACAACTTCGCTGTCTTAGCTATGGAGTTATGATGAATATTCTCAATAAAATTATTTTTGTCCAATATTACTTGCTCTGCCAAGCACTGCTTATGGAGTGCTTTGACATCTGGAAAAATATTTACTGCATTTTCCTAGGAAGAATCATCAGGTTAATCTTCAGGACAGCTGTTGATACTCAGCTCACAAAGAGCTTGTTTGGTTTGGGGGAAGGTGGCACAGGAGAGAGAGAGATGCTGTCCACAGGGTTCAGTGTAATTACTAGTGTGTCATAGTCACCCTAGGTTTCTTTTATAGCCCGGAGCGGGTCCAGGCGGTAGGGTGCAGGGCATGATTCATCTAATCAAATTAAAGTGCCTCTTTAGGAGGATGTGCGCTACTCCCGAGACTCCCCGGACTGGATTGTCTGGATCTCTATTTAGAGTCTGAAGCGATTGGCTTAGATGTAGGTGTGTGTTTTGTAGCAGTCTGTACTGTGTGATTTTGAAGGGTGGGATTCAGCTGAGCTTAGTTCCCAGCATGAGGAGAGAGCCAAAGTGATGCCTGAAACAAGACTTTGCAACGTTCTGCAGTTGCCATGAGTCCCTCTTCGGTTTTGTGGCAGAAAAGTGCAATTGCCATTGCTTCTAGTGCTTTACTTGTCAGATGTGGGGGTTCTGTATCTAGTATTCACCTGTGCTTGCATTGATTGTAACCAGGGTGCGGCCAAAGTCCTGATTTTTCCTGTGGTGCAGCAGTTCACAGAGGCCTTTGTTCAGGCCCTGCAAATGCCTGACGGACCTACATCAGACAGCGGGTTTAAGATGGAAGTCTTAAAGGTAAGTTTAAATAAAGAATGAATTGAATACCAATACACTGCCAGATGTGCTGGAACACGGAGAAACTTGAGTGCATGTCACCTCTCCTAGTACTGCTCATGTTATGAATAGTGAAGTTTTTTGGCTCCCAGCACAATACAACATTGAAATAAATTTTTCTGCCTGTACTGAAGATACCTATGATGAGATCCATAGGGATCTGTCCATAAAAATGATCCATAGGGATAGATCCATGGGACTATCTGTCCTTGGCATTCGCTGATCTAAGACATCTTGGATGCATCTTGTTTGGACACCATACTCAGTAGTTAAATATCTGACTTTTCTAAAGATGCTGCAGAATTCTGCTGCAATGAAGTTTTAAAAGCTTATTATGTGGAGGTGCTTTTCTAGAACTTGCCTGCTCTTTAATACTAAATTATCTCTGCAAAAGAGAGATGGAAAGTGTTTGTATTCTCCCGGTTTCCCAGAGAAAGAAAATTGGATTGCAGAGCTCTGTGTGCATGTATCTTAGTGCGTGGGGACGAGAGTGCCAGTGTAGGTACGGAGATCCCTTCAACAGCTGGGAAAGCACTGGAGTTCTAGGGTGTGCTGCCTGCAACATGGGAGAGAAAAGAACAGCTCAAAAACATGACTTGCAGAATCAAATCCAGATCTTTCATTTACTTGCACATGTGCTGGGATAAGCAAGACTTGGGTCATAGTGTACACGTTTCTGAAGATGAACGGCTGAGGCCCATGATCAATTTTCAATTGACAATTTTCTTCAGCCTTGAAGAAAACCATAAGGAAGAGTTATTGAAGACAAGCATCAAAAGTTTTTCATAATGACCAGCTTTGTGCTGGAGCCATGAAAATAAATGCTGGGAGGTGCAGGAGGATGCTATCGTATTGAACAAACTAGCAACTACTAAGTTCTGTGTCGTGGAACTTGTTTTCTTAGCCCTGTTAAAGGCAGCAGTACCCTGGTTATGGCATCCTGTCACTTCTCAGAAAGGGGTGGCAGGTATTGTACACTGGAAACTGCAGGAGCTTGTTTCTTGCTGTGCAGCACCAAATGGAAGGGTGTTTGGGGTAGGGTGTTGGCAGGTTTTGTTGGGAGAGTGTCTCTTGCGGTATTTTTTCCTTTCTATTGGCTTTGTACTGGGATTCCTGGGACAGTAATGAAGAGGAAAGCTAACATGAAGGGGATACTCTTCAGGGTGTAATCTTGATTTGAACAGGCTGCAGCTCAAGAATGTCTGAATCTCTGATTCCAGATACATACATTTGGATGTTTAATGAGTAGAAGAAGTTTCCACCCTACATGGAAAGCAGTTGTAATTGATAGTTTCACCCTAACCATAGACCAGTTCTTCTGTTCTTGTTACATTCATAAATTCTGCAGCTTTAATAACTTTTTTTGTTATTTATGTAACAATGCTTACTGGAATTAGAACTATTTGTACTTTTATGTCTGCACTGATATACAGCAGTAGTCTCTGGAAAGATGTGACAGGCTGGGAAGGTATTTGAGGAAGTGTCATCATGTTCTTGCTCTGTTCCTTTAATTGTGTGTGGGCATCTGCTTTTGGCCACTGCTAGGTAGGTGCAATACAGGAGAGGATTTCGGTCTGAATACACTATTGTATGTTGGGTGGCATTGATGGCAGCAGAAAATCAGTATGGATTTAAACAGTAAATTCAGGAGATCTTCTGCTGGCAAGTGGTTTGTAGGAGGCTTTTTGTGAAGAGATGAGCATTTTGGCTGTTGACTCAGGGCAATTCATGATTTTGTCACTTAGGGTTTTTAAGCTGATGATACCAGTTTTCTAAGGGAAAAGGGATTCAGGTGAAAGACCCATAAATTGCCTTCCCTTCCAGAAGAGTGGATTTTATAGTCATTGTAATGCAGAAGTAAGAGACCTCAAGGGATTAGTTAAGCTGGCTCTACAGATGAGATCATTACAGGAACCCCTCGAAATGCTGATGCAATGGAGGAGGGGATTAACGCTTTTTTTTTTAATAGTACATTTTCAACTGGATGCGAACTCAATCCTGTCTTTTTTTCCTTAGTGAAGTGCTATGCAGCAAATGACAAGAAGATTTTTTTTAAATTTTTTTTTTCTTCCCTGTCTCTTGAGAGCTTTGTACTCCAAGGTTCATGGAGTTCTTGGTGGAAATCAGAGGCAGCCCTGACCTAAAACGTCTTGCTTTCCATATAAGAACATCATGCAGGAGAGTGACGAAAGCTTTAATGAATAATACTGAAGTGTACACATCTGCCTGATCCGCTAGGATAGTTATCCTGTTTAAGAAAGTAAGTAGGTTGGATCACATCATGGTGAACCACTGATTGTTAATTTGTCCCGAATCTTTCTAAGTGTAGTCACAAGTTATGTCAGTGCCTTTAACCCCTGTAGGAGATGGGAGGTTTGGCCACAAGAAAAATCTTTTCAACCATGTGGACTAGAACAAAACACCAGTAGCGTAATTCATTGTTTTGTTGTTTGATAGCTTAGCATGAATTAAATTCATATCTCTGAGGATGAATGAGCTGCAACTAAATGATTCTTGAATCCCAGTTCCAATGTTGTTGTTGAACATGCCATTGTTGATTGTTTTGAGAGAAACAGAGCGATTAAACATGACAGGTAACAGAGTTAAGGCAAAATTCATAGCAAAGGAATGCAAATATGATGTACTTAGTATGTGGTAATTGTATCAAGAGCACCAATTAACCAAGTCTAAAGTATCTTACAACCTTGCTGTAGTGCTTCTTCACTTATGTTTAAAATCTGTTCTTTCAACACCTGTATATTAGGTGGGTCAGAAAAGTTATGCTTGTATTTTTCCTGCTGTTGGAACAAATAATTAGTTACAAAAAATAATCATACCCCCTTTGTTCTTGGATGGAAGACAAGGTGGTGGCCAGTGTCTTGGGGGCAAATTTCCTAAGTTTATGAGCAAAGTACATAACCTGCATCTGCTGCACTCTTACTGAATGTTTAGCTTCAGCATGCTCTCCTGCTGCTGGCTAGCGTATATTTTAAGCTTTTTAT
Organism: Pygoscelis adeliae; assembly: GCF_000699105.1. Classification (NCBI taxonomy): domain Eukaryota; kingdom Metazoa; phylum Chordata; class Aves; order Sphenisciformes; family Spheniscidae; genus Pygoscelis; species Pygoscelis adeliae. The sequence continues at coordinate 507,793 of NW_008824402.1, read as the reverse complement.
CCACAAATATGGGGATTCCTTCTCTGTCTAAAGACACAAGTAGGAAGTGAAGCAACAAAAGGCTCTTTAACAGAGAGTGACTTTAAGGAGATGCCGAGCAATTAGTCAAGATGCGGTTGGACGTTTGCTTGCGGAATAGCTGGAAGGGGTTGAGGAGCTGTTGTGTTGCTCCCCCACTGGTGATTTCGGTGTGTCAGTGCAGTGACTCAGGCTACAGGTGTGGATGCAGTTGATTATTGCCTGGCTTGGCCATTAAACATCCTGCTTGGGGAGCAGCTTGACTTTGCTCTGAAGAGAGATGGATAAGGATTTTCTTGGAGGATTTAATAGGTGGTGGAGCAGTACGTGGGGGTAAGCAGAGGAGGAGGAGGAGATCTGTGAAGCAGTTCTTTTAACTGATTTCCCACAAGCAGTGGGAATTGGCAGAATGAGAGGCCAGGTGTTGAAATACAACATTTGACAGGAGAGAGTGCTCTTTTTTTAATGACTTGCGCTGCAGAAAGTGTTGAACTTGCCAGTGCAGCCTTCTGTTGTTAGAACTGCAGAGCTATTGAATTGAAGAGCTCTCTTACCACTCCAGCAATGCTTCCTGCAAGATTGTCTTGGCATATAGCTTAGAAAAACTTGCACAGGGTTCATAAGCAGTGGCAGTCAGGGTGTTGAGTTTGCAGCTGTCCTGCAGATCAGGTTCAGATACTCTGCCAGCACCTGTATAAACTTTTTTTTTCCCCCAGAGGCTTCAACAGGTCTTTTCTGTAATGCTTCTAGCACCCACCAGACTCATTCTCAAACTTATGTATCTCTAGCTGCCTGCTCTTCTCTAATACTGATATTAGAATGCTGGTTTTTTTCTGGAAGGTGAATTACTATTTTTGTATTTCTATTAATGTACCTGATGTTACAAACAAACTGACTGGACAAAGTATTTAGTATTGGGTAAGCAGAAACAAACTGATACCTGTACGTCTCGTAGCAGCTGCCAGTCAGGCAGTTTGTGAGGGACTCTTCTGTAACCAATATAAAATAACTGGAGCTGTGCCCCTGTGGGAGGAGACGGTGTCTGTTAGGTGGAGTGAGAGGTCTCTGACTCCTGGAGGATCCCAAAAGCTTTTTGGCAAGCGTCAGTGAAAGGGCTCCCCTAAATCAGGACAGCTTTATGAAACCTCAGGCACAATCAGCTGTAGAGCTGCTGAGCTGCTCCCAAGACAGGCCCTGCGCTGGGCTGGCACAGCTGCCTGTGTCTGCAGCTGAAAGGGATGAGAAAATTGATCTGGATGGCTGTTTTCATCTGCAGCTATTCCTTGGATGTGCAAACGGATGTGTTGCTTACATGTGTAGAAGTGTGGGAAATAGGCTGTGGTCTGGTTTTACTTGATATTAGAGTTCATTTTCTGGGACAAGAGAGCTTTCAGGTGGTAATCGTATCCAGGCAGTGCTGTGCAGTGATGTACTTCTGATTGGAGTCTATACCTTACCACCAAAATATTGCGTTGTCTTCATTTCCAGAGTTGTACATCTCGCGTTATCCCTTTGCTTCCCTGCAAAAGAGCAAATATGAAGAGGGGCCTGTTTGTCAGAGTTCATGCAAATGAGGGGACTGCCTGGTCAAGAGTGAGAGGAGGAGACCTTGGTGGCAGGAAGACGTTGTGTTATCTCAGTTGTTAATGAAACAGCAGCCTGTGATTTGAGTGAGTGTTGATGTTTTCCCTGGTTTTGCTTCTGACTGATAATCTTTTTTTGTTCCAGGCTGTGACAGCACTTGTGAAAAACTATCCGAAGCACATGGTTTCGTCAATGCAGCAGATCCTGCCCATTGTCTGGAATACCCTTACAGAAAGTGCCGCCTTATATCCTTTGTAGTGAATGGTTTTAACTAGAATAGAACAAGACAAACTCTGTCTCATACACAGTAACGACCTGAACACAGCTGAAGAGCATGGTACATGGTGTAGTCCACTGTGACAGACAGAATATAGGCATCTATGGTGTAGATGTACCAGATATTTCTGTCACATCAGTAGGCTCCATTAAGTTTCTTGTAGCTTAACAGTCATATATGATGAATGATGCGAGTGCCTGTGTTATACTGGCTGTAGAATTGCGGCCGATCTCTGTGTTGTTTCTGGTACTCTTCGGTGAAAATTGTCTTCTTAAAAAGATGTGTAGTCACAATGTAAGGACTTCAGGTAAAGGACAATCTACAGTATCCCTTGCTACAGCAGTACTAATGGCTGGTTACACTTGCTGATGAAGTTGATTTGCCTTTTGAATTTTTTAACAGTCATTAATTCACTGCACAATTGGCCATGTTAGAGCTGTTCTGTTGGTAGTTTTTCCAGTACTTGCAAACTGACAAGTCAAATCTTTCCATATAGTTAATGTGCTTTTTTAACCTTTTATAATGAGACAGTAATTATAGAATACTGAGCCTTCCTGTAGCTTTTTCTGAATTTTTGGTATAAACACCAGAATTGGACACTGTGTAAGGGTTGACTGAGCTTTTCCTCTGTAATTTAATAAGAATGACTGTTCTCCTAGAAATCATAGGCCTAGACCTTTTTATGTCAAAGATGCCTGCATAGTCTTGTGTTTCAGAATCCTGCTGCATATTGGGTGATAGCACCCAATGAAGAGTGAAAATGGGCAGGGAAACCATAAAAATAGCCTTAGTTCTGGAACAAGTAGAGGATGTCTAGTTTCAAGGTCAGCTGTTTTTTGGTTTTTTTTTTATTTTTGTTTTTTTAGACACCTGTTAAAATACAAGGAGCTGTTTGTTAAATTTTTGATGGTGTATTTCTCCCTCCCCTGTCCTGACTCCCACTGCAGTCCTGCTGGCAACTGAGCTGACAAAAAAGTATTTTGTTTGCAAATGGGGAGAGTCTTGTCCTTCCTTCCCTTGTGTTTGCTCTGGCATTTGTTGGATGTTCAATTCGCCATCCCCAAAGAAACCTCCTTCCTCTCCACCCCAGGGTTAGTTTTCTGCTGCTGTCCAGATTTGGAGGCTCATGGAGAGGCCTGACGAGTAGCAGAGCCAACATAAGGTAGCACATGGGATCATGGGGTGGCTCCTCACCCTTTGGCAGCAAAGTGATGAATTGGCTCATTGTCCCCTGGAAAGAGTTGAGTCTGAGTGGTTCTGTTCTTGCAAAGTTTTAACATAAATGAAGTTTTGGGTTACCCTGGAGGATTTGGTTTAAGTGAATCAAATGATCTAAAGGATGCACTAAAGTGATGTGGAAGTGGACTGTGGAAGTGGTCTTTGAAGTTGGGCAATGCACAAAGCAGGAGCTCCTGGGGCTTGTTGTCTCTGAAACACAGGACTGTGCGTAAAGTCAAAGTTTTTTTTTAAGAAAGAAAACTTCCCTAGTTATCAGGAATTTTAAGATAGGAACAGATTGATTCCTAAATAGATGCAGTTCTTTAGAAACATGCATATTTACTTAACTCCATCCACTTATGTGAGAACAGAAGTAAATTACACAGAAGAGGTGGAGGACCCTGTGGATTCTGATGGTAAGAACTTGTTAAACTGCACTTTCGCCTTCCCTTTTGAAGAGGAATGGACTTACCTAATATTATTGTTGTCAAAACAGTGACTGAAACACTGTAGGAGATTGTGCTTAAAGGTACATTTATGGTGTTAGAACAATGTCCATCACTTCTTTGCAAGTTACATGTGATTGTGATCAATGAAGCTGCATAATTTAAGTTTTCCAATGACTCAAGGAGTGAGTTCTGCAACAATTTTGAGGTAAAAGTAATGGGACAAAAGAAAACCAAACAGGTTTTAGGTTGAGCTTGATCAGTTTTAATGAGGGGTGTGTGGCGAGGTGGGAAGAGAGCAAAGTGATGAGGTCAGGTGTCCTCCTGGGGCTGCTGCCACCCTTGCTAGTCCAGGAGTAAGAATAAACATCTCGTCAGACAAGCTAACCATTTGTAATTATATTTGACACCCATTTATACCTTTCTGTTTGTTAGCATATTCAGATGTGGTTTTTGTTTTCGCCTCTGCCTTTCTGTATGTTAGCATATTCAGTCATGTTCTTTTGTTTTCCACTTACTCCTTTGTTCAGGTGAAGTATTGGGCTTTGAAAATCTAGTGTTCAGCATATTTGAATTTGTTCATGCCTTGTTGGAAAACAACAAATTCAAGAGCACAGTGAAGAAGGCTTTGCCTGAGCTGATCTATTACATCCTCCTTTATATGCAGATCACAGAGGAGCAGGTGAGCATGTTTGTCTTGTGTAGGAAGCAAACATGATGAGAGATTTAAAACAGCTAATGTCCTAGGAAGAGTTGCAGTGCATGGAAGCTGCTGGAATCTAATAGGCTGTTCTGTCGCTTTGCTGTGCCAGGAGTTAGGGCAATGGCATCCAAATGTTCCTAAATGGTGTAACATGGACAGCAAATCACAGAACGGTTTGGGTTAGAAAGGACCTTCAAAGGTCATCTAGTCCACCCGTCCTGCCACAGGCAGGGGCATCTTTCACTAGATCAGGTTGCTCAAAGCCTCGTCTAACCTGACCTTGAACACTTTCAATGATGGCACATCCACAGCTTCTCTGGGCAACATATTCCAGTGTCTCAGCACCCTCATAGTAAAGAATTTCTTGGATATATCTAATCTAGATCTACCCTCTTTCAGTTTAAAACTGTTGGCCCTTGTCCTGTCATGACAGGCCCTGGTAAAAAGTCTCCATCGTTCTTATAAGCCTCCTTTATTATTGAAGGGCTGCAATAAGGTCTCCCTGCAGCCTTCTCCTCTCCAGGCTGAACAACCCCAACTCTCTCAGGCTTTCTTTCTTCATTCGTTCATGAAGTATTATGCTGTGAAAATGAGGATTATCATGCTGAAAGGGATAGGCCAGGTTTCTGTGATCGTGAAAAAATTGTGCTAGTGGTGTGAAATAATTTGTACTGAAATTCTACATGCCTCCTGGCCTCCCAAGCCTGACAGCCATCATCTTTTTGTTTAGGTAGGCGTGCTTAAAAACAGGCACACTGTTAAAGATTCATCTGCTTCTCCCATTCCTCATCTATAAATAAAACTGTGTAGCATTGATTCCAGGTCAGTCATTAGTTCTGTCAAATTCTGGTCTCAAATGAGGAGCAGAAGAGCAAGAGAACAGGGAGGGTGTTGTCTTTTCAAAGGTTTCTCCAATAGAATGTAAGAAAAACCAGTTGAAGACTGACTTCTTACGGCAGAGAAAAATTCTGAAAGTAGTTTTGCAAAACTGAGATTACTGGGAACAGAAAAGCTTCCTTTTACCCTTGGTGTTCTGAATTACTCATCCACGCTATCCTTCTTGTCTCCTTTCTGTTTCAGATAAAGGTTTGGACCGCAAATCCGCAACAATTTGTGGAGGATGAAGATGATGATACTTTTTCCTATACAGTGAGGATTGCTGCACAGGATCTGTTGCTGGTATGCAATGTGTTCCACATTTAGATGCAACCAAAATAATAACAACAAATAATAAACCTAGCTTCGTGAAGGGCATTTGGAGAAAAGGCCAACTTTTAAAAATCTGTACAAATAAGTGTTACCGTTTCCTTCTGCACAGGCTGTGGCTGCCGATTTCCAGAATGAGAGTGCAACTGCTTTGGCTGCAGCAGCCACAAGACATTTACAAGAAGCTGAGCAGGCTAAAAACAACGGTGCTGAGCACTGGTAAGGAGATGGGGCAGCAGGGAACGACAGTGATACGAATGGCAAGCTCTTTTGCAGCATTGGGTGCAGCACAATTTAATCACATTTTTTTCGTGACACTACTACTGATGGACAAGGATGAAATTTGAGAACTCTGATTAGAAGAAGAAAAAGGAAGTACAGCAGTTCTTGAGCCAGATGAAGAAATCTTCATGTGGAATACTTTCAGCAATTCCTAGCGCAAGCCAGCTGTCCCCAGGCTCCCTCCCTCCAGACCCTTGACAATTCCTTAAAACATATCATTGGAAACTATAATTAGTTATATGCAGTCTGAAGAGAAATTGGCAATACTTCCACTTTCTGTTCAGTTAATTGAGCTCAAAGTTTCAGGCATATCTTCTTTTACTGGATATAAAGAAGAGATATAGGTGATGTACGTGTTCAATTTTAGAACTTCAAAGTTGCAATTTTTAATGTTACTTGAGGACAGGAGGAGAAAGCTCAACTGCAAGAGTAGCTGGTTGCTGTTCCATAACTATTCTCTCTTGGTTTTACAGTGCATTAGTTCAGTGTTTGTGTTTATTTTGAATACTAGTGTCAGAGTAGCCAGTCTGTATAGTGAGCAGCAGCTGAATGTCAGAGAAATCGGACATTGAGTCCCCGTCTGCCTTAGTTGTAGTAAGTTTTAAAGTAGGTTATTTGCTTCACAAATAGAACCAAGGAGAAGTGGTATTTGCCCATAACCCTATTTCATCATAATTAACAAAACGTAATGCAAAAATAGACATTTTTAAACCTTTAACGTACTGGGTATCACAGTGCTTCTGCACATAGAATAATCAAGTAAGGCACAGCTGGAGATAGAAGCCTTCATAGAAAAGTCTCATTTCTTTTTTTATTATGGGAACAAAATTGATACAAGAAGTAACAATTATTCAACCCGTATTTTAGAAGGTGATTGAGGATGCTGCCTATCCTGGGTGAGTTTCCAAGCCCCCAGCTTGCTGAGTTTTGCAAATGTTCATTTCTTTCAGGACTTTTTTAAATTCTCTGCTTTGGGATCAAGAAAATAGTTGTGGTAGCTTAGACCAAAAACTTGTTATGGTTTCACTTCAGATTTTTTATTTATTTATTGAGGCAACTTTGGGGGAAAAACCTAAAGGCATCTGAATTCTTTTGCAGGTGGAAAATACATGAAGCTTGTATGCTGGCTCTGGGCTCTGTGAAGTCTATTATTACAGACAGTGTGAAGAATGGTAGAATACATTTTGATATGCATGGCTTCCTGACAAATGTTGTTCTTGCAGACCTCAACCTTTCAGGTACATTGGCTCTTGCCATTACTTAGAGTAACCACTGAGTGCCAGACCTTGGAAATCTCTTACAAACAAAAATGTCTGATGAATCAGGTTGCTGTATGCGTGTGGTGTTGTGAAATGCAGTTGTGCACATTGTACACGTGAAAGGGCATAAATCTTATGAGTTCACACATGCTACCAGGTCTAGTATAAGTCATTTAAATGTAGGACACTGTGCCTTTGGTTGCAACTCATTGTTGTTTGGATGCTTGAGCCTGTAGGGCTTGGAGATGGAACAGCAATTGCTTGGGGAACTTGGTGGAAAATAGCTGTTCTGTTGTCCTGTATCAGTTTCTGGGAAAGACACCAGCAGTGTTTGACAGGCTTCAGAATTCCTGCAGCAACATACCATCCCGTTTTCTTTACGCTGGGGCTGACACTAGTCGTAGCACATGAAGTCAAATAATATTTCTAGCTGAGTGGGATCCTATTATTGGGACCTCTGCAGGCTTCTGCTTTCTATGTTATCTTACATCAGTGTGCAAGAAAGTCAAAGGAGTTGTTGAAAGTCGGACCTCGAGAGTCTTTGCAAATAATTAAAATTTGAGAAGTTTAAGCCAATATGAGCATTATTGGAGAGTCCACGTTAAGTTGTGTCAGTGCAGAAAAACAAATTGCTGGATGCTTTCATAAAGAAACATTTGTTTAGCCTATTACAAAGAAGGTTTTTTCTTTTTTTGAGTTAATTTTGAATGAAAAAATAGCAAAGTGCATCGTGTGCAATGCATGTAAGAAAACAACCTCAGCTATTTACGTATATTTACACATATGTGGTATTGGGTTGTAAATGAGCTGTTGTGCTCTAGAAGGAGCTCCTGGATTCGGTATATAGATAGTTCTCAGAGGATGTCCATTTAATGCTCAGTAATGGTAGTAAGACAAATCTGGCTTTTTATAATACTTGCTTGGAAAACAAAGCTTTTCTCTTGCTTTATATCTTGCATGGAGTTTTTTATGTCCTCATCTTAAAATTAATACTTGCAGGAGTATAAATAATGGCAGTAAAGATGCTGAGAAATAGAGAGCATCATCTATTTGAGGATAGCCTATATAGATAAGGATTCTTTTAGCCTGAAAAGGCAGAAGGGTTAAGTGTGATAAAGATACTTCATACCTTGATAAGTGTAAACAGGTGAGTAGATAATGAGTATTCACTGGTGCTGTTGAACATTGTGTTTTGTAATTACAAGGTGATGGCTGGAAACTAGAAAAGTAACCTGTAAAAGATCCTTGTATACGTGCTCTGTTTCTCTAATTCTTTCCCCTAAGCTTCTGCTATTTGCTGCTGTTGGGGACAGAATATTGAGCTAGATGAATAGGAATTACTGAAAAAGCCTTCATTCTCTTCCTTTACTTTTGTTCTGATGATCGCTAAAGCATATATTGTTGTATTGATGAACAAATTCAAGTGTAACTAGTAGAAGGAAGAAGGTGTCGGGGTTTTTTTTTTTTTTAAACAAATGAGAAATTATTTTTTGAAATAACTAAGAAAATAAACTGGATTCTGCCCATGAATAAAATTTCTTTGTATGCCTGCATACTGGTCTTCTGTGTCATATCTTGCCATTTTCCTACTGGGATGACAAAATTTTGGATAAATGATAGAAGCAGCTGTAATTTTAAACTCATAAAATTTACTCTAAAACCACTGGGGTTTTTTTGTTTTGTTTTAGTGTCTCCTTTTCTCCTGGGTCGTGCTCTGTGGGCCGCCAGCCGTTTTACAGTGGCTATGTCTCCAGAACTAATCCAGCAGTTCCTGCAAGCTACTGTCAGTGGTCTACACGAAACCCAGCCTCCTTCTGTCCGAATCTCTGCAGTCAGAGCTATCTGGGGGTAAGCAAACCCTAAGATATTCCAAAGCTCCAGAGATAGGTGGTATAAATTACACTTATAAAACTGGTATGTTAAAATACTGGTAATATTTCTGTATATACTGTGGAAGTATTGAATGAGATAGATGTCAACTTAAAAAGCGTAAGCAAGCAGGTTCAAAATAGAATAACTCTAATGAGGAATATGAAATTTAGATTCAATTGTAAGCAGTGAGTCTCTCACACAAACACACACAAAATATGAAATTGAGATTCAGTTTCATATGGCTACAATAAAATGTTATAATGGATACAGTCCCAAAGAGGAGCAGAACTAGATAGTGATGGAAAGCATAAAGATGAAACCAAGATTACTCCTGTTTAGTCACAAAGGTGGCTGAATGACATAGTACAGGCTTGTGGAGCAAATCACAACAATAAGGAATGGGTTGTGGTGGGGGGGGTGTTGGCATCCCATTTTTGTAAATAAGCTGCAAGAAGAAAAAGGGAAGATTTGCTGTACTGATTCTAATGTGAAAATTGAACATTAGTTTAAAAACAAACACACACAAAAAACCCACCCAAAAAACACACAAAAGAACAACTCTTTCTTTTCTCTTTCCCCCCCTCCGAAAACCACCTTGTCTTCTATTTGCACTGAAATGATGATGAATAAAGGCAGAGACTTACAACTTAGTTATTCCTGAAATTGTTTTTCTCTTCCCTAGCTTGCTTGTAGAACATGGTGATTAAAGATGTTGTAAGCAGTGAGTCTCTCACTCAGACTATGTTTTTTTCCTCAAGGTTTATTTTCTCCATCGGTGGGCAGTTCTTGAGAGAGAATTGTTACTAAGAGGCGGTGGAAGCTTTTAACATCACTTGGCTCAACTCTGCTTCTGCAAACCATTGGGGATGGAATGAGGAGGAAAGATAGCTGAGCTGTTGAGATCAAGGAATAGTAGACTGATGGGGGAAAGTCCTAGAGGAGTGAACTTAAGGAAGAAGAATGGGTGGGGTGAAATATCCCCTTATATATCATGTAGTGTTAAATGTATAAATCACTTTAATATATTCAATATTTTTGTATCACGAATTTCTTGTCTAGCTACTGTGACCAGTTGAAGATCTCTGAGAGCACCCATGTGTTGCAGCCTTTCCTTCCTAGCATTCTTGATGGACTGATCCACTTGGCAACTCAGTTCAGTTCAGAGGTCCTAAACCTCGTGATGGAGACGCTGTGCATTGTCTGTACGGTAGACCCAGCATTTACAGCAAGTGTGGAGAACAGAATCTGCCCCTTCACGATTGCAATATTTCTGAAGTACAGTAATGGTATGCATTCAAGTTACATTCTCAAAGTACAGTTGTTTTTGCTACTGAATCCCGGTGGTGAAAACTTAATAAATGATAATTGAATGAACACTGATTCATTCAACGGTAAAGCTAGAAGGGAGACTTGCTGCTTTGCCTATTTGAAATAGTGGTAGCAAAAATTGAGATGTGTTTGTTAGTATGTTTTAGTAAATGGTGCTTTCTCTCTCCAGATCCAGTTGTTGCTTCTCTTGCCCAAGATATCTTTAAGGAGCTAGCTCAGATAGAAGCCTGCCAGGGTCCAATGCAGATGAGGCTAATACCAACTCTTGTCAGCATCATGCAGGCCCCTGCTGACAAGATCCCAGCAGGACTTTGTGCAGTAAGTGCTACAGTGGTACACGGTCTTAGCTGGAGATGATTCCCTGTTCTTTAACGTATAGGATGGCTGGTCTGCAAAGAGTAGAAAGGTTGCTTTTGAACTGCTTTGGAACAATGACTTCGATCATTGGTAGAGGTTTCTTTGTGGAGAGAAGGCAAACTGCAGATGGGGGAAGATGCTTCTAGAAGTTAACTTTAAACTGCTCCTCTGGCCGTCTTCCAGTCTCTGCAGTGTATCCCTAGTCATTTTGCTTTGACATAGCCATCTTTCACCAATGTCTCCTCTTTCTGGTGGAATGTTCTCCAGCAGGGTACACGACTATTCCTTGCACTTTTTTCTAAGGCTTTTTCTGATTTATATGTCACATAGATATAAATTGCTGGAGATAAATTACACAGGTTTGTCCTTTCTATAAAAAGTCAGCTTATGAAAGATTAAGCATTGACTATGTAGACTGATTGTACGGAATGAAACCCATAAACATCTTTATCAATATGCTTATAATCTGCCTATTGATTGGTATGACTGTAACAATTGCTCACAGGTAATTAAAATAAATTTAAATCAATATAAACAAAATGGAACAAGTCAGCTAGAACCGTTCGCTGGCTGTACTGATTAGCACGCATCAGGCTACTGTGAAGCTGTTTTCTGTATTGAAGTGGTTACACGGCTTTTAATGTTTGAACTGCCTTGGGAAATTTTACAGCGCACATCACGTCTCCATGTCAAATACAGTGACACTGTCGGTGCATGACTCCAAGGTCCTCTGATTCAAAAAATATTCTAGACTGTACAATCAGGATGTGATTGCAGTACTGGCTCACATCCCTTCAGTTTACGCCTTTGATACTTGCACCAGTGGTGGGTAATGCTGACTTAGCGTTCTATGGCTGCTGCTGTAACAGTGCTTTTGTTTGTGTTTTCCTTTCAGACTTCTATTGATATATTGACCACAGTTGTGAGGAATACAAAACCTCCTCTGTCCCAGCTCCTGATCTGCCAAGCATTCCCTGCAGTGGCTCAGTGCAGCTTGAACACAGATGACAATGCTACTATGCAGGTAACACTGTGGGGAATGGTAAGGATTGCAGGGCTATGCAAGTCCAAGAGAGGTGACCAAGTAAGACAGGTCGCTTAGCCTTTAAGGGAGCCCAGGCTTTGCTTGCCAATAGCTATATTAGCAGCTCCTCAGGAGTCTATGCCACCTCCAGTTTATCATGAAAGTACTGCTGTTCAAGGGCCTGCAATGACTTTTACTGTTCATTCTTTAATTTGGAGGACCGGAGCAAGTATAGCAGCAGCCTTGATCATCTTTTCTATTTTAGGGCTCTGGAGCACGTAAAAAAACCAAAACAAAACCCAAGCGAAAAAGCCTCCAAACCTTACTGCTTTTCTTCCCCCGTAATAACTTTCATCACACCTAGGAATGGCAGAGGCTGTCTTCAGGAACATGCTCAGGCATAGGGAAGCAGAAGACCTCCTGCGCAGAAGACCACCTAGACCTCCTCCTTCTAGCAGTTTTCTCCTGTACTCATTTAGGTGGGAAGGGGAGGGCAAGCTTCTTTTTGACTGAGCCAGGTATGGGATGGAGGGAGAGCAAGGATTCATCTCCAACAGCAGTAGTGCCTGAGCTGTGCTTGTTGGCAGGCTCTGCTATTACCTGATGATGTCTTTAGAGTATTTAAGAAAGAAAGAAAAAGCGTCAGAGGCTAAAAGTCCAGGGTGCCTTTTCACTCTAGCTGCTAGATGGCGTATAAATAATAAAGCTGGTTTCGTTCCTTACGTAAGGAGTTTTATAGTGCCAGCTACCCTTTGCCATGTGAATACAGACCATAGAAATGGCTTTCCCTAAACAACGTACCAGTGAGAATAGAATCATAGAATCGTTTAGGTTAGAAAAGACCTTTAAGATCATCAAGTCCAACCATTAACCTAGCGCTGCCAAGTCCACCACTAAACCATGTCCCAAAGCACCACATCTACGTGTCTTTTAAATACCACCAGGGATGGTGACTCAATCACTTCCCTGGGCAGCCTGTTCCAATGCTTGACAAGCCTTTCGGTGAAGAAATTTTTCCTAATACCCAATCTAAACCTCCCCTGGCACAACTTGAGGCTGTTTCCTCTCGTCCTATCGCTTGTTACTTGGGAGAAGAGACCGACACCCACCTCCCTACAACCTCCTTTCAGGTAGTTGTAGAGAGCGATGAGGTCTCCCCTCGGCCTCCTTTTCTCCAGGCTAAACAACCCCAGTTCCCTCAGCTGCTCCTCATCAGACTTGTGCTCTAGACCCTTCACCAGCTTCGTTGCCCTTTTTTGGACCCACTCCAGCACCTCAATGTCTGTCTTGTAGCGAGGGGCCCAAAACTGCACACGGTGTTGGAGACCAGCAAGAAGAGGTTGGAGACCAGCATGCTGGTTGTTCTGCTGGATCTTTGTTTTAAGAAGAATTCAAAAAGATTGCAGCTTGGCTGCTGGGTTGTGTTTTGTTCATGCTACGCTTTGCTGTCTTCATCTCTCACTTGTTTGGAATCTCCAAGAGATTCCAAATCTCTTGGAATTTCTCTGGGTAACAAGACTGGCACAAAACTGCAGCTGCTTCAGGTTGTCTGTATTTACTAGATGATCTTCTTGAGAGCTGCCTGGGCAGTGAAGGGTTTTCTACTTGATAACAAACTGAGGTCTGTAGAAATTATTTTTAAATTTAGGCGCTCCTTTTACTGCACATTAGAGAGCTTGGATCTTTTACAAAATGCCACCAGTTTGCCCATTGTTTTCATCTTGGTTAAGGGTCTTTTTGGGGTGATGAAAGAAGATGTCTTCCCGAGCCTCCCTGCTCCTTTACCTATAAAGGGAAATTCTAACATGATAATTTTCTTGTTTAGAACGGTGGTGAGTGTCTGCGTGCATACGTCTCGGTGGCACTGGAGCAAATTGCACAATGGCATGATGAGCAAGGCCACAATGGACTGTGGTATGTGATGCAGGTGGTGAGCCAGCTTCTAGATCCAAGGACCTCAGAATTCACCGCTGCCTTTGTGGGCAGGCTGGTCTCCACTTTAATTTCTAAAGCAGGAAGTGAGCTGGGAGAGAATCTGGACCAGATCCTGAGAGCTATCCTGAGCAAAATGCAACAAGCGGAGACGCTCAGTGTAATGCAGGTGAGCAGGCTGGGCACCCAGGAGAATAAGTAGAAATGTCAGGAAAAGAAATCGTTGTAACTTTTTTTCTTTCTTCGATTGTGTGCCTGATTATTTATGGCTACTGCAATTGGAGGTTCTACATGTCTTCCTGAGGCAGTCAGGAAAGTGCCTGCTCTGCTCATACAGAGTTGCCCAGATTACAGGGTGAGCCAGGTTCTTGTGGGTAAGCTTTAATGCACCTTAAATAGTCCCTCATGACCTTGTACTTGCAAGCAGTGAACCTTTAGAGGGGACAAAGAGTTGCCCAAGTATGGATGTTGTGGTAAAGGCAGCACATGTTTTCGAGTGTTTTTGTGCTGTATTCGAAGGATAAATGCCTGGGAGTTGAGACAAGGTGAACTTTTGGTGGATGGGAGGTGTAGTTGGCCTGCATCAGATGAGAGGCCAGACAAGAGCATCATCATCTCTTCTAGCCTTGACCTACTTCTAGTGGCATACTTTTATGGAATGATTTTATCCCAGTGGTCTTCTATCTTTCTTGTCTGGGCCCTTAATGTAAAACATCTAGTGATGGCTGCCCTGGTTCCTCAGCGGCAGCTGGGGGAAGGCGTTTTTCTGGCGCTGTTGAGGAGTTCTGCCTTCCGGCAAGATCCCACCTTTGCCCTCACTGTGGCACTTGGCTGAGGCTCGCTTTGCTCTAACCCTTTTATCTTGTGTGTTTCTCTGATTTTTGTATGTGCATTTTTCAAGCCAGCACACGGTGAATCAAGGCCATTCAGATGTCAGCACAGATTTCATCTTAAAGCCTTGTTTTGTTTTTTTTTCCCTTGGAAACACTGTTGATTCGTAACTGTTCAGAATGGCTCTCACTGCGTATTTTTGGATTTAAAAGATCCGGAAGCTTAAATCTGAAGCAGTCACATGAAGCCCCAGGGGAAGAGAAACGAGCCTTTCACAATGCTGAATCTCTTCCCTGTGTTAGCCTGAAAGATGGACCTCTAGAGGTGGGCAGCTTTTCCCTGAGGAAGCCTACAGGGATGCCCTCAGACTTGGAGACTGACATTTAGACATATGCAGCATATGAATTCTACTCCTGGTCTTTAAGACTCAGACTGTAAAACTG
>NW_008824402.1:492590-492938 GCF_000699105.1 Pygoscelis adeliae | reverse complement strand
ATTGGAAAAGTGCTGCTGAATTATGATATGGGAGAAGGGTGGTCCTGTGGTGGAGGTGGGGATGGGAAATCACTGGGGTGAAAGGGGAAGAGAATATGGGTTCTGGCTCTGGACCAATAACTTCTGTTCCTTAGCTTGATAATGAGACATGTTTCTGCTAGATACGCGTAGATTTAGAGCTCTGTGTATAGAGCCAGGTGTACAGCTTCTGGTCCGTTGAGCAAACTAGGGCAGTTGCAGTGTCTGACTGTTGCCATATGATATTTTTGCTAGTCAAAAGTCAACTGCAACCTCTGATATTTTTTAAATAGCTTTTTAATCTTTGCTTTAGGAAGTTTTGTTAGTTTG
>NW_008824402.1:482697-492553 GCF_000699105.1 Pygoscelis adeliae | reverse complement strand
CCTGCTGTGTTTTTGGTGGGGTCTGTAGTAGTTTATTGCCTGCTTTGTAGCACGGAGTGTCTTGCAGAGGGTTATACTTTCTCTTCCTCTTGGGGTTGGTAAGCGCAGTCTCTACTCTTGCAGAAAACTCAGTTACTTGAATATTTGATAAAACATTTTCAGCTATTAAATGATGTACAGCTAACGTTTCCTTTCTCCTCCTGTAGTCCTTGATTATGGTGTTTGCTCACTTGGTTCACTCACAACTGGAACCACTCCTAGAGTTCCTGTGTAGTCTCCCCGGACCAACTGGCAAGCCTGCCCTGGAGTTTGTAATGGCCGAATGGATGAGCCGGCAGCACTTGTTCTATGGGCAATATGAAGGCAAAGTCAGGTAGGATGTTTTCATAAGCAGGATCCATGCATTAATGTTAGCTGACTGATCATCCCATTGCAATTAAATGCACTGGGTGTGAGGGAAAGGAGAGCAGGTTCAGACTTGGATTAGTGTGTGCCAGCGTTGGACAGAATTAATTTTTTCCTGCGGTGTCAGTTCGGCTTAGGAGAGCTGTGGTAATTGGAGCAATCTCTGATCTTCCTCTAAGTGCTCCTCCTGCTGCCTGGTGTTTCTGTGCTGGAACAGGGTGACCCAAGGGGGAAGGGGGTGTCTCTTGCAAGCACAGGAGTGCTTTTGAGATTGAACTTCTGTGAATGGGATGAGAATAGCTTCCAGACATGAAATTGCCTTTATAGACTACTGTAGAGTTTCAGGGCATTGTAGAGGGTTTCCTAAAAGAATCTGGTGATTTCTTGTTGATTTAATGATCTCTTAAAAGTCAATAAAGAAATCAACTGAAACAGTTTTCTCTCCCTTTTGCTGTAGGAGCACATTTGTGTTCCAGAGGAGGCTGAGTACTATATTCCAAAGCATGAAATGCTCTGTATTAATTTAAATTTTGCTGCAGCTGCTATCTTTGATTTTTCTGGAAATGTGAAACCTAACAGACCACTCTTAGGGGTCGCACCAGCTGTTAACTCACTTCTTAGTATGTGTTGGTGTGTTATTGTTATAAGGCAGTCAAATAGCCTGTGAAATAAATAATAAGAAAAAGCATGTTTAAAATGGACGTTTGTGAATGATCATGCAGAACAAGAGGCAGTCTGATTTGGGGATCTGGTGCTGGTTTCTGTCACACTTGGTCTGTTTCATCCCTAAGAGCAGTGGTTTATCCCCATTTGACAGGGCGGGGTTGTCTGCAGGATTCCCTGAGACTTCTTATGGCTGCAGGGAAAAGCCAAGGCTAACGCTGACAGGGAGAACAAGGTTAAACTTTGTTGTTCAGTGCTGCCTCCGTATTGTCCAAGATTAGAGCTATTTATGTACAGATGACTTGGCAGGGCTCCACACTGTATTAAACACTTTGATTCGGGCTATTTACGGTGATGCTTGTTGTGCATTAGAAAAAGCTGGGTGTTTTCTGTGTACTGAAAAAGAGCAATGCCTGCTCAGAGGACCCTCTTGTTTAGAGTTAGTAAAAGGAACATGAAGATAGCCGACACCTTCTGTGTGCATCAGTCCCCATCCCTGTGAATGGCAGGTTGAAGAAGTGGCTATTTGCTCTTGACTTGCATGATGAAAGGATGGGAAAACTTTGGACAACTCAGGGGTGGCAGGTAAGATCTGGGTCCAAACCAGCAGTATGGGAACTCAGAGCCATAGGGTGGGAGAGAAAGAGGGTGTGATGTGAAAGCATGAAAAGAGCGAGTTCCACAGAGCTCCGAAACTTTGGTTTGAGACTTGCAGAGCCCGGAGAGAGGTTTAAAAATGCCTAGCTGATGGCCTTAACCTGTAGTCAAAGTCATCCTCAGTATGGCTTGAAAACAGCCTGGAACTGGAGGAGGTTTGAAATTGTGGCATAGAAATCTGATCAGCAGAGATGGAAAGAACACATAAAGATACCAAGGGAGCAAGCTAGAAGGTCTGAGTGTAGCTGAGCTGTGAAGGACCAGAAGTGAAAAAGAGCTTTGAGGCTGGAGAAAAGTAGAAGAGATGTTCATAGCTGCAGATCAACCAAATTACTACTTTCTTGCCACTGCTTTCCTCTTAATTCCATCCTCATCTGCACGTGATGCTTCAGGAGTGTTTTTAACCTCGTGGCCCTTCTGAACTGGAAAAACCTTTAATGTATGTATGCACTGTTTGGTAGTGTTTAATCCAAAGCTTTGTCAGTTTTTGTCTTGCTGTGCAGGTCAGGAGATGAGTCCAGTTTTGGATGCTGACATAAAGCAGGAGAAATAGGAAAATTCTGTGATGCTTGTTCTTGGCAAAAGTGTAGAAAAAAGGGCATTTGAATGGCTGCTCTGGAGATGCGTTCCCTATTAACAGTTCACTGTGAAAGCCAGACAGTTTAGAGACATTCTCATCTATAATTTTCCTATTCCCTGCTCCCCAGCTCTGTAGCGTTGTGTAAACTCCTTCAGTATGGCATCAACACAGATGACAAGCGGCTTCAGGACATTAGGGTAAAGGGAGAAGAAATATTTAATATGGATGAGGGAATACGGACACGATCAAAGTCAGCCAAAAGTAAGTAATAATTTTGCTGTTTTTAACAGGTTTTTTTTTCCTGTTAGTAGATGCTATGAAAGGCTGTAAAATAGATCTTGCAGATCACACAAAGCTGTGGGAGATATTTCCTACAGAAGGTGCATGTTGTGTTTTAGAGCTAATCCATACATCATGTGCTTAATGTATCCATTATTTGCTTTAATTCTGCCAAAGAATGATTTGGAAGACTCCTGATGTCTCTGATTTAATGGAAGTGGATAAGGTGATTATGGGATAGGAAGTTATTCACTGCTATTTTGCGTCATCCTGTTCCATCTAATGAGGTAGAATTGGTAATTTCATGATGCCTAGTAGCTTCTCTGAGAGGAAAGTGTGTTTAGTGAATGCAGAGATTTTTAAAAAAAAGTGTTTTTTTCGATGAGACAGACTTTCTTAAATATCAGCAATGATTTCAACAAGTTAGAGATCACTTTTAAGGAAAGCTTGGCCAATCTCCTGCATAAGACTTGTCTTATTTTTAATTGGCTGAACCCAAAATCCTTGATTGGAGATTACTGTATAGAGATTCATATATAAAATCGGAGAGAGCACTGGGCATTTTTTTTTTTCTTGGGATGTCGTGGTTTAACCTCTGAGCCCCAGAGGGGAAGATGCTGGGGAGCTGCTGTCCCCAGTGGTCAGTCAAAACCTTGGTTCTGCAACTTGCTGTGCTAGAGCTTGTGCACAGCAAGTTGTGGGATAGGGCGTAACAGCTGTACTGATCCAAACTGGAGGCCCATCGAGGTAGTTGGTGCTCCTCAAGCCTTCAGCTGTTGTAGGCTCAGGGGATCTGGGGTGATGCAGTAACACTTAATAAAGGAAATAAACAGGGGAAAGCACTAGGAGTGTAAGAGGTAAGTAGTGCTCACGAAACACCTGCTACCTTATGCTTTGCTTTTTTTAAAGCAGCAAACCCCACCAAACAGCACAAACCAAACAAACTCAGATATTGTCTAGTCAGATAGAAGAACAGTAATTGCTAGCATTTGAGCACCTAAAGAGTTAAAACTAGTGCTCCCAGTTTCTTTATTTGATAGGATCTTTACTTTTGCAATTAAGGACAAAAACACTGTCTAGCTATCCCTATGGAATAATTAGGCCTTGCAGGAGCCCTGGTGAGGAAAAATTGGAGCTTGCAGTGTCTCAGAAAGGGCAGAGCCACGCGTGGGAGTGCTGCACTGCTCATTTACTTGAAAGCACTGCTAGATGTGCAACAATAACTTTAGAGAAGAATGCTTAATGAAGTAATCTGTAACTATGATTTCACTGAGTAGACTCACAAATTAATGCAGCTGTGAAGACTTTATGCCTTCTTTTCATTCAAAATATGCAAGATTTGATATTGCAGTTAAGGTCTTTGGGAGTCTAGCCATGAAGATATATGGAAGGAACATTTGGGGGTTTTTTGTCAGTCTCTTTTTTCCTCCCAACCTGGAAGTTTTGCTCGTCTGTGAGCATTTTAAATGTATGATAAAATTAAAAAAAACAACCACCACAAAACAAGGCCTGTTTTTAACAACTTTTTATTAAAAGCAGTATGAATATATAATTTTCTTCTCTTATAGATCCTGAACGCTGGACAAACATTCCTTTGTTAGTAAAAATCTTAAAATTAATAATAAATGAACTCTCTAATGCGATGGAAGCAAATGCATCCAGACAGACAACTGCAGATTGGAGCCAAGGTAAAATACTGGGTTTGCTTTTCCTCTTTGCATTGCTTAAATCTACTTCGTAATCTCTTCAGAAGCATTTATAGTAATAAATTCACAATAGTAAATAGTATACCTATAATTACAAAGGCTTAAATAGTGATCCAAAGGATAAAATCAGTCAGTGTTGTGTATTCTTAAACCTGAAAATTATTTTGGGCCAGTTTGGAAGATGGGATCGGACCATATGCCAATAAAATTATCCTTTCTTGGTGTATCTGGTTTGCCTTTCTTCCTCCCTACTTTGGGCATCCATTCTTGCAGCTGCTTTTTGCTTAGCTCCAGTTCTTGTTACCCGTTCCAAAGGGATGGTAAAGGTTGCAGGTGTTTCCCTTCATCCACCTACATGAGCGGGGATGCTTGCCTAAAAACTATCCAGTCCCCTGTATAGTGATCAACAGACTGGACCTCTTAGATTCTGTTTATTTCTAGAAATTTTTGTTTTCTAAACAGATGATTCGAATGATATGTGGGAGGATCAGGAAGAGGATGAGGATGAAGATGAAGGCTTAGCAGGACAGTTCTTATCAGATATTCTTTCCACAAACAAGTATGGTAAGTAATAGCTTTAAAGTGCTTACACAAAGCGAAAATAGAGTAGATGACATCCTAGTCAGTCTTCTTTCCTTGACAGCAGCTCAACAGAGACTGCAGGCAAGGGAAAGGAAATATTACACTGGGATTTTGAATAAGGACCTTTTTCTGTAAGAGAGGGACATGTGTGAATAACACGATTAAATAACTGCATTTTTCACTGAGATTTCAAATGCTGCATAGGCTTCATGTTGCTGTGAGGTTCATGCAGGTATTTCTTCTAAAGAGAAAATTGATGCTTGAAGATGTAGACATGACCTTGGAATGACAATGTTGTAGCAGTGGATGAGCTTGTTTGTGGAGTGACCTTGAGAAATAATAGCTGCATAAAGATGGAGCAGGTATAATATCTCCTTTCCTCTCCGGTTTGCATATAGTCTTAGAAGAGGGAACCTTACAGGCAAATACAGTAAGGGAGACTACTTACTTTAGCACAGAGTTGGAAATGTGTCACGCTAACATAAGGTTAAGGTGTAAGATAATAGTACACATACCAGACAAGCAGGTTTGTTATTTATCCCATGTATGCTCGTCTCACCTGTGCATTCCTTGAGACTCCCACTATGACCCTTCTTGTTCTGGGGTGTTGTGTTTTCTAATCATCTGAACTGAAGGAGTGAATATTCTGGATACAAAATTTTTTTACCCAGCAGCACTGAAACTATTTCTTTTTGGATCCTTGGATTTCAGCAGTAGTCTAATAGAATACTTCCTGAGATATTTTGCTCTGACGTTAAAACCTGCTGATTTGCCTCTGACAGATGAGGATTATTATGAAGATGATGAAGAGGATGATCCAGATGCATTAAAGGACCCTCTTTACCAAATAGATCTCCAGGTGATGCTCTAGAATGAGTTTTTTAAATCAGATTCCTATCATTCTTTATAAACTTAATTTTTCTATGTTGTACTTTAACAAAACTGTAAACACCAGTTACTGATTGTTGTCCTGAATGTACTCAGTTAATTGAAATTACTTTGGAAAGTGCTGAGTATACCAAGAATGTCTGGAGCTATTTTTCCTTATTGGATCAATATCTATAACTTGGAAATGTGAATGAACAAAACTTTTCGAACAGAGGGAGATGAGACTTTTCTACCCATGAGCTTCACAGCTATTTGCTGAAGTCAGAAGTAGATGGGACACTGAACATGACAGAATTTCATGCTCCACTGGGGGATGCTCCCATCCAGTCACAGCCCTGTATGATACTTTGCTCCTGCTTTTTACCACCACCTGGCAGCCGTTTATCAGCCCTTCCCCTCTGCTGCCGCCCTTCCTTCTGCATCGCTTTTCTGTTCCCTGCAATCCCTTTGTCTTACTTGGTGCATGTTGAGGTTTATCTTTTGATATATGAAAGAAACGGAATTTCCAAAGCGACATGATGCTAACTGGGTCTTTCTGTCTTCCTTTCAGGCCTATCTCACTGACTTCCTCTGTCAGTTTGCACAGCAGCCCTGCTATGCAATGTTTTCAGACCATCTCAATGAGAATGAAAAGCGAGTGTTACAGGCCATTGGTATATAAACCCACTCGAGAGACCATCCTGATCATACCTGAACAATATTTTTTTTGGCTTATTCCACGTTTTATGATTAAACATAAAACATTTTCCAGTGTCTACCTGCTTGTTCCAGGTGGATGATGGCCTCGTTGCAATGTATTGAGCCTCATCTTAACAAGAATCTGCTAAGGGAAGGAATACTAAGAAAGCAGCAAGGACAGAAGTCTGTAGAGCTTTGCACATTGGTCTCGCCATGGGAGCACTTTCATTTTCCACAGTAACTTTCCAGGAAGTTCTTAAAGATAAAAAAAATGTGTCCTTAATATTTTTAAAAGCAAACTGTCTCTACCTGTGAAGAGGCACTTAACTGAGTTTCCCACAGGACAGTTGGACAGAGAAAGGAATTGGGTCACTTACAGATTGCTTGGATGTATCTTGAGAACTTGGAAGGTTGTTCCTCTTCGCGCTCGCATAACACATACAGGGTAAATATCTTGATCTTACAGCGTGACTTCTTTTTATAGAACTATAGACTCTTTTATCAGAGATGCCTGAATGGTATGGAACCTGTTTACAGGAGTTTGGATGGGAAGCTGAGACAGTGAAACTGAATGCATATCTTCTTTCCTGTTGTGGATGGGGCTTTGTCGCTCACATCTGCTGTCTAGTCCCATGGGAGCAGTTCTTTACTAATGCTTTTGTGTGCACATGCTCAAAGGAAGCTACCACTTAAATTTCTGTTCCTGTGGCATGTGGCTACTAAAAGACTTTTTGGTTTTATGGAACACAAGGAGCCACAATTTCTAGGGGAAAAAAACCTGATTGTATTTAACATATTTGCTCCATGACAGCCACTCTGAACTACTTTGCTTCCTTCACACTCCTGTGTGTATTTTTATAGAGTGGTAAAATAACATTTGCAAATTGATTTACCCATAAGAACAGCGTGATGTATCTCACAACACCTCTCTGCCTTTGGTTCCCCCTTGGGGAAAATGAAAATAAAACTATTAAAATGTACATTGGTATCCTTCTTATAAAACAGATTTAAAAGGGACTTGCACTTGTTTCCCTTTTTTAAGACGTATTCCTCCTTAGGAAACTCTCTGTATGTGCCACTCAGAGGATGCTAGGGTATTTTGCAGGAGTCATCTGGACAGAAAGGGAGTCCTGTAATGGATACATCTTCTTCTGCTTAAAAGAAAAAGGCTGACCCATTATAGAGTTTCCTTTCTTACGAAAGGTACTTGCTGTTCCTTTGTGGAATAATATGCTTCGAAGTTGTATCTAAAAACCTCCAAAGAGCTGGAGTAATTCTGTATCTTACTGGTCTAACCAGAGTATAGCTTTTCACTTTTTTACCAGGAGGGGATAATAAATTAACTTTTTAACGGACAAATATGGCACAATTTGTTTAGCATGTGTGGGGAAAATGGTAAAATGACCCTGAATTCTAAAGCAGACCTTGCTCCCCTCTCCCACCCCAACCCCTCACGTTGTGCCTGAGAATGGGCAGAACAAGGGGGAATCCCCACCATTCACTGCAGACTGATCTGACCCATCCGTGAGTTGTCAATGGTTTTGTATTAATAGCTCTGAGAAGCAGAATTGGAAGCCTGATTTCTGTGTGTGTGTGTGTGTGTCTAATAAGGCATAAGCTCTGATCAAAAGTTTCCATGCAGTTGTGTCGTGGTATCTTTCTTCCCTGTGGATTCTCTGGTGTATAAGAATATACAATTAAACTTTGTGCCATGGCCTTCTCTTCAGTGGGAATGCTGTGGTTCTGTCTTCCACCTAGACATTTTTTTTTTTTTAAAGCCTATTAGGAATTTTGTTTTGAGGAATTTGTCTCTCTCAGCTTTCACTGAAAGTTAAACTAAACAGTGCAGTTTCTTGAGGAAAGCAAACTAGAAATAGATGGCTGCAGTGGTGTATCCTGATAGCTATACAGGAATGGTCAAGTGAGTGTCTTCAGAGTGACCGGTCCCAGCCCTGGGAAGAGGTAGGACCATCTTTTTTGCCCCATGCGTTGGCAGCAAGGCTCAAAACCAGTCATCCGTTCTTGGAGGTAAGTGAATACCAAACATCTGGAAGCATCTAGGTGTGTTTTAGGGTGTCAGTTGTAAATGGAGCTTGGCCAGGGCTGGTGGAGAGGTGCTGGTGGGGTTCGCTGCTTTCTGGTGGGGGTTGACTGGTGTGTGCCTTAGTGGTGCTTGCTTTAGTTAAGTTGGATGGTGGGTTTAAACAAGACCATGAAAAATTAGAGCAACCTAGTACTACTGATACCATTCCTCATCCTGAACTGAGAAGTCAAAGGATTTCTTTGCGATTGCAAGGTCCCAAAAGTAGATGGGCCAGTGTCTTGTAGAGTTCCTGTTGGAGCTCTTCAGTGTGTTGGTTAGAAAATGCTCTTTGATTTGCAGGTATCAATGACTTTTCCAGGAGTGTAGCTGGTAAGATGGGAAAGATTGGGGGATAAGTGGCTTTTGGGGACTAGTGCTCTGCACTCTCCCTCCTGCAGCATCAGCTCATGTGCAGCCTGAGCTGGCCAGGCACGGTGCCGCTGCACAGGAGCTGGGATAAGGTATGGAGTTTGGGACCAACCCTGGAGACGGTGGGCGCAGGAACAGTGTAGCTGTGCAGCACACTCTATTGGAAGCGAACTCATGGTGTACAGGATGTTTTTTGGCAAGAAATACTGTGACTCGGGCTTGCCCTAGAAAGAGGCCAAATAGGATGTGAGAGCAACAGTGCGCAAGGGAGATGGTTTGAAGGACCTCTGCCTGGTCCTGCTGGTGCTTGCGCTGATGTAACTTCTTTGCCCTTATGCTTTCTCACTGTTCTTCCTCCTAACAACATTCTGAATGCTCCATGATGTATCTTTAAACAAGATTTTTTTTTTTTTTGCGCTGGAGGGGTGTCAGCTTTGCTGAAACAGCTCTGACCCGTAACAAGGTGATTGCTCAGGATGAAAAATGCTGGACTCTACGGAGATGCATCTAAGGTCTGGTTTCGAGGTGCAGAGCACTCCTCTAGTTGTCTACTGTTGAGAAGAAACTAAACCAATAATCATAAAGGTTACTAACACCATGTTAGGAAATACAAGCTCCCTGTTAAGCTAAATTAAAACTGGAGGGTGGGATGCAGGCTACCGCACAGCCCTGGGCACGTGCCGCTGCCCACGCTGGTGCCTGGCACACGCGTGTCCTGCTCACAGCTCCTCCGTGGGGAGGAACCGATGGTGTTTTGCACACCGGGTGTTCCTTGCTGGAACAGCATGAAGCTCCGATCGCCACAGACTACAATTTAACTAGTTAATAGCTCAGCTGTGACTCTGGAACGAGACTTTATGCGTATTCATGAGTATTGTTCTTGGTTTGGTTTTTTTGTACTAACAAATAAACTCGTTTAACGTATAAACCTGCCTGGCTTCCGAATCTTGCAGCGGCAGCCCCGGT
>NW_008824402.1:461694-481794 GCF_000699105.1 Pygoscelis adeliae | reverse complement strand
TTTGTGGTTTAGTGGGCACGGTGGTGTTGGGTCGACGGTTGGACTCGATCATCTAAGGTCTTTTCCAGCCTTAATGATTCTATGATCCGAGGGGAAGCATCACCCCTGACCCAAGTGCTGTCGTAGCAGATGTCTGCAAGCCTGGTGTGTGGCTGAGCTGTCAGGGAGGTTATCGAGTGTGCCCGCACAGCTCTTGCCAGCGAGGGGATGCTGGAGAGCACAGTGATGGACGGAGAGCCATGGGCTGCCACTGTTCATACGCCCTGTGAGAGTGCTGAAAGGATGCGCGGGCAGAGGGACTGGGCTGCTGCAGCCTGTCAGGGCAGGAAAGGTGCCAAGGGGGGCTCACGCGTGTCTTTGCTTTGCTCCTTTGCTCTGGACCATGCAGTCTGTGTTGTCTTACCTGTGCCTCACTTGCTATCTCTGCCAAACAGATTTCAGCAGCATCACGTTTGTAACCGTTTATGCTTGTAGTGCAAAGTCTGTCATAAAATCTTAGACAGTATAATTAAGAAACTAAAACTAGTGAAAACAGGAACAGTAGAGTAACTTTTAACAATTGTTTCTTTTTTGAATCTGCACAATGGCTTTGAGTGCCTGAAGCATGACAAGGGTGTTTGATTGCTGCTGTTCTAAATGTTGTGCAGGGCTTTTACCACGGGGACCCCGCCAGCACCGCGGTATCACCACTCAGCTGTGGTCTATGGGAGCAGCATGTTTGTGTTTGGTAAGACAGCGGCAGATTACAGTTGTGCGTGCTTGGAATGATAAAAGTGCTGGTATTGTTTTGAAAAAAAAAAAAGATATTTTTAGGAAGCGTCAAAAGATCTTATTCAGTAGCAAATCCACTATTTTTCATGGCTGACTGTGATTTCAACTTTAGGTTGGAAATACTTTTGCTGTTTTCTCTAAAGCAAAGAAGGCTTGAAACTCATTACCACAGTGTTTCTTTAGGGGTAGGAGTGGAGGAGAAGTCTCCCACCTGTAGTAGTCCATTAGCCAAATACCTTCCCTTTGCGTGATCTAAACTAAGTTTTCTTCTAATATAATGACTAGAAGTGTGTATGTGCTATTACTGCGTTTGAGTCTAATGGAATTGTTGTTGCCCAGGTGGCTATACTGGAGACATTTATTCCAATTCCAACCTGAAGAATAAAAATGATCTCTTTGAATATAAGTTTGCAACTGGACAGTGGACAGAGTGGAAGACTGAAGGAAGGTAAGGAGCTGGCATCGTTACCCCACTCTTCAAGGGGACTTGAGCGTAACTCAGCAAACACTTAAAATGGCACAGTTAGAATTGGTTACCAGGCTAATATTAAGGCTGCAGGACGATTTCTGCTCTACTTTCTTGATAAAAGTTTTCTGAGAACTATCTTCTGTTCTGAAGGAATTTTTTTGCAAGGCCTCCATTCCAGAGTGTACTATATTGGAAATTTGACCAAAATCCATTCTTCACGTTTCATTCCTGTGACAGAAGGGATGGGAGCAAAGGAAATTTTTTCTTTTGAATTGTTTCTTTTTCAAGGACAGCATGAAATTTGTTGATCCCTCATAGTTTCAATTTAGTTTTATCAGAAGCCAATTTGTAGCTTATTTGTAGTTAAATCCACACATTCTTTTCTGAATAAAGTCTGACTCTCTCGGAGTGCTCTGAAATGCACACACTTGCTTGAAGCGCTTAAGGTGACGTGTGTTCACACAAATAAATTCAGCAGCAGATGAATGGGTTGATGATACATGTTTGGATCTGTTGAACAACGGTTCCCGAGATTCAGCTTTCCAAGGCAAAATCAAAACCGGTTCTAACCAGTCAAAACCAGAACTTTACTTCTTAAAGTTGACTTTGTGCACATTTTGGGATGTTATCTGTGACGCTGATTTTTTCCCGGCTACTTAACGTTTACCACACCTGCGCATGGGACAGACTGTGTCTTTACACGCAGTTCATTACATATTTGAAGTTTCTGAAATGCTGATTTTAGTGGGGGGAGGGAAGGGAACGTTTATTATTGTGACTTGTAGAAAGGGATGAGGAAGGCACAGTCCATTCTTAAGTTACTGTTGCTCTCCTCTGATGAGCATATGTTATGTTTTAGAACATAGACCGCCTTAGTAATTTCTCTTTCTGGTTATTCTAGCAACTTCGGACATTTTGGAGAGTAATTCTTATTCATATTTTACGAACTCAGCTGCCCTTGTCTTTCCCCACAATTACAAGTGTGCATACTGCACAAATGACCTCAAACGAGTTAACATTACCTCTACGGGTCTTGTGACATCACAGTTTTGCTCAGCCCTTCTTGGCTGATTTAGTGAAAACAACAAAGACTGGGGAAGAGAAATCGTAGGTTTGATCTTTTATCATGGGCACTGCATCTCAGGAACGCCCCGCTAAACAATCCCAAATAAGCATTGTGAGCTCTGTCCCAGGTCTCATTTATGTGTTCCACCTTCTTAGTGCATGAAAATATGCATGGGATTTTTATAGCACGAGTGGATTGCCACTTTGCAGTAATGATAGTGCTATTAATTGTCCCACTATTTAGCTACTTTCCATAAAATACTCTAAAAGTATTTGAAGCCGAGCAAGGAATTAATTGGGATTTTTTTTTTTTCTTTTTTTTTCTGTATGCATTAAGGTAATTTTTCTTTAATGAAGGAAGCAGTGTAAAATTCTAAAATGTACCCCTCAGAGGCTTGCTTTGTGTTTTGAGGGTGTATGACAAAAGCAATTTCTTGGCTTGAAGCCATTTTGTGTAGGGGACTTTATTCTTCTTACATGTGCATTTTTGCTGTCGTGCAGATCCTTCTTACAGCACCTCTGCAGATGATATAAGATTTTTTTTTCCTTAATTTTCTCAATTGCAGATTGCCAGTTGCGAGGTCAGCTCATGGCGCAACAGTGTACAGTGATAAGCTGTGGATCTTTGCAGGATATGATGGCAATGCACGGTATGTGGTGGGATTGCTCTCTCCTTGGGTGCTTTTGTAAAATCCCAGACACTCACTTTTCACTTCTGTAGAGACATTTTCGTATACCAAGTGATTTAAACACATAACTGGAGCTTTGCAAAACCCAGCCTGTTTTTGAGCATTACGTTTTTGCAATTCACCGGTTCATGTTCAAATAAGTATGTGTTTAAAACTTAAAAATCTGGTGACTCAGAATGGCTATGGATGTATAATTTGACAGCCTTCTTGGCTGTAAAGGTGCTAAATGATCTTTGAAATTTGGCAAATGAGCATTTCCCAAAAGATACCCACCGCAGGCCTTCTGATGTCACTGAAGACTTAGAGAACAAAGCATGGATTTTCTCTGAAGTCATATGACAGAACTAAGAAGACAACATGTCAGCTTTTTCTCTGAAAATATGTGATACTCTTGGTGGGATGCTGCACTGAAATACCAAGATTATTTAGGTTGAAGGGAGATGAGATTTTGGCTGGGGAAAGACTGGAAATGAGTGGTACTGAGAAGTTACGGAGAATCTGGTGCCTTGTCCCGTATGGCAGCTCTTCACATCTATCAGGGAAGAATCAGTTCTGAACACATAATTTTCCTCTGTCTTGATGAACTTGAGAAGCATTGTATGCTGATGCACAATATTTGCATCGTGAGAGCATATATAGATTGTCACAAACTAGGAGCTGCCTCAGTGTGCTGGGCTGCTTCTGAGGAGAATCTGCAGAAGAGTTATCAGCTCCTCAAAGTCTCCGGGAGAATGGCTGCTAATTGGAAAAACAGATGGGACCTTTATTTCTGGAGGAGGAATTGGAGAAAGATGCATGACTCTATGGAGTTGCTCAGTTCCAGCTTAGGGAGTTCCCCAGGGACCTTGGGTAGCTGGAAGGAGGGATTGGGTGAGAGGAGCTGTCGGATTTATGTTAAATATGCCTAATCGTGTTAAAAGATGTCTTTTTGTGGAACATGAGCCTCCAGGCAGATTTGAACAAAGGAAGCATCTGTGGTTGTCTGTGAGTAACTTGTACTGGGAAAAGCGTAGTCAGATACGTAGTAGTCAGTGATGCTTTGTCCTCCTTTATGTGTTTGAGGTAGGATTCAGCCACATAAATAATTACTGTGGTCAGTCTCAGGGGTTAGCAGGGATGGGTAGAAGAAGGCAGGGTGGTAAGGGGTATTTCTGTAAATTCCTGAAGATTAAATAGCTCAAATCCTTAAGCTCCAGAGTTGCTGTGTCTAACTGTTAACTGTAGTATACTTGAAACCAGAAAGATGCTAAAGCAAGCTTAGGTGGTGGTATAAAATTTAGGTGTAGGACAAAAAAGATTATTATAGTTTTTTCTGTTAGCGGAAGTAGGAGATTCTTCCTGTGCAGGAGAAGGAATGCTGATAAAATAGGATCTCTGTCCTTTCAACTCTATAAGCTAAAAATTACCAAAAATAAACTGTTTCAAATCAAGCATTTTTTGTGTTATCACATAGGCTAAATGATATGTGGACAATTGGCCTGCAGGATAGAGAGCTAACATGCTGGGAAGAGGTAAGAAGCTTTAATTTGAACTAACACATAGAATTTTCTAAATTATTTAAAATTTCCTATGCTGGATTATACTCCTCTCTCTTCAGAATGTGTTTGTCACACAGCTGAAAAGAAACAATTGAAATTTGATTTTGTTTGTGTGTTTGGAAAACCAAGCGTATATGAAAGTGATTTTTTGCTTGTGACCTAGACTGCCTATGGTGGCTTTGCTATGTCCCCTATAAAAAGGGGCTGCATTTCCCACTTTAACCACTGCCATGGATTGGGAGCTTCGCTGGCTGGCTATCAAGATCAGAGTCCTGATTCTTACAGTATCAGGGGCTTTAGAAATGTGGCCTCTCATCCTTTTTATCCATGGTAAAATTAGTCTGTGTAAGCACAGCATTAGGTGATTACCTGTAGCCAGATTTATAGGGACTTGTTTGTCTGCACACATTGCTGCCATGTGGTCTGTCTGTCTGCTGATGTATCGCATGGTCCTGCAGCCCACTCAACACGTGTAGCTGTGCACTACAATAATACATTTTAAATTTTAAACTTTGTTATCTTTCAGATTGAACAAAGTGGTGAAATTCCTCCTTCATGCTGTAATTTTCCTGTGGCTGTTTGCAAAGACAAGATGTTTGTTTTCTCTGGCCAGAGTGGAGCAAAGATTACCAATAATCTCTTTCAGTTTGAATTCAAGGAAAAGATGTAAGTGTAGACAGTTAAGTCGCGCAAAATCCACAGTCATTGACTACTTCAGTTGCGAAATGCACATACTTAAGGGTATTGAGGAAGAATACTGCATCTCATGATGAGGAAGGGTAGATAAGATAAAATGTGGACTGTTTTAATAAGACTTTGTCATTTGCCATGTGCATCAGATTGGTCTTTTCCAGCAGACGAACAGAAAGTTTAGTAGATTCACTTCAAACAATAATCACGAATGTTAGTGTATTCAGAATGGGATGCCAACTATTACCTTCCTAAAAGTTGTTATATGAATACCTGACTAAAACCAGACAAGTGTCCTGTGAAATATCAGTTTGTAGTGAAATCACTGGGAAATGTAAAATGCATAGTATCTTTTAAAATCTTGAGTACTTGGTTTGAGACGTTTGGGGTGACTTGCTCAAAGTGTCAACCATTGCTCTGAAAATGTGTCCCCTCTGATGGGGGAAAAATGCCAGAAAGTGAGAATATAGACGCACTGGTCTGTTCTGACAACCTGGACTGTCTGGTTACTGGCTGAAGTGGAACCACAACTGAAACAACAGCTAACAGCCTCCAAACCTTGGCTGAAATCATGCTATCATAGGGAATAAGCAATGCCTTATCAAAATGGGATACGGTATCAGAATGGTGCCCTTTAGAACGGTTAGCTGTTCAAGTGTGTGACAGTAGATTACTGATTCCTTCCCAAGTTATGGTCTTTGAGCTGCCGGGGTTTACGTAAATACATCTGGGTTATGGAATGATGTTGCCTTTATCACATTTTCAGTTAGAAGTTTAGCAACATGGAGCTGACATAGGTCTCTGAGAAATCTGCAGGATTAGTCATAGTGCTCCTGCAGGTTCAATAACTACTGTAATAGAGCTCCTCTTCTTTATTCTGACAATCTGAGAGTTAGAAAACTTACTTTGCAGAAAAGAATTGTAAAAAACTATACTGTTTCATTTCTAATGTCTCAGTTGGACACGAATTCCTACCGAGCACTTACTTCGAGGCTCCCCTCCTCCTCCACAACGAAGATATGGCCACACAATGGTTGCATTTGACCGGCATCTCTACGTGTTTGGTGGTGCTGCGGATAACACACTGCCCAATGAGCTCCACTGCTACGACGTGGACTCTCAGACCTGGGAAGTTATCCAGCCCAGCCCAGACAGTGAGGTAAAACGTTCAGCTCTTGTTTTTTTCCTTTTACGCTCTGTCTTTTTTTGACCCGTTTTTGCTGTCAGGCTATGGACATGTTTTTCACAAGGACATTGACTTTTAGTTCAATGTAATAGCTCCTCCCCAGCAAAGGTTAAGCAGCTGAAATATTGTGGGCAACAGTCTTTAAAAATTAGTCAATGTTGATACATTTAAAACTTTGCTTAGTACTGTTTAAAGAAATACCATAAAACACTTGTAATTCAAGTTTTCAGTCAGTCATTATCTGACAAAGATTAGGAATGAATTCACTGAGTGGACCAGTGGTTGTGTGGTTGGCTGTGTGATGCTCTTGAAGCAGAATTCAAAACTAGACAAGGTTTTCATTGTTTCACTGTAACAGTGCCTGTGTGCGTAAAATCTTACCGATGCTGTAATTATACAGAATAGCATTTTCCTTTTAGGTTAAGTGTAAAGTGTTTGCTTATAAAGGTATGACTGTAAAATAATAATAGAGATCATAGGGAGGCTCAGAAATGGCTTTTTTTAACATATTTGTGTTAATAAAATATATACATTAAAAAACGTAGGTTCTTTACATGAACATAAAAAGACAGTAGACCACCAAGGGCCAAGTAAACAACCCAAATGAGAAAATATTAAAAAAAAAAAGATGAGGAACATCTTAATATGTTTGTTTTGGGCTACTCATTACAATGCAGTGATTGTGTGATAAAATGTCAATTTTTTTCCATAGTGCACTGATAGATACCCTCTCTGGGATAACCTGGTATTTCAAGTTGAAGTGCTGAGGGTTTGCATGGTTTCAGTACACATTTCAATTCACATTTCAGTAAATCTGGTTTCAGTGGCCTCTGATCATTTCATTCCCAGAATGCACAAAAAAAGTAGGTTTCTTGAAGCCTGTACTAATATGTGTATTTCCTGGATTTAGAATGGTTACGTTGAGTGTATTTGTTAATTTATGTTAAAATACTTCAGCTGATTTAATAGTAGGTTCAGAGTGTGTTAGCTGATCTGTGGGGAAGAAATACTTGATGTTTTTGTGCTGTATAGAGAACTGCAGAGATTAAGGTTATAACTTAGAGATGAATATTACATGAATTAGGATCAAATGCAGATTTACTAATTTTGCCAGAATTGGAATGACAGAGGTGCTCACATCCTTGACTGTTGCACTGTATTTTAGTTTGTTTGCAAAGACACACAACTCAGCATTTCATGAATAGGAAAATACCATTTACACACTGCTCTTAAATTAACAATGCATCTGGGCCTCATTTTGAAGAATTATTTGACCGAAGTAGTTCATGGTAGCCTATTTTATGCTTTACAAAGCTGATTTATTTTCACGTGAAATTAATAAAACTACATCTCCAACTTTTTAAAGATACGGATGCCTTCAGGAATGTAGATCCCGTTCTGTTCCTATCAATGTTATCATTTGACACTTAAGGCTTCCTCCATCGTTGGTTCTTCGTGATACGATTGCTTATCGCTTTCAGGAGCAAAAGTGCTCCTGACAGTGTTGTAAAACAGCATTATTACCTGACTTACCCCCTGCTAAATTTCACTTCGTATTTCAGAGCTCTCTTCTTGGGCTGTCTGTAATCCCGGGCAGGTGTCTGTCAGTTGCATGTGTTGTATTTTGAAGTTTCTTCCACAGTTATGGCATCTAGAGACTACTTTCGTAGAA
Source organism: Pygoscelis adeliae (assembly GCF_000699105.1). Taxonomy (NCBI): domain Eukaryota; kingdom Metazoa; phylum Chordata; class Aves; order Sphenisciformes; family Spheniscidae; genus Pygoscelis; species Pygoscelis adeliae. Next base: position 473,714 of record NW_008824402.1, on the reverse strand, counting down.
ATGGGAAGTGAGGTTGAAGCACTGTTGAAATGTGATGATAGTAAATTTTCTTTAAAGACTGATTAACTGTAAGAGACTTTAGGCGTTTTAAGTAAGTTTTAAATGATTTTGTGTGTTCTGGAGTGGTAAGTAGATAATTTATCAGAATTGTTTTCCTGAAGTTTCTGTGAGCTTTTGGCGAAGACTTTTAATAGTGGCAGTGACTCTCTAACACCATAATATTCCAGGACACTCTGAACTTGAAATTTCCTTTCTTATCCATATCTGTGAACAAAATTATTCACATTAAGTTGAAACAAAGTAGAAGACAGCGAGTGCAATGCTATCTCAGCACTTGAAGAATTCTGCTTGTGTGTGAAGTGATGTTGACCTCTGTTACTGTGCAGCAGAATAATCTATCTTGGCTTTTGATAGAGTTGTTGGTTTTGGTTTTTTTTCTTTTTCTAATGGTTGGATTGTATAGCATTATGTTGTTCTTGTATTTTCTATGTTATATGATCTTAGAAATGCTGCGTTACAGCTTTACTTAACAGCACTGTAGCTAGGTTGACCTTCATACCTACCATCATGTGATGCATTTCCTTAATTTTTTCTTCTTTTGGACGTTTAGCATTGAGTGGGCAAAGCCTCCAGAGTCCAAACTAAGAAGGCTTGGTGCTGATTTAGCGATTAACCCAGGAGTGATTTTTACAGTGCTTTGCAAAAGAGATTTCTTATACTCATGCTGAAGGAGAGTGACTGCTGCCATTCCAGTCTTTCTCGTTCTCTGAACTAAGACTAAGCCAGCCCTGAGAGGCTTTTCAGAGTGATCCAGGTAGTGATTTGGCCTTTTCAGACCTACACATGCCAGTAATAGACATGGACTGTCAGGTGGAAATGGTATTTGCCCCTGTTATGGGCAACGTGGAAGGTGACAAGTCACATGAGACTGAGGAATCTCGAGGCTTTTACCCGGAGAAGGTGGCACAATTTGAGCATTAATAACAGTGGTGCAGGGCAAGTTCCAGGAAGGTCCTAGAAGCCGTTATTGAGGACAAGCAGCAATCAAGTATCAGGCGCTGTAGGTGCACAGAGGCAGTCTTGCGTTTTCAGCATTTTGGGTAAACAGGTAGAGGAAAAACTGGAAACAAGTCTGGCGATGGACCTGTTCTAGTTCTCTACTCAGGCCTCTCAAAATTGTTGACAGTGCCTCGCTGTGGCATGGAGGATGGGACAATGGCCTGACAAGTAGAAGAGGGGAAACTAAAGTGGAACAGGTCAGTACTTTGAAAATAAACCAGGAACTCCTATTTTATGCTTTTAGGATGTCTCCAAAATGAAAATCAAGACATGCTTTCTGAACTGCACAATTGCAATCCACAGCTCTTCACACCTTTGTCTTGACGCTGTAATATATGTACATATATATTTTACAGAGCACACAGAGCTGTTCTCTATCTTTACTGTTAGATGATCTTCACAGTTGGGGCTTCTACTTTTCTAAGGCAGCCAGAGGAATATCATGTCTGAGTCCATGCCTGCCTGCATAACCCTGCCAAAGCTTCCTGAGGTGCTTGGTTTCCTTTATACAGGGCTATTGGAGGATTTTAAAATAGTTTAAATATATTTTCCTATTTCTTTATTGGCCTTGAGTTTTCCTATTGAACTCAAAATATCCTTGGCTTTTGAAGAAGGTTGGAACAGCATAAAAATCAGCAGGCAATAATAGGGAAAATGCCCCATCTTGCACAGTTCCTTGCCGGCAGACAGACAGACAGACACACGCATGCACGCAGCAGTCATGATTTGTGCTGCAGCAGAGGAGTGTATTGCAGGGAATGGCGGAGGAGCTCGAGGTCTGGGCGGGGTGCCCATCCATTTGTGGGGCACAGTCACGCAGAATCAAAAGTGATGTCTGGAAACAGTCACGGCCTCATAGAGGACAAGGTGGTGTAGGAAGAGGAAGAAAATTCTCCTTCCTTGCAGTGCTTAAGGAAGGTCAGTGTGTGGGATAGTCACAGTGTGCATCGCTCCCCTGTTTCCAGGCGAATGACCATCAGCTCCCCAGTGACTGCAGGTACTAGTGAGCAATCTGTCTTTCCTGAAGTTACAAGAGAAACCTTTAAAACATGGCCTGTGAAGCATTTTAGTCTCACAATTAGGCCTTTCAAAGCCAAGAACAATAAAAATTTCTGACTTTCAAAGCTCTTGATTTTTCTTTTAATAAGCAAAAACGGAGGTTAATGTGTTGGTAACCTTCTCTGGCTTTGAGGCACAGTTCTGGATTTCTTCAGATGGATTACAGTGATGTGGTTTGTGGGAAGCTAAGAAGGATTAAAAGGACTTACTCATCCTACTGTGGATGAGTCTGCCACGGTCTCCCTGTGCAGAGATCAGTTACACCCATTGAGGTATCTTCAGGCAAAAGAAATGTTATTATGTGAACAAAACCCTGAATTCCTGCAATAAGGCCCCTAACAAGATCTGCCTTCAGATGTGGTGAGTGTAGTTGTCAGGGTATCACGTTCTGCTAGGAGAGATAAAATTTAGCATTTCACAGTCCAAAGAGAAGACTGATACTCCTTATGTTTATAAATAATATGTAGTGTTCAGACTTGCATCCTTTTTAGAAAATATTTTTTAAAAATTCAGGATCTTCATACCAGTGACCTTTTCGAGTTTGTGCTCAGTAAGCTGGAGACAGACATCTTGAAAATGTTAGTATTTATAAAAACCTGGTTATCAGAGTAACTGTAGTTAAGATTGTTGCACAGCTCGATTTCTGTTTGTCAAGGCTACATTCGTATCCTTTCTGAGGGATGTTTGTTACATGCTTTGACAGAATTTTCCCAGAGAAAGCAAAATGCACGCGTGTGTGGATGATAGGCAGAAGGAATCTATTTCGACAGCTCACTTACCCGTAAGAAATTAGAACAATACAGTATTAACATGACTCATATTAAATGGGAATAAAGTTGGATAACTGAAAGATAAGAAATATGGTTTTGAATGAGGAGTAGTTACTCTGCTTATATCCTTTAGAGACTGGTTCTTGTTGCTATAAACTTTTGTCAACAGCCTTGAAAGAAAACAGAAAATCACAGCTTTCCCCTAATAGTTACTGACTGTCCAGAGTTTTGCCAATTAATGATTAAAATAACAGTCCACTCAGAGTGGTTTGGATTTCTTCTTAAGGTGGGCACAAACAATATGTATTTCAGTATGTATGTAAAGAAATACATCTAAGAACAGGGTCTGTGGTCTATGTTAATAGTTTCCCTTACAGTATCCCTGGAAACAATGACTTAAAAACTTCAGTCATTGTGGGTAGCTGAGGCAAGCTCCCTGTAATGTAAAATGGCTGGAAGTGCTGATGATATTCTTGGCTCCAGAAGCTGACATAGGGCAGTATTATTTAGTAATATAAATACATTACCCCCGGGTTTATTAGATAGATCTTCCAGTATAATATCTCACCATCTTGTGTTCACAAATCAAGGAGGTTATTCAGAGGAGAAATCTGAAAATGATTAAAGATTGGGAAACACAGTGACCAGCTGTGAAGCGTAGTCTCTTTTAGGGAAGGTTCATGAAATTAATTCTTTACTGGCCTACCTGGGGAACAGAGGCTTTTTAATCTGTTGGTAAAAGATAAAGCAAGATCCACTGGCTTAAAGTTGAAACTAGAAATAATCAGACTAAAAAAGAAAAGGAAATAGAAGTTTACAAATTGTAAAGAATGAGGGTAGTGATTCATTGGAAAGTTTTATCAGAGCTTTTTGGTAGATTATTCACTTCTAAACCAGAATTTGATATTTTCTAAGAAGAAAGTTTTCCTAAAAGAAATGTTCCATTTCAGTACTACTTCAAGGAAGTCTTGTAGGTTGTTTTATGCAGGAAGTCAGATTAAGATCCCAAAAGTACTATTATGGTAATTTGATTTTTGAATACACACCACGGTGCCAAAAAGAAGCAAATGGTTGGTCGCTTGATTTTTGTCATCTGTTGTTAGATTTCAGTATGTGATCGTTTGAGACACATTCATTGGATTTGGCAATACTTGCTCTTTAAACTGTGCCTAATCCTCTCTGATGAATTATACATTAACACTACTTTTTAAATTTGCAACTGATATATTAAAATTGTTTTAAAGGAAAGAGAGTTTACAGTTAATACAGTAATCTGTAAATAAGTTACAGATTGTCTTATATTCGGACTTTTGCAGTGATAACAGCACATGTTTGAATGTCACTGTTAAAGAATTAACCTCCCTTTTTCCATGCTGTATTCTCCAGTGAATGTCAAATGGAAAAAAATCTCATCTTCAGCGTAGAGCGGAATATCAAATGATGTCCACTGTCCCATCCCCTATTACTTACCACAACCAGAACTGCAAAATCTGTAGAAGAGCTGATATTGCAATAAGCTTACTCATATTTATGACTTTGCTTTTGTATCTAGTGATTTATCCTGTGTCGTAGGTTTTTTCATCATGGTCTTCAACTTTCTATCCTCTACCACAATCCATGACAATCCTTCTTCTGTATTACTGCTTCATATGAGGAAGTGGTACTTAACTGAGGTGATCCTCTGCTTTACACCATTGTTAAGCTATAATAAATGAATTTATGTTGGCAATGCAGCTACGATGATCTCAACAAATACATTGCAGATAAAATGTTTTCGACTTGCTAACAGTAGTGCGGTGTTGAAAATTTCATGAGAAGTCTTGAGAAGTCTCTACCATGGGAAATCTTTAAGAACAGGCTAGATAAACCTCTCTCGGGAATGAAATAGATATTGTTGACGTTGCATGGGGCAGAGGAATGGAAATAGCCTTTAATGAGGTCCCTTCCAGGTATCTGTGATAGGTTTTTAATTCCCTCTCTTCTTCTGTGGTACAATCAGGAAAATAAGAGGGGAAAAGGAAAGGCTACATTTCCATCTTAGACATAAATTAAATTTCCATCATAGCAGAAGCTAAGCTGGACTTCCAGACCTGGAGTATGTTAAAGAATAGGAGGAAGTCTTTTGAGTCGCAAAAGCAGGTAGGTTGGAAAGGACCTCCAGAGGTCTTGAGTCTAACCTCGGGCTCAAAGCAGGTCTGTTTAGGGCTGGTTGCTCAAGGTCTTGTCCAGTCCATTTCTGTGTATCTCTAAGGATAGAGATCCAACAAGCCTCTCCTGGCGCCTCTTCCAGTGTTTGTCCACTATCATGGTAAAGCATATCTTCCCTTCATACCGAATCAGAATTTCCCGTGCTCTAACTTGTTTCTGTTGCCTCCTGTCTTTCACCTCTCAGAATAGTGCCTCTGTCTTCTCTGCACTCCTCCTGTAGGTAGTTGCAGACAGTAAGATATCTCCTTTGCCTTTTCTTCTCTCATGCATCATGTGCTCCAGGCCCTGAATTGTTGCAGTAGGTCAATGCCTTTCTTGTACTGGGGAGCCCAAAATTGGGTAGAGTACTTCAGATGTGGTAGTGCTGAATAGAGGAGGAAAAATCCCTTCCCTCAACCTGCTGGCTACACGCTTGCTGATACAGCTGAGGATGCTGTTGGCCTTACTGTGGAATAACTACTGACTCCTGTTCAGCTTTGTTGTCCACCAGGACTTCCCAGGTTTTTATCTTCAGAGCTGCTTTCTAGACAGCCAGTCCCCAGCCTGTATCATTGCAAGGGACTACTCTCTCCTGGGGCAGGACTTTGCATTTGCCTTGGCTGAACTTCATGAGGTGCCCATCGGGCCATTTTTCCAGCCTAGATAAGTCCTTTTGAATAGCAGCTTCCAGCATTTCAACCACTCCAGACAATTTGATATCAACCACAGACTTGCTGAGAACACGGTGCCCTCCTCTAATCTGTGAAGCCATTCAGCATTTTGTAGGAGATGATCAGGTTAGTCAGGAAAAATTTAACCTTGGTAAATCCTTGCCGAGTGTTCCCAGTCACCTACTTCATGTGGTGGAAGTAGCTTCCAGGAGGATTTGCTCCATAACCTTCTCGGGATGGAGGTGCGGTTGACTGGCCCGTGGTTAGCTGGATGCTGCTCCTTACAGGTGAAAGAAGCCTTTGCCCAAGCTGTGTTCCTAGGTTCATATCATGCCAGATTTTTAAAAGTAATAGGTGCTTCATGGATTATAAACAGCACTTTGTTTACTCTCAGGTACCTACAGCCCTAAGCTAGGATAGATGAGTCCGTCGCCATAATCTGGAAAGAATCACTGTCTAAGGAAAGGCATAATCAAGCCCTTCAGTATTTGCTTTCTCCTCCTTTGTTCATTTGCACAGCCCTGTGTCTTGAAGTTCACTCTAAAATGAGTCTGTTCCAATTTTGTCAGAAAAGCATATAGATTTTCTGCACCCAGCATGTGAAAACATTTTAAATCCTTAAACCTCCTTGAACCTAATGACTATCCAAAGCTCTGTCTGCCCATGTGTTTCAGAGTTTTATGCTGTTGCCTGGTATGATAGTGTAGTAGCGTCTCTTGAGTATAAACAGCTACCAGCAGTGACATCTCATTTGGACCTGTTGGAGCTTACGGTTTTCTTCCAGTTTCAGAGGAAAAATAGATTATTTTTTTTTACCTTTTACTTCATGTTGGTTCACCCAGTTTGTTTGTTGATGGCTTTAGGTCTTTTTTCATTTTGTCTTAGAGTTTTTAGTGGGTATTGGAGGATAGAGAGGCTCATCAGTGTTCCTAGGTTGTGAAAGAGATCCGAGCGCATCTTCACTGACTTTGGAGTTCAGTGCAACAATCAGCTTCCTTCATACCTGCTCATTCATATATGAGGGTGAGGAGGGTTAAAATTTACACAATTATAAATTTATTCTGTAAATATGAGAAGGCCTCTGAGGAGTTGAGAGAATGCGAAAGAAGAGCCTTGAAACAACTGCAGGGGATTTGATTTTAGCTATTTCCTAATATTGCACATAGTGTTGAAATTTCAGTCTGAAAAAGCACTGAAAACATGTTAGAAATGCTTTGAGAAATGAAGAAGAGATAAAAGATAAACACTGAAAACAACACAAGTAGTCACAACCTGCAATAATAGTATAGCTAATATGTTCTTCACAGCCAAGAGAATCAATCTCCCTACAAGAAAGTTACATTTTTGTAGCTGACCCAGATCTCTTGACAGAGGTGCAGAAGAGTTGTGTCTGGACCATGAATAGGGCCAGCTAAAGCTTGGCCCTCGAGGGGCGCGTGGCTCTCTGGTAGAGCAGCAGCGGCTGGGTTAGCTCTGTGCATGTTGCCTGTTGTCACGCCATGGTGTAACCTGTCAGCCATAGAAAAGGTTTTACTTTATCGTCTTCCAAATGCGTTAGTCAGCTTTGACATAAAGTACAGGTTGTCTCTTTGTGGTGATCCATCTGCCCTGTTTTTTCATCAAGGCAGAATGTGGGAAGTCTGTCTCAGACTGTGGGAATCGCTGACAGATATTGCCTCTTTGCCATCTTTGTTCATGATTTGCATTCTTCCTACTTGCAGGAAACAAAACCCTCAGCTTCTCATGAAGAACCATGGGAGGAAGAGGGCAGACAAAAAGCAATTAATGCTTAAGATTTTAATTGCAGTGTACCTCTGTCATTGAAAAAAAAAGTAAGAAAATTACGTGACTAATTTAATTCAGTCACAGTGATGGGCCCCAAACAAGACCATGGTGCTTTCTCTGGAATGATTCTGAATGTTTTGGATACATGGGCACGATCTTTTGGAGCTTCAGCCGCAGGGACGCTTCTGCTCCATGTCCAGTCTCTCATGCCTCCCATCTATACTTTTACACACTATTGTTTTTAAATCTTGTAACCAGGTGTCCCATCCAGAAGTGGCTGAGAGAGTATCTGCCCCAGAAGAAGTTCCCTCCTTGCCCTCGGAAGAACGTGGTTTAAAAAAATCTCGGGATGTTTTTGGTTTAGATTTCGGCATAACAACAGTTAAACAACCACCCACAGCAGACTCAGAGGTAAATAAAGAAACACTTGGAAGTGAAAAAGACTTCAGAAATGCAAATTCAATTTATTCCAGGAGAGAGAGATAAATTCCAGCCTTGTATACGCTTTTTCTCCTCCGCTCCTTTTTTCTCTCCTTGAAATTTATCTTGAACCATTTCAGCTTAAACTGTAATCTAAGAACCATTTAAGCCTTGACTCTGCACATGTGAGTTCTAAATTGCATATAGAAAACTAGTATTGACCCCTGAGTGGAAACTATTCATTTGATTTAATTTTACTTTTACGTTGATTCAACTTAATTTATTAAGGACTTCAAGTGAAGCCAAATGTATTCCTGGTGAGGTTAAAATTTAAGTCAATGAGTTTATGTAGGGGTTTGCACAGGTTTAACTAAGTTTATTTTAAAGTATGTGGAATCAGCCCCAGAGATGATGCTCAGGGCTGTAATCTCAATCTCTATTTGAACGATTGCTAGGCGCTGTAGCACAGGGAGAAGCAACACTAATGCACAGCTTTGTAAGTCAAATCAGAACCCTGATGAGGATCACAGGACAAACTCTATTTGTGTGTCTAGACAGGATACAGAGTGAGTTCTGAGCACAAGAAATGCAAAAAAAAAAAAGACTTCTGAAATACTTGAATTTTGAAAATGATGGCTTGAATCGTGCCGGCATTGTGGAAAGGTATACTGAAAGGGAAGCAAAGGTGACTGATGAGATCTGCTTTTGAAAGCAAAGATTCCAGCTTGAAAAGAGCCTCAGATTGCAAATCTCATTAACCTTAAATAGGGAAAACGCTTCAACAGATGAAACAGGGCAGTGTATGTTGGAGAGGGGTGCCAGCCCGGATCATCAGAGGTGTCAGGATTGAATCTAAAATTCTTTTTGTCAGGCACTGCTAATAAAGTAAGGAGATCATGTTGATTGAGAGATAAGTATAGGAACTAGAGCTGACAAATACAGTCAGACTGGCAGTGCATCTTAGTCTGTGATTTTTAGTATTCTTGTATGCACTGGGAGTGAGAAGGACGATAGCCCTTTGAATTCGCACGTGACCATCTGGAGTTGCACCTGCAGAAGCCCTTACTGAAATTACAGTTATTGCAAATCAAAAGTATAGTTTTGCACAGATTATCTCACCTGCCAGACTCAAGTTATGTTTGCACAGTGCTGGTTTTAGGTAGCAGTTATTATTATACCAGGAGGACTTTACCCGTAGGTATACTGGTGTGCCTTTATCGTTAAGCATACCTAACACAGGCCTGACTCTACAGTGTAATGGCTCTGTTTATCACTATAATCCTGAGTGCAATTCTCACCTTGTTATCTGGAATATTTGCAACTAAGGTACATCAGGGAAGGGTTGCCATCAGCTGAAGAAAAGTGAAGGCATGGGAGGAAGTGTCTGGTGTACAACAGGATTGGGAAAGCTCTGCTCTCCCCTTGTGAAAACAGCCATCTCGGCTCCCTCTACACAAACACAAGCGGCTTAGGAGACAGGAGGAATTAGAAGGTCGTGCACAGTTGCAGAGCTATGGCCCTGTTGGACATGGTGAGATAGCTCACACGACCAGAAAGACAGGCTGGGAAGGTGAGAAGAAGGGGTTGTGCTCCATGTGAAGGAGTGCCTGGAGCTTTGCCTTGGGATGAGTGGTGAGCCAGCTGGGAGCTAATGGGTAAGGATCAAAGGATAGACCAACATGGACGACACTGAAAAGATTTTAGCTTCAAGTGAAACAATAAGCAACAGGAAGAGAGTGCTGACTTCTAGCAGTTTAGAACATGCCCAAGTCTAAATGGAGTTTCATGGGACTGCAAAGGGACAGCGGTCTCACTACTGGCAGGACTTTGGAACTTGACAAGGTGAAACACTGGGAGAAAAGAGGGCGAGAGGTCATCAGAAGAAAACTGTCCAAAGAAACCACTGACAGATTCATAGCGTAAAGTGTATGTTCGTTACCTGATAGCTCTTAAGCAGAAATCTGCACTTCTGCATATCACATTCAGAGCCCTAGCAGCCAGACTTAGAACGCAGAAAGTACCAGAATAACCTTAAAATCAGAAAAATTAACCTCAGAAAAATTAATACAATTTCTTTGAGCCTCTTTGCCAACTGTAAAATGAGGATGACCAACACATTCCTATGTCACAAGCAGGGTGTGGGACAGTTGGTTAGACTGTGCTTGTAAAAGACAGAAATTAGGATGTGTTATATTGCAAAACAAAGGCTTAGTTTCACATTCGCCCTATGGTGACTTTGTTCCTCTGAATGCAGGAGTTCCTAACTGTAACCTTGGCTTATAGTGTTGTGAACAGGGAGTCGCTCACAAGTGATAGACTTGTTGTCTAAGGCAGTTCTAATAAACTGCAACTAGTAATAATCCTTTACTTGTGCAGATGGATGGAGTACATACATGCGGACCATCGGGAGAATTCATAGGAAAGCTGTAAGAGCAATCAGCAAGTATGACCCCATTGAAAAGCTGAAAGAGCTGGAGATGCCTAGTTTCTGGTGGGTAGGACAAGAGTTAATGTGATTAATGCTTAAACTGCAGCAAGGAAGATTCAGCCCAAGTACTAGGAATAGCTTGAACAGAAAGAAACACGGTGCACCATTTTCTACCTACACAATTATTTGTGGTAGAGTGTGTGTTGAAAATCAGGGTTTCTGTACTCTCTTTCAGTCTCTTACTGGGGAATGTGATCCAGTGGCTGCAACCCTGTAGTGCTTGATACTGGCCTTTCAGGTTTTAGACAGGTTTGCTCTATTATAGACTGTGATTCTTGTCCCACCTTTGCATGAACTGACCTTCTTGGGGTTTTATCAAATCAGATTTCACTGTGTGCGCTAGTACAAGGGATATTACTTCATATCTGTTCCATATAAACTGTACCTGGGCTGAGCATATCCAGCAGCTGGATTTGGCATCTTGGGAGGTCTCCCAACAAAAAATTCAGGATAGGGCAGGGTTTGGCATCTGGCATTGGTGGATGAGGAACATGGAGCCCAGCATGTCTCTCTCTACCTGTTTATGCTCCTGAGCTCTATTAACCTTTTATTTTTTTTTGCCCTGAATATTTTCTTCTTGAGGACTGAGCTCCCTTGGTTTGCACTGGGCCAAATTTTTTCTCTGGCCAAAGCCTTGGTCCTGGGAGGGCAGAGTGTTGTTCTCTGTGAAGATGGCATCGGTCTCTCACCACTTGGCAGGATTGCTGTCACTGTGTGAGGGTTTGTGCTGGCTTGAATTCTGCTATTCTGATTCAGCAAAACAAATACCCTCAAACCCTCAGCTGCACAGTGTTTTGATGAACTGTATATGGCCTTTCTTTTTCTGGGCTATCCTTTCATATTTTACATTTATTTACATGTATTTAAAAAGTACTATTGTTTGATTGCTTAAGTTACTAGTAAGTGGCAAAGCTCTGGTTCCTTGACCGCTCCGGTACCAACCATTACAAATGAAGAATCATCGTTATAACATTCCTTACAGATTGTTTGAGTTAAATATGATGTGACTAGCAAGTATGGTGTTACTTGGTTAAATATTCAGATGATTCATGTTTCCTTTCTGGCACCAATTGTGAAAATGCTGTAAGTTTTTTTGGTTGAAAAAACCGTGGTTGTTAAATACAATGGCTGCTTTTTAAAAGCAGCTACTAGAGCATATTGAGAATTATTTCAATTAAAACAAAACTAAAGTATTATTTATTTAAAAAAAAAAGGCAGGGAAAATGACCTGAGTAAGTATAAACCAGGTGGCCTGCATTTGATCTCTGACAGAATAGGGTTCTTTTTTTGTTGGAGAGTCAGTTGTAAGAAAGATATTATAATACAGCTCATATCAGCCCGTCTAGTAGTGTGGAAATAGGTCCTGGCAAGCAAACTTCATATTTTGGGATGAGGTTGGAGGTCCAGTTGATAAAGGTCACTGATGTATTTTTAAACTACTATAATATGTTTCATTTTTTCAGTCAGTACATTTTATTTAATTAATGAGATTACTACTAAGAATGAATAGAGGTCATGTAAAATTGATTATATTTGACAGTAATCTCACCCTGTTTTGGAAGGGTATTGAACAGGGGCCCA
>NW_008824402.1:460228-461683 GCF_000699105.1 Pygoscelis adeliae | reverse complement strand
GGTCAATATTATTCCATAATCTTCCCATCACAGTATTTATTAACCCCAAGTTTAAAGTTTCTTTGATAAAATATCCATGAAGTATGCTGGAGACAGAAGGTATCTTGCTTATCCAGAGCAATCTGGATTGCTTGTTAAACTGGCGCAGATGAACATGCATTTTAAGGTCACCAAATCTGTGGTTTGTACATCTGAGAAAAAAACAAAACAGGTCCTAGTTACTGCATGGGGGATTGTATCCTTAAAAGCTGTAGTTTGAAGAAAAGAAAAAGTCATGGAAAGTCTGGTGAGTAACAAGCTAAATTAGACCATTGTGTGATGCTGTGGTAAAGGGGATAATTCAGTGGTAATGAAAAATGCTAGTCAGCATGGTTTCCTGGAAAATATGTGTCTCCAGATAAACATAGTCTTGTTTCGTGTCTGAGTTTACTTGAGTGGGGTCTATAAATATGTATGAGAAAAGAAGATTTCTTATACCAGAGGGCTTTTTATTTTGTAGGCAAAGATTTAATGAGATTTGCTGCCTGGAAGACAAAACAAGCCTGATCAAACTAGGAAAAAAAAAATGAAGTTACTATCACCACTTGAAGACTTTATGTGAGATATCTCCTTGAGATGTGCTAATTTGATCAGATACCTTTTGTGTAACTTTAGAAGAAACGGGTAAAAATGATGTGGTCTGTCCCGTGTAGGAGGGTCACTGCGGCTTTGACTTGCAGTGACTCCTTCCCGCTTCAAAGATTGTCTGATTTTGCAGTTCCAAGGTGAAGCGTGTGTTGCATGGGATGGTGCAATCCCTCAGTCCTATAAATAGCTGGGGCTTCATGCAGCATGGGGTGGCTTTATTTTCTGTGGACCTGGCATGATGGAGAAAGGAGACTTGACTCCGTGGTGCTAGCTCTGTAAACGTCTCCAACTTTGGGCTTCTGTGCAGAATCTGGCATTGCTGGAGGGGCTCATTAGCCAGATGGTTCAGCCCCAGCAAGCTGTGGGGAAGGCATGCATTTACAAGCCTGGAGTTCAATACCCTGCTGGGATAGATGATAATTTACCTTTCGAGTTCCCAACAATATTCAGAATAAGCTCTGAGTTTGTATAGTGATCACATTTGCAGAATCTGTTCATTTCCAGAAGTGCATTTTATTTTTCAGTGTAAAACCTAGCTTTCAGTCTGAGTTTGGTAAATGATATCTCTGGTAACTCTCATGATGTGTAAAGCCCTGTGTACGTACCATTCTGATTAGAAGGTGCAACGAATAGGTGTTTTTAAATGTGACTGGAAAGTATGTTCTAAATACAGTAGGAAAGAGTCCTAAAATATAATAAATGTCAGTCTTAGGATGCAAGCATTTGTGTCGCTTCAGACTACACTGATTTTCCCTTCTCACTGTTGATTTGTTGCAGGCCCATTTTCTTGGGAGGAAAAAAAAGATGCTTTTATTTATTCCCTCACCT
>NW_008824402.1:457507-460192 GCF_000699105.1 Pygoscelis adeliae | reverse complement strand
GGAGACTCTTCCATGCTGCAGCTGTTATCTCAGATGCTATGTACATCTTTGGTGGCACAGTGGACAATAACATTAGAAGTGGAGAAATGTACAGGTTCCAGGTAATTCACTGATAAACGTACTCAAACATCCACACCAATTCTGTGCGAATCCTTCTGGCTGTCTCTGGACATGGCGGAGTTTCTGGTTTGGCTCGCTGTCAGTTTGATGGCTTTCGTTTTGCATTCTTCCTGCAGGAAGCCTTGGCATTTCAGATTCAGCTGCCAAAGATTAATGTATATCTTTAAAATCTTTTGAGATATGTTATCTGAACAGACATTTTGGTAAGGCCAAGCTCTCCAGTGCCTTCTGAATTCCTAACAGAGATCATGACAACTTATTTTGACAAATTATTGAAAAGTGTTTCAGACAGGATTTGCCAGGATGTTTAGCCAAAAATTGGCTGTTCCTCTTCATGTACTGTCAGGTTCAGGGTTCCTGGGTCAGAGCATTTTGTATTGAAGTTTTATCTTCATGCAGCACTCCCACCCCCAGTCACTATGGGAATTTTAAATTTTAAATTTCAAGATACTCACACCAGGTCAAATCCCCCCTACACTCAAGTTTGTTTTTATTGCGTGGGACCTTCAGACAAGTCCTGAGAGCGGGTGAGACTCCAAGCCACCAAATCCTGAAATCTGCAAGTAGTGATGAGAGACATTTCTTGCATGTTAGTCTGTGTTATCTTCGTTACCCTCACCATAGAGGAAGCATTGCATGTGTTTGGTTTGGTTATTATTTTCTACTTTATATACTACATTGAGGTCAAGTTAATAAGAAAATCCAGTGATAGTATATGTAACTACACTGCTGTTGGATATAGCCATTTGAAATGAATTCTGTCTTCTGTGGGTTTTTATTTTTTCTAGTTTTCTTGTTACCCTAAATGCACTCTACATGAAGATTATGGAAGGCTGTGGGAAAACAGGCAGTTCAGTGACTTGGAGTTTGTTTTGGGAGAGGTGAGTAGAATTTATTGAAAAGGTGCCAAGGAGGCTGTTATTGCATGTGTAGCATGTTTGCTGGGAAAAAGCAAATTGTACGATGATTGTGCCAGAAACCCTGGGAATGAAGTTTAAAGAGCAGTGTCACTGGTGAAAATGATGTCTGTCTGGTTTAGTAAGTTCCACTAATCCAGATAAATTTATAAAGCTGCAAAGGAGGAGAAACTTTTAAACTGAGATCAGTGGATCACTGAGACATAACCCGAATTTATCAGAGCACATTATATATAGTTGCAATATGAAAATGATACTAATGATCTCTCTACTCCGAGGTCCTAACTGTCTCCTGGAAAAAGCAGCTCAGTGGTTTGCAGATCCATGTATCATTTCAAGAGCTGTTTTTAATTACTGAAATAAAATAGAATGAGAAAAAGCAGTACAGGGGAATGATTCTCTAGTAATGAAAACAATTATAGAATGTTAAAAAGAACATGTTTTCTGAAGAAAAACATGAGAAATATGAACTTACCTGCATTCCTTTTGCAAAAAAGAAAAAAACAACAAAAAAACTTTGCAGAGATCAGATAACAGATCCTCAACAACAGATGAAGTAGGTTATGAAGAACAAACATACTGTTGTTTTGAAAAGAGAAAATTAAACTGAAAATCAGATGCAACAATAAGAAGCAATATCTGTGACACTGAACCTACACAACAGCTTCCACTCAGTGAACGTAACAAAGACTCTTTCCAAATGGTGTTTGCCATTAGCCTTTAGGGAAAATAGGCGTTGAATTTCATGTGGATGTGCAGAGCAGATGCAAGGTTGCCTTCATTCTAACTTAAACTAAATGTATAGTAACCTGGAGTTCAGCCCAGGTTTCTATGGCTTCTGCCATCTGCCACCACCATGTGATTTGGGAATAAAAGTTTAATATGTGTTATTCCTTTGCCTTTGACAGAAGGAAGAACGAGTCCGAGGGCACACCGCAATTGTTACAGCTCGCTGCAAGTGGCTGAAAAAGAAAATCATACAGGCAAGGGAGAGGTTGAAACAGGTGAGTATTTTAGAAGAGTAATCTTGTGGCAAGGTAATGCTTATTCTACCCAATTTTGGAAATAAGGTTGTTAGGAAAAAGGTAGTATCTGCTGAAACAGATGTAGGACCAGAGCAGTGTCTGATGCTAAGGTGCTCTTGGGCAAGTAAAATAAAGAGGATAATTAGTATTAACATAGGCTACTGGATGTATATCAGGCCAGGCGAGGAGTGTAACATGGAGGAGCCAAAGTTAATCCAGTTGTCTGGATTTGGTGGTATGGTTCTTGGGAGCTCTTGAAGCTGTCTGAGTTCTAATCTTGTGGAATACCCCTGGGGAGGTATGTGTACCCCTCCCTCTGTGGAGGGTAAAAGCTGTATGTCATTGGGGATGGCCTGCAAGATAAGATAGATTAGAGGGAAGGCAGTGTTAAGGTTTTGAGGCTGGCTCTGTTCCCTTTACCTTAGTATTTCCTGATTTTTTTTCAGAATTGAAGGTCTGGTGCCTATGGTTCATTGTCTATTAATTTTAACTACTTACAGTTTTTCAGCAGCAAACATTTAATTGCTTTTGAGGAAGCGCTAGCACACAACCTGCAGTAAGACATAGGGATGCCTCATTGCCCCTTAGTTAATTGCTTTGCCACCCCACAGCCCTCCCTCTCC
>NW_008824402.1:449078-457480 GCF_000699105.1 Pygoscelis adeliae | reverse complement strand
AGGCTGTCAAAGTGAAACTTGAAAGTAACAGAGTGGCTTAAAATACTTCTCTGCAGCGCTTTGAGCTCTGACTTTGAAAGGCAGGAGTCTGTGGAACCTGCTCCTACATCTTTCTTCTCCAAGGAGAGATGCTGTTCCCACTGAGGGCAGAAATGTGAGCTCAGTGGAATTCATTCCTCCCTTTTTCTGAGGTCCTGCTTTTGAGCTTCATCCAGGAGCTCACGTTTGTTCTGATCCATGTTTGTCACAGGATATGGAACAGTAATTCTAAGACCAATGAATTCCTTGTTATCTTTAAGATAATCTTGAAGATAACGAGACCTTGGCTCTTGAAGATTGTGCAGTAAATGGGAAGGACCTTTCCTCTGGTTTGATAGTAATCTGTGTGAGCTGACACAGCCTTGTTGCCGTGTTTGAGTGTTTTTTCTGTCTCAGAAATCAAAGCAAGATATTGAAGATGAGGGACATGCGACGTGTCAGAAGGATGGGATTGGTGGGAATGTCAAGTTGTGCCGCCTGCAGCCGCTGCTGGAAGTGCCCATCCGAGAAGCTGAGGCGCAACCCTTCGAGGTGCTCATGCAGTTTCTGTATACGGATAAAATAAAATACCCTCGCAAAGGTAGGACGGCAGGATAAAAGAAGTACTAGCAATTGGGGAGCAAACGTTTATTTTGATACAGAGCAAGATCGAGCATTTGCAGATGATCAGTCCTGCTCTGAGCACTTAATTACTTACCTGAGATAAAAAAAATAGCAGATTTCTATCAAAGCATACTAACAGTGCTTTTTTTTTTCCTAATTCTTTTCAAACATCAAGGAAAAGCAGGTTCTTGATCTTTCCAAAAGGTGTAAAAAAACCCAACCAAACAAACAAAAATTTCATGGTATTTTGAACATTACAGCAACCTGCCTAGAAGGACCATGTATCCTGGGTTGGCTTATTTCCTTTTTCTGGTATTGTTTTGATCCGTTGCAAACTGAGCCCACACAGAAAGGCAGAGCAAGCCAGTATTTATCATCTCTTCAAAATGCCAATCCAAAGGAATGCCTCAAGAAAGGAAAAATCCATTTGATGCATTCATTGAAGATCCCTGAGTTAAAAACAGTTGGAGGCTGAGAGGTAATAGCCAGAGATCTCTCAGCTCCCACACAGCAAATCTAACTCCTGGCTTTGCTTGAGCGATGAGGTCTGTTGGGCTGTGGGAGTCAGACTGGATACCCGGGGGAACTCCAGCTGGTGGGGCTGGGGAAGCTGCAGCCACATGGAATGGTGGAACGCTGGAAGCTTTGCTTCAGTTTCAGTCCAGGATCTTTCCTTTCTATAAAAGATAATTCTTAGGAAAATAATAATTTGTATGCAGTTGTCTCAAGGCTTTCCCTGTGAGGTGGCATGTCTGAGAGCAAGCCTAATTAACAGGAATGAGGGAACCTTCTCACTGATGTCTGCCAACATTGCCAGATCCCTGGTTGCTCCCGGGATCCCAACATTGCTCTCAGCAGGTTCACTGATCCTCAGCATGCTCGTTGCATGACAGGATCAGACCAAAGAAGGGGTTATCACACTGAACTCTCCCCTTTGATACAGGCTTCCCAGGCAGCCTGCTACCCTTCTCCCCAGCCCGTCAAATGTTCTCCTTGGTGCTTACCTGTCTGCTGGAATCCTCCAATGGCCCTGTCCTGACCATTTGTATTCCTAGTTGCTCCTCTCAGTTCAGAGGGCAGCACCTTGGGGATCCATCTAGAGGCTGAGCTAGTAGAGTTGGGCATGCTTATCGAATGGGATTTTCCTGATTAGACACAGGGAAAGCATGTGACATGCAAGAAGGTTTTTCTCTGTCAAAAAGTGGTTACAGCAGATGGCCAGAGATCTCCTGTGAGGAAAGCAAAGGCTGTGGAGGATTATTCCTTGAGTTGGTGTCCCCGTAGCCCCACTGCAGTGGCCTATGAGGGTCCCTGCTGCCCCTCTCTTACTTCAGCCCTCTCTTCTAGACCAGCCTCCGACCTGTACATGCAGAAGCACGGAGTGCCTTCATTAAGGGTCTGTCAAAATCAGGGAGTGGTTTGCTAATACTGCATAAAAACCAAGGACTTCAGCAGAGCTGTTAGCAGCTGAGCACTTTGGAAAATCGGGCTGCTAGCTTCGGAGCTTGTCCGTGTTTTTAGAGACTTCATTTTCTTTTGAGGGTTTTAAAAAATTATGATCCAGATTGTCACAAAATCTTTGTCCAAAAAATCTTTTGGGGTGGCTCTTTCATACCTCAATTTTGAAACTCCTTTTTTAGTATCAATTCAGATTTTGTCTAACCAGCAATGGATTTTTTTTCTTCATAAAAATACTCCAATCGCTGACCATTCTACCATTCCAAATGCTCAAGCTGATGTAAAAAGAAATACTTAGAGAAAAGTTTCTCTTTGTTCTGTGAGCTCTCCAGCATTTTTCTCTCTTGTAATTTCAGGTCATGTGCAGGATGTGTTACTTATTATGGATGTATACAAACTAGCCTTAAACTTCAAGCTCTCTCGACTGGAACAGCTCTGCCTTCAATATATTGAAGCATCCGTAGATCTGCAGAATGTGCTCATTGTGTGTGAAAACGCTAACAAGCTTCAGCTGGATCAGCTAAAGGTAATCACATTTTGCATACAAAGTAACTGGTAAGAAATTTAAAAAAACAAAATTGATGTAATTAATGCTTTGCAAAAGCTATCAGCTTTTTCAAATTCAGTTCTTTCCTATAATTATAGTTGCTTGAGTTATGTTAGAGTGGATTGTTCTGCGGTTGCTCATAAATATTATGTAGGTTTTCGGTAAGTGTTTGATATTTTTGCATATCTGCCCTGTAGGATGTAAAGGGCAGAGTGACTTTGGCTCTTCCTCAGTTCACTCTCACTGCAGCAAGATGGAACCAGTGCATTTTCTGGTCCCACTGTTTTATACAGAGACTGCAAACAGGTTCTTTCACCTGGTCTGATGAAAAACTAAATTCCGTTCTCATGCCTTTGATCTGAAAAACACTCTACTGAAAAACAAAACATGTCTGCGATTCTTCGTCTCTATGTAGTAGGACAAGGCCTTTTAGGCATTTGCTGAAAGTCAAGACAGAGTCGATACCCCCAGGCTTCAGACCATGATTTTCTGTGATGGTCTGGGTCCCACCAACAGTGGCCAGAGCTGATTCTGCTTAAAGCTGCAAAGAAGGTGCTCCACCCAAGTCCAAGATGATGCAATACCTATTTGAGCAGCCTGTGCACATCAGTCGGACGTATAGCTGGTGGTTGCAAGCAGAGTGGGGCTAGACAAACCAGTATGCACCAGCATTTCCTCAGGCACCCTTTATGCACTGGATTTGGGCAAAGGAAAGGCATCCAGGAGGACAGCAGCAGAGTCAGCAGCAAGTACATGAATGCTGGCACAGTCTTCGGTGCATAGGACCATGATGCCATTAGCTGCCCAGCAGCTCAAGCAAGTATCTCGGCATTAGTGGATCTAGTGCCAATAATTTCAGATCAGCCAGCTACCTCCACCTGCCTTCGCTACCAGCAGGGTGACAGGGGCTCTTCCACACAACTCCATTTGGTCAGGATCACCTTCAGTTGGCATCCTGTCTTCTCAAGTGTGCGTTAGTCCTCGTGGGTGGGTGCCATCTGCAGAAGGCTGCTCTTTCTGGCATCCTAGTCATTGTTTAAAATGTTTTACAGATGGGTCCTGGACAGATCCCTGTGGATCCAAGGTGAAATAACTTGGCAGAAAATGGACAGTAGTAATTATTCTTTGGGTGCATTTTGTACTCACCTTACAGTGAGTACAAAAAATAGATTGTATTTTTTGCTTATGAAAGTGTTTTGAGGGAAAGCCTTGGTTTGCACTGGCAAATGAAGTACCATTTTTTGTCCTTTTAACTGTTCAGCATTAGGTCTGGTTCATTTGTCACCTTTCCACCACATGATTTTTCTAGCAAGTTTGTCATACAAGAACCTTCAAGAGCTCTTTCAGACTGCAACGTTTACAGAAAAGGTTGAGGCAAAATCCACACAAGGAAATCCTGCAAACTATTTGTACTCTTAATGTATAGTGTTAAGAGTTAAGATCTCTTCACCTTTCTAATTAACTTTTGGTATCTAATTGTATAAAGAATTATTATGAAATAGCAACCAATCTTAGTTAGCTCCATGAGGTTTGTGGCGTCTCCCGAGATTCCTATTTTAGAAGTCTTCAGAGCAGCTAGATGGGCGACAATAATCTTTTCCTTGTTACTATTTCTTAGTCAGGTTTTTCTGGATGCTTAGAATTGTCCTGAATTTCCTGTTCAAGTAGGAGCCTAAATGGTCACTTAGGAAGGAGATCATTGTTCGATAGTTCCAGCTGCAGGATCCATGTGGAGGGTCGTAAGAAAAGGATGGCAGTTTACACGTGTAACATGGTAACATTTATGTGATGCTGTAGGATGACTTCATACAGTAAACTGTAATTTTTTTATTAATATTGTTGGTTTTTTTTAAGGAACATTGCCTGAACTTTGTGGTGAAGGAATCACATTTTAATCAGGTAATAATGATGAAGGAGTTTGAGCATCTTTCTTCATCCCTCATAGTGGAGATTGTACGGAGAAAACAGCAACCTCCTGTTCGAACACATTCTGAT
Source organism: Pygoscelis adeliae (assembly GCF_000699105.1). Classification (NCBI taxonomy): domain Eukaryota; kingdom Metazoa; phylum Chordata; class Aves; order Sphenisciformes; family Spheniscidae; genus Pygoscelis; species Pygoscelis adeliae. Next base: position 452,838 of record NW_008824402.1, on the reverse strand, counting down.
CAGCCGCTTGACATCGGTAACTTTATGCTTTATAAAATTATTAGTTGTGCTGTTTTTGCATTGCTAATGGTTTGTTTAGTCTCGGAAACAGCCTAGGAAGTAAACCACTGCAGACCACCGATTCTTCAGTTGGTATAACTGTGCTTAGGCTGTTTCCCAGACTAAGACAGGGCATGCCGGTTCTTTTTCCAGTGAGCTTCAGTCAGAACATAATCCCCATCAAAATAATGAAAGGTCATGTTAAATATAGTCGTGTTCTACTTGCAATAAAATATCCTGATTCTGTTCAGGGAGAGAAGAGGCATGAGATGATTCAAAGAAAAGGCAGTGGACATTCAGTTTAGGTGGACTAGAAGGTAACAAAGCTGAGTGGGAGGGTTGGCCTGCTCATAGGTTTTCACCGAAGAAGGAGCAGGAGTAAGGCAGATGATCTTGTGAGTAAGCCAGTGCTGACAAGGTAGACCTTATTGTGAAAGAAAGAGGGGGAGAGGGGAAAAAAAAGCATGGAAAAATTAACCAAGAAAAAGAAAAGTTAATGGAAGAAAGGAAGAGAAGATATGGAGGAGAAGACTTTGAGAAGATGAATAACCTGTACTAATGGTCATGTCTTTAGTTTTCATTCTGTGATTGTGCTGGAAGGAGAAGATTTGATTTACAGTTCTATTACAGAATTCATCAAGGACTGATTTGGGACTAGCCTTATTCAAGACTTCATCATCCCAACACACACAAAAAAAGGAATGCAATAATGAGATCAGCTGAGGCCACAAAATTCAGAGGCATTGCCAGTATTGATTTGGAATACTGCACAAAAAGAATTGGGGACTGGAGAAAAAGAAGGGGAAGCCAGTCCTGGAAGGTCAAGTAGAAAGCCTTTGGCTGGCATTTGTCCCAGGGAGAAGAGAGGTGCACCCTCCAGGAAGATGGCATAGCCAGCTTCTGTATCTGGAGCTGGAACGGTGCGAGAGACCCAAACATCAAAAAATTGAAAGATGAATTTTGAAAATATGAGTGAATTTGGATCACACTTGAATGTGCTCTATTTCTCAGTTATTGTGTATTTTCAAAGGTTAATTAAAATGTTGGATAAAAGAAGCCTTTATTGAGGATTTGGGAAAGCTTTTCCATTAAGAGACAAAATTTTATATTCCTGGTGGTTGGAAATGAGAAGAAAAGGGTGGGGAAAAATCAGATTTCTTTGTCTAAAGAGAACACCTTTCAGCATGGCCACTGCCGGTGTTTGCTGTCAGCAGTTTGAAAGCAGAGCTGCCAGGTTTGTTTCTGGGATGGGCAGTAGGTAATGGATTGCGATGGGGAAGGATGAAGCTCATTTTGCTCCAAGATTACGAGGAAGGGCCTGCCTCAAACTCACCCCAAGGGTCCCAAAGGAAAGGGGGGCTGGAGCTATGGCTTGGCCATATATTAGTTTGATAGTACCTGGTCACCTGGAACTATCGTGTCTTTAGCTATTTCATTATGTTAACTTTCAGGAACATCTTTAATTCAGGACATGAAGGCTTACCTAGAAGGAGCTGGGACTGAATTCTGTGATATCATCCTTCTCTTAGATGGCCACCCACGGCCAGCCCATAAAGCAATCCTAGCAGCCCGCTCCAGGTGAGTAGCTGTTTACTAAAACAATAACAAATATTGTATGTGTAAAATTCAGTGCTGTGCAATCTGTGGGTCAGCTTGCTTTTTTTAGAAGACAGGGAGGAACTTTGTATCTGCATGAAGTGTAAGATGCAGCTTTGCTCAATGAGTGTAATAAGCCTTTAAGCAACAGCGATTAAATATTTTTTTCAATTTGATACCCAGCAGGGAAAGACAGGAGGAAATTAAAATTGTAGAGATTCTCTAGAGGATGTGTAAGAAGGTGTACTGCAAGACAAAGAATCTGTAAAGTCACAGGAAGGGAAAAAGGGTGTAAAGTGTAAGTCGGTTTCAGTGAAGTGGAAAGCAACAGATGTCCTCTGAGGTCAGAAAGAGTCTTCTGATGGTGAACATCCATTTTGAGTCATGTGAAACTTGAATCTCTTTCTCACTTGCTGATATTTAAGACTGGGTATGAATAAGCATAACAAAAAGTGGTGCATAACAGAGACTAGATTGTTCCCATACGTTGTTGCAGAGGCAGGTTCACCCTTCTGAAGACAGGCAGTATTCTCCCTCCTCAGTATGTGGGTGAAGTGGGTTTGTCCCTCGCTTGTGTGTTCTGTGTACCTGCACCTTTATGTTCTGCAAGTCATTGTGTTAACATAAAATTTCTATTTCAAATACTGTCACAATTTTTTTCCAGTCCCAGTAAAAATATTCAGTATTAGTTACCGTGGTATTTTACCAGAAGCATTTCACAGCTCTTAAAACAACTCTGCATGATTGGCAGCCTGTAGATACCAAGGAAATTCATAATGCTTTAAGCTCTCTACTGGGTCTTATGCAAATTAGACAAAAATCAAAGCACCATGTGCCCTAATTTTCAAGAAACAGAGACAAATTTCAGGTAGTGCTGATGGAAATTAGGGGGATTATATTTTGAGTTCTCTCACAGGCAGACATATATGAAACAACAATTGAGCAGTGTTTTTGCCCAGGTTGTCACCTGAATTTGCTTTGGAAGCTGTAGGGCTTAAGAGCAGCCTTTGAACAATACTGGGTTAAACCATCTGTCTGCAGAACAACTGTCTGCAGTGTTACATCAGTTTTATTTCCTTTTCCAGTTACTTTGAAGCCATGTTCCGTTCCTTCATGCCAGAAGATGGGCAAGTGAATATTTCTATAGGCGAAATGGTTCCCAGCAAGCAAGCATTTGAATCCATGCTTAGATACATTTATTATGGAGAAGTAAACATGCCTCCTGAAGACTCCCTGTATCCTTAAATCTAAATTGAAGTATCTGTCTAAAGTGCAGGTACAGCAGCTCCCCTTCCTTTTGCTCTAGATTGCCAGGCACAACCTGGGAGGATTATTTGTCAGGGTTGCATTAACAGGCACTGCATTTTAACTTCTGTCGTTGATTTGTATTTACAATCAGTGCTGTTACCTTTGCTTTACGTTTTTTCCCTTAATGAGATTAACAGCTACCTCTTCGCTGCACCTTACTATTACGGCTTCTCCAACAACAGACTGCAAGCCTATTGTAAGCAGAATCTAGAAATGAATGTCACAGTGGAGAACGTACTCCAGGTAATTGTCCCCAAGCAGCTTTAATTAGTTGCTTGACTTAGGTACAGGAAAGCTGAAGGGTCTAGTCAAGTGGGTGCCCCCAGTGCCAGGTTCACTGAGTCGGTCCAAACTGACATCTGCTGAGACTGCACAAACCCTTCTAATGACAGTGGCCCTGCGTGGTTAACGTGTGCAGGAGCGCAGCCTTCAGCGGCTTTATTTCCGTATCTGCTTTTTGTATCACTAGTGCTCCTGTGCTGAAGTGTTAGCAGATATTGCTGAACTGGCCAACAGGATGTTCCTCCTGAGCTCTTTGTCCCCCATTGTAGACCAGTGTTTCTAGAGGGCTTTTTAAGATGTACCATGTGCTCACAACTCCAAACCTTTTTTCGGTAGACATTTGTACCAGGGCAAACAGTGATGTGCAGGTGACGTTAGTCTTATTTTATCAGTAATGCTGACAGGATCTGGCAATGAAGTTTAAGCTAACAAAAAAATATTCTGTGATAAGAAAGCCTACAAAGCCATCTACTAGGTAGGCAGACCGAACCCACTGCTCTTGCCGTGCCAGTCTCACTGGGGCACTTCAGGGAAC
>NW_008824402.1:448450-449044 GCF_000699105.1 Pygoscelis adeliae | reverse complement strand
CTGAGGACTCCACACATTTTAAATCCGAGGCTTATTTTTGAATAGTTCAGAAAAGATTCAGGTTTGTAATGAAAAATGAAGATGTTTCCCAAGCTTAAAGGAATTACCTCCTCTGAGTCAAAACAGTGTTTGTGCCCTGTACATCTGAGCCATGCGGAAGGAAAATCACATCGTTGGTTTTGCTCTAGATTTTAGAGGCAGCTGACAAGACCCAGGCCCTGGACATGAAGAGGCACTGCCTGCACATCATCGTTCACCAGTTCACCAAGGTTGGTTGCATCTTTTCTGGGGCTTTTGAGAGCTGCTGTCCTCTGTCGCTGCGTTGGTTAAAGACGCATTAATACAGGAATCCACTTCATTCTTTCTGATGTGAGACAGCTGAGAGCTGGCTGCGTTATCACTGACACTCACTGACAAGTCTGCTAGGCATACTTTTGACACTAAAATAAATGAAAGACTAGAACAGCCTGGTCTGGAAATGTGAAGACCTTCCAAAACAGAAGTTACACGGAATTGCTTCCATTTCCACTTGTTCTAGCTGTTAATTTTGCTCCATGCCATCGTTGGGTTCTCATGTGTATAGCAAGATAAGTT
>NW_008824402.1:446893-448424 GCF_000699105.1 Pygoscelis adeliae | reverse complement strand
CCCTAGCGGTTACGAGTTTGCTGTTCATATTTCTCTTGAAGTATTCTCTGCCATAAATGTTACATTGTCATGTGCTCAAAAGGCAAATTACCACATCCTGGCTGGGCTTTCTGTAGTTCCCATGTTTTGATACGTGGGATGATGCATTAGTGATAGGAAAGGTCAAGAGCCTGACGTGCTGATATTCCTGTCCTCACTCGAGAGAAAAAGGGTATTGTCATTTAGTTGTTCCTATGAGATAAGATCCCTCCATGAGAGTTTCCCAACATGTCACAAGTTTGTTGCACAACCATTAGCATTGTTGAAATCAATAGATAAATCATAGGAATTGAGATTTCTGGATGCTACACGCTTACTGATAATAATTCCCTAGTTAGTATTCAAGTAGCTCTCTATCTTCTGTATATTTAATCTCACAATCCTCCTGCTGCTGCCCACGGGGAAGGAAAGCACCACTCAGCCCAGTTTGTATCTAGAGAAAAGACAGAAGGAGGTATTCAGGCGCTTTATTAAATGCCTAAGTTGCCCAAGTGTAATGCATTTTACATTCAGAAATAACTGAAAATGCATAAAAAGCTTTGAGAGTGGAGCCAGCATCCAGAAATTGCACTCTCAGTGGAGTGTCCCCAGCATGAGGTTACAGCCCCTGCCTTTATCTTAATGTATTTTCTTCTGGCCTCATGAATCCTGCAGTGGCCCAACTTCAGCAGGGGACGGAGAACGGTCCCACCGTGGGTTACAGGATAGCCTGGTGGTTGGGACATCTCCTCGGGTTTGGGGTCAATGTGTTACAGTCCCTGAGAGCTGAAGTCTCACGGTCTCAGCTTCCCAGTGGAGGCCACAGGAAGACAAACAGGTTGGCGCGATTCTCACCAGAACGTACCGGGGGGGAAAGGAACATTGCGACATTTCAGAAAAAGAGATTTGAACTGAAGGGCGTTACTCAATTGTACTCCACTAACCAGAATATGTGGAAATGTTTTATATTTAAACTGTTGACTGTTAGAACAGTTTTCATCAAAATGTGGCTGGAAGACTGTCAAACAGATGTGCACGAAGAAATCTTAATTATGCAGTGTTTTTCTTTGGCCTGAGAGGCTTCAGTGTGTGATTTTTGGCCTGGCGCTGGGTGACTCTATGTGTGGCTGGGCACGAATTCTTGCCGTTCTGCTCCCTGTCAAGCCACAGGCTCTGAAGGGTGATTTGTTCTAGCTGCGCAAGCCCAGTGGGTCATCAAGGCTTAGGCAGGCCAGGTGTATGGCCGTTGGGATATCCTGTTCTTCCAGCTTGATTAACGCTGTTCTCTATTTGGACTGTTAAGGAGTTTTCCCCACAGTAAGAACACTAACTGAAGATCTGTTCCCAGAGGTTTGCTAGTTTGGGCAACGTGGCTTTAGGCTCTTTGTGTGTCAGTATTGTGCAAAAGCCCTAATAAAACTGCTGTTCTGAAGTGTTTGTGCTGACACCCTGATCTGTTCCTCCGCAGTGCGTGCCTTGGTGCAGGGGCAGGATTCCCACCAGTGTTAAGGGG
>NW_008824402.1:442735-446821 GCF_000699105.1 Pygoscelis adeliae | reverse complement strand
TTGAAGCACATGTCCTGAGCTCTTTCTGAAAGCGTACTCAGCCGTTTCCTTCCTGGGTTTCAAAAGATGCTCGGGACATCTTTGTTCTTTATCACAGTCGAGCTTCTTAGAGTGAGGTGATTTATTTTATTAGATCAGTTAATACAGGTTGGATAAGTGGACAGGCTTTTAGGCAGAGTCTGCCTTCAAGGCTGGGCATGTATGTTAATAACTCTCGAAAGAGGGATTACTGGCTCATTACTACGAGGTTGTGGAGAAGGAAGGAATGTGTAGAGCTCCTTTTTGATAACAGTTGAGCTTCTGAACAGCCTAAGAGCATGAAGTTTGTTGTAGATTCCCATATATCTGACGTGGCAAAGGTTTTTGTTGGCTAGTGCTCCAGTGACCTGCTTTGACTGGGGGAGGCGTGCCAGCAAAACCAGCATGGACACTAAGCACGACCTCTCCTTAGGAGCACACAGGAGCGAAGAGATCAGGTCCCAAGTCACATTCTCCGTAGAAACACACAGACTTCGAAGTTCAGATCTGTGCTGGTGCCCGACTTTGCTTTTTAGGAGAGTGCTTAGTTGGCATCCATTAGCGGCAGAGTTGTCAATAGAGCCAGTAATTAGACTCCTTTCTCAGAGAGGCAGTGCTGGGGTCAGCATTTCTGCTGTTCTCCGTTCCCGTCCCCTCCATGCAGCAGTCTCAAATTGGGTTGTAAGCACAGGAAGTCGTGACTGGAGCCCCCGTGGGCCGTCCTCTGCAGCCCAGCTCCGCGACTGCCATTTCACGCCATACGTGACCAGCCTTTGACTTGCCTGACCTGCCTGTTTCACGTGGGGTGGCAGGGGTAAAACGGTGATACATCAGCTATGGTTTGGGGAGGGGTTTAATTTATTTCTGTTTTTTCTGTTCTGTTTTTCTTTTCCTTGAAGGTCTCCAAGTTGCCAAATCTCCGCTCCCTAAGTCAGCTACTCCTTCTTGACATCATAGAGTCGTTAGCTAACCACATATCAGACAAGCAGTGCGCAGAGCTGGGCTCAGACATATGACATGCTTTGGTAATCAAACTTTTCATTTGTTCCTCAAAAAAACTAGCACTTTACGGCTGACTCTTTTTTTTACCATTCCATACTGAGCTGCTCAGAGTGTCTACACAACATAGCAGGCGGCCCAGAGGAGCATGGACAGCTGACTTGCTCTCCCGTGGATTTGCTTGTTTTGTACCTTTGTGGAGAAGGGTTTGGTCTCTGTTATGCAAATGTAAAATTGAAACCATTTCAGGAATGAACTTATTCCACGTGGTTTTGGGAGTAACTAAGTTCAGAATCAAGCCCATTATTACTTTTATACTGTAAAATAAAGCAGTCATGAGTAAAAGAGTCATTAATACTTTGAAACACAATATATAAAGAATACTATTTAAAGAACTTCAGCTGACACAGCCAGAGGCTGTAAGTGGAAGTCAGATATAACAAAACTGGAAACAGAGAGCGTGGTGTTCACAGTGAGGCTGACCATTGGACCAGAATGTAGTGACTTTTCAGAGACTCTCCATGGCGTGGATTAAAAGATAAGCCCTTTTGCAGCTGCCTTGATTGGTGGGCTGCAGGAAGCCCAGACCTGTGCTCTGCAGCAGGTCAGACTAGAAGATTACAGCGGTCCTTTTTGACCATCAAATCCATTAATCCTGTCTCGCTAAGCCTTTCTAAATCGATTTATTAATAAAGAGTTAACATCTTCTCCTGGCATTTCGTGATTGACTTGGCTTTTATTTTGGAAAAAATTAAGCAAAAAGAGCTCCGAGCTTGATGAAGGCCACTTTGCTAAAATAAGCGTGCTACATCTTGTTACTAATTTTATGCTGAAGTGTCTTCATTAGTTGTTGCCTTTGCAGGAAGGTGAACGAAGGCAGAGCGGCCTTCCCGGCCGGTTCAGAAGCAGCTGCTGTTCCCTCCCAGTTGCAGCTCCCCAGCTCCCCGCCGTGCTGGATGCCTCCCACACTGCAGAGGGGAGAGGAGCTTTACCTCTCCCTGGCTGCTGAATTACGCAGCTTGGTTGGTGAGCGTCGGAGATCAGCTGGTGTTGGTGAAACGTGCAGACAGAGCTGCTCCCCAGCCCGAGAGCCACCGAGGCAGCCCAGAGGAGGGAGTGACACAGAAGCTGAGAATCAAAATCTTGTCCTGCCTTAAGCTGCACTAGTTTGCAGAGGTGAAGCAGAAGGCAGTGCTGACGTGGTGCTGCTCTCTGCTTGGCTTTCTGGAATGGCAAGAGTTGGCTTGAGCTGGAGTGGTGGAAGGTCCCTCCTGGGAAGCACAGCTGCCCAGCCCCTGTGCTTCCACCCTTGCGGCCATAATTTTTAATTCAGGCCAGTAAAGTGTTCCCGGAGCAGTATGAGATGTGACCTCCTGTTCAGCATCCTGACGTGCACATGCATGCTTCGGTGTGCTGAGGGCGTTGCAGCCTGTGCAATGGAGAATGCGTCATTTCATTTAATCCAAGGGAAATGCTTTAGGGACCACTCGATCTGTCTCCCAGCTGATGGCTTGCTCAGGTGAGTCAGACCAGAGGTGGCAGATGCATCTGAGAGCCAAGGGCTCATTTTCAACGGGAGGGATTATTTCCAGATGCCTCATAGGTGATGAAGTCTCTTGTCAGAGGTCATGTTAATTGCACGGACAATCTGCATGTTCCCTGAGAAACCAGAAATCTGCAAATGGAGAAAGGTTATAGGCTACAGCTTGTAAGAATACTGCAAGTTATTTTCAGCAATGCTGAATCCACTAGAGGACACCCATTTCCCAAACAAGCGCAGCCTGGTTCCCTCGGTAAGGAAGAATGGGCTGGTTTCAACCATGCCATAACCAGCCTCTTTGACTCCATTTTCTCAAACTATTTGGGGTTTGGAGCTTATTCCTGAGGCCATCAGCGAGGAAATGCACAGTCTCTGCACCCTCTGAGCCGGGGCACTGCGGGCATCTGTGCTTTGGAGGTGGTTTTGGCTTAGTCCCGGCTCTAGTGACCGTAGTGCTCGGTCAGAGTTGCATTACATCAGTGGGATTTATTGTCTGAAAAATTGCGGTCAACGTTGCTGTTATGTCGTCATCATGAGTTGCCTCTGGGCTGCTGCTGTGCAGGGTGCCGGGACTGTGCACCCCTCCAAGAGAGGTCCTGCCCCATGGGCAAGGCTGACCCCCTTCAGCCTGAGCTGTCCCCCTCTGCCCCTGGGAGTGCAGCGGGTGCTGCGGCGGGTCCCCCCGCGGTTTGGCCCTGCAGGGCTGGGCTGGGTCTCAGGAGGAGGCAGCAGGGGAAGTGCCAGGACTGTCGGGGGGGGGGGGGAACGGGCCAACCTTCCCGTAGGATCAGGCGGGTGCATGGCCCAAAAGGGACGGCCCCACCAGCCCCACAGGGGCACCCCTGGGTTTCCTAAGGGATCTCGGGATGCGAGGTCTGGCAGGAGCAGCTGGTGTTGGAGGGGCTGCTGCCGCAGGCCTGGCAGCAGGGCCAGCACACACAACGGGGTTTATTTGTGCTTTCTGAGGCAATTGGGTGTTCTTGTTATCGCCACCTCAGCGTCCTTTTGAGCCAGTGGCCTCGGGGACCTTTATGGCCAGCAGGTTCCTGGGCTTACTGGTGTTAGCGCAGCCTTGGGGCAGTTTTGTACTGGAATTTTGGGGAGTGTGCTCCTATTCCTGCATTTGATAAGGAATAACAGCGTGGCTGTCTAGCTTTGTCTTGGTCCTACAGCCTCCACCATAGGTAGGCCACACTGGCTCTTTAAAGTCCTCAAGTCCCGCTTTACTGGCATCATTGTCCACGCTCTGGGATTTATCCCAGCAAACTGCAAAGAGCAGGTCCCAGCTAAGCACATGGCACCACCTCCATCCCCGTTTGGGCTTGTGGCATCTGCGGTCAGCATGTGGCTGCTCACCGGAGCAGGGACTCCTTTTCCTGATTGAACACGCCTGGCTAAAAGCCCGTCAGGCTGCACAGGGGGCAGAGACTCCCCATCCATTACGCTGCTGTTCAGAAATCTGCTGTAGTCACTCCCTGTGTGTTAGGTCCAGGTTTATGAGATGGTCTTGGCCCCCAACGGCTGCTCCC
>NW_008824402.1:441238-442321 GCF_000699105.1 Pygoscelis adeliae | reverse complement strand
GGGACCTGTCACAACATGGCAGGAGCCCCGCAGGGACCAGACCCCGGTGCAGATCAGGATCTCCTTCAGCTGCTCCAGGCCCATCCCTCCTGTGCCAACACCAGGAGAAGCCACCAGCGTCCTGGAGTGACCTGCACATCCGAGACCAGGGCTGGCAGAGTCCCCTCCCGGGGCACCAGTCCGGTTCCTGGGCAGGAGGAGCAGGGCGTTACGCTAAGGCTGCCCCTGGGTTGCTGGGAACAGGAAAAGCACAAAAAAGAGAAAAATTACAAATTTTAATAAAGAAACGTGCAGTGAGGGAGAGCGTGCTGAGGTCCTGCCAGGGGGAAAGCCTGCAGAGGGAGCAGAGCCCAGGCTGCTCTAGTCCTCTGCCACCTCCAAGCCCAGGATCTTCTTGATGTAGTTCTGGACATTCACGTGGAGCTGGGGGGCTGTAGCCGAGAAGGTCTCCATGGCCAGGGCCCGGGCTGACTCCGACCCACCCCACATGGCGCGGTAGAGGGGCAGGGTGTACTTCTGCTTCCCCTGCAGAGACAGAGCAGGGTGTTCCCCCCCCCAGTGTCCTCCCTGGCGCCAGCAGGGTGAAGCCCCAGGAGCCCCACATCCCCGCCCAGGGCACACCACCTCCAGCATGGCCCTGTTCTCGGCCAGGGGAGCGCAGAGGAATGGGACAGGGCAGAAAATGCCACCCTTGTCAGCCCTTGGCACTGTGGCGCCTGGAGAGAGGAGAAGACCTTGATCTTGGAGAAGGAGCAGGCCCATGAGAAGCTCAAGTTCAACAAGGTCAAGTGCAAGGTCCTGCACCCGAGTCAGGGCAATCTGCACTATCAGTACAGACTGGGGGATGGATGGAGAGCAGCCCTGCCGAGAAGGACTCGGGGATCCTGATGGGTGACAAATTGGACATGAGCCAGCAATGTGCGCTGGCAGCCTACAAAGCCAAGCGAATCCTGGGCTGCACCACAAGCAGCACGGCCAGCAGGCCGAGGGAGGGGATTCTGCCCCTCTGCTCTGCTCTGGTGAGACCCCACCTGGAGCACTGCCTCCAGCTCTGGAGCCCTCGGCATAAGAAAGACAGTGACC
>NW_008824402.1:436569-441007 GCF_000699105.1 Pygoscelis adeliae | reverse complement strand
AAATGTTGTACGATGAGGGTGGTGAGATGCTGAACAAGTTGCCCAGAGAAGCTGTGGATGCCCCATCCCTGGAAACATTCCAGGTCAGGCTGGACGGGGCTCTGAGCTACCTGATCTAGTTGAAGATGTCCCTGCCCACGGCAGGGGGGTTGGACTAGATGACCTTCAAAGGTCCCTTCCAACCCAAACCATTCCGTGGGTCTGTCAAGAGCAAGAGCCAACCCCTGGCGCAGAAGGTCCTGTGCCTGTCTCTCCCCTGATGGCACGCTGCCGGGTGCAGCGCCACCGCCCAGGGACAAACCTGGCTGTGGAGGAAGTCCTTGACCTTGTGGTACTCTGCCTCGAGGTTGTTCTTGAGGACAATCTGGCACCAGCGGAGTCGCAGCTCAGCATTCTGGGCCTTGGAGATCTTGGGGTACATCTTGCTCAGCCTCTCCACGTTGCCTGCGAGAGGGGGATCGTCACCGCCCCTGCGGGGGCTCTGCCTCCAGCTCCCAGCCCCTGCTCCGAGGGGACTCTGTGAGCCCACCCCGGCTGCGCTGCAAATCCTCTGGGATCCTCCCAGCCATGGGCCAGCCCAGGATCCCCTGAGCCTCCTGGCACCCCTAGCTCCGGGAGCATCCCAGGCACTGGCTGGCTCCGGGCAGGAGGGTGCCCGTGTTGGGCCTCCTGGGGCCAGGCAGCTCTGCAGAGCCACGTGCCCAGTGGCTTGGGTTGCCAGCACAAAGAGTAGGGAGGTCCCTCAGCAAAGACTGCAAGGAGAGGTGAACTCAGGGAGGTGACAGCCCAGCTGAGCCATCCTGGGGACAGCAGGGCTCCTCCTTGCCACTGCATGTGTACCCACACGTCTAGGGACACCCTTCCCCTGGCTCTCCGCTCCCCACTGCGCCGACCGAGGCTTCCCAGACACCAGGAACCTCACTGCTGGACCGCAGCGGGGATGGGCTGATGGCCATGCACCCACGCATCCTGCTGACATCTCCTCACATCCCCAGCCATTTGGCTGGACTGGGGCACGTCACCCTGTGTCTCCCCTGGGCATCGGAGCCCCGGGAGGTGACCTGGCCCTCACCTTCTGGCAGGGGGGATTTCTGCAGGACCTGATCCAGGAAGTAGACCAGCTGGTACGTCCTCCAGGCCGTGATGTCCACAGCTTCGATCGCCTCCATGTTCAAGCCGTCAGCTGCCCAGAGCTCTGCCAGCTCGTCTGCCGGCTTCATCAGCTGCTCCCCTGGCGAGAGGTCGGGCAGGTAGGGGGGCCAGCCCGGCGTGTTCAGCCAGCGGTCAAACTCAAAGCCTGCGACAAGGAAGGGAGGGAGAGCTGGGACAGGTTTTCTGAACTCCACGCCGGGTGCTGCTGCCCAGGCATCTCACTGCCTTCTCTGAGGGCATCCCCAGCACCACCAAACCTGCCCAGGGATGGCGACGAGCAGAGACTAACAGGGTGAGGCTGTTAAGCCACCCTGGGCTCGGTGTGTGCTCGTGCCCCACCACCGCCAGTGAGATGAGCCAGCTCCAGCACGGAAAGCTCCTGCCAAGCCTGGCTGTCCGCAGCAAGGCTGAGCTGAGCCTGGGGCACCAGCTGAGCCTGATCCCAGCACTCGCCAGCGGCTCCACCAGCAAATGCTCATATCCTGGTGCTAGAGACTTGCTGGGCTCAGCTGTCCATGGGGAAACCCCACAGAACAGCACCTGAGCGCAGAGCACAGACTGGATGGAAAAATTCAGGCTGAGCAGGCGTACGCCCAAGCCCAGGTTAATCCCTGATCCCGCGCCGGCCAGCGCTGCACTGCCTCCGTCAGAGCCGAGGCCAGTAGCAACAGCGGCATCTCCAGTAAAACCCACAAACGGATGTGCACAGGGTCTGCACAGGACACGGAACGGCTCCGACGCCCACAGGGTGCTGGTTCGCAAAGCGGCGCCCCAGTCCCCTGGCCAGGAAGGCTCCGTGCTGACCTGGGATGGAGTCCACGCCTTTCTCCTTCAGCTCCGGGAAGTACTCCAGGAAGAAACCTAGGGTGTCGTCCGCTGTGATGCTCTGGAACTTGAACCGGTTCACGTAGGCCTGCGGGGACAGCCAGGGTGTGATGCCGCATGTGCTCCCCCCCCAGCAGTGCTGCCCGGCCCTCCCTGTGCTCCATCTCATGGGGGCTGAGCGTTGCTGAGCCCATGCCAGCCCCTGTTCCCGCCCAGGGGCTCCCCAGCCCTCTGCATCCCCCAGGACACCTCTGAGCATTGCCACCACCTGCTCCCAGCGCGGGGCCAAGCTCTGCCCTCACCTCATTCCCTCATGAACATCTCCGTTTCCCACCTCCTCTTCCTCTCCCCAGTCACCCTGTTCAGCCCGTCCTTCCCGGGGTCCCGCTGCGCTCTGACCTCGTGCCACAGGGTTTTGTATGACTTGGTACCTCCACGTGGTACCTCCCCGTACCAACCTGGAGGAAGGCATCGAACTTGCTCTGGTCCCCCACGAGATGGGCCAAGTAGCTCACGAAGCAGTACCCCTTCTCATAGGGCGTCTCGTTGTACGTGTCGTCCGGATTGACACCTAGAATGAGGGAAAACCCTCAGGAATCATCTGCCCATCTGCAAAACAGAACGGCCCTCGCGTGCACCGAGATTTCTGCTTTCTGTGCTGGGTGCAAGCCTGCCACATTCCTCCTGGAGCCATCGCCTTGCTCGGGTCCCACCGCCAGCGCTGGTTTTATTGCAAGCCGTGAAACACCCCAGCAGCAGGGCTTCCCCCCGCAACACCGCACCTCGCTTGCCCCCTGCTCCCCCCGGCCGGCTGCGGGAGGACGGGGACACCCCACAGACCTGGCTCGATGACCACCCGCAGCTTGTTGAGCGGATGGTCCTCCCCCGTGTTGTCCATGTGCTGGCGCAGGAGGGCCCTTCCCGTCGCAGCCTCCAGGCAGGTGTATGCCGAACCTGGGCAGAGGCAAGCAGGAGGCGTTCAGGGACCCCGACCAGACCCCTGTGTGCTTCGAGCACAAGGGGTGCTGCTACGGAAGGGAAACAGCGTTAGCTTATGGGCTGGGAAAGGAAGAAACTGATAAACAAGGCATTGGGATGGTAGAGTTGCAGAGAGGCATGGCAACCCAGCCCTCGGTTAGCAAGAGGTTTTCAGAGCCGTTTAAATTTATCTGGATGCAGCAAATGGCACCGGGAGCACCTGAGCTGCTGGACGTGACCGTGTGTCCGGGGCTGGGGGGCTCAGGGCGGCTGGTATCAGCTCCCCAAAGGAGCTGCGGGAGCAAGAGGAAGGTAAGGCTGGGCAAGATCGCAGTGCCCACATCCCTGGCACGGGGCTGCGAGGGCTCCATCCATCTCTCGGAGCGAAGGCGGTTCTGTTGCTAACACGAAACCCCCAGGGTGCTGCAGGCTGCTGCTCTTCACCTCTTCCAGGACGCAGCGCAGGCTCCGGCCCCGCATGCAGCGCTTGGAGGGATGCGCTGAGCCGCGGCGCACGGACCCTGGACCCACGCAGGTCCTGCCTGCGATGGCACGGCCGCACGCGGGGACTCGGCACCCCACGGCCGGGCAAGGCCAAGGCACGGAGGCCGGGCAAGGCCACGCACCGTAGACCTCGGTGGAGATGCGCCTCTGGGCGTACATGGTGAAGCCCTCGTTCAGCCAAAACTCGCCCCACGTGGCGTTGGTGACCAGGTTGCCAAACCAGCTGTGGGAGATCTCGTGGATGATGACGTCCACCAGGGAGCGGTCCCCGGCCAGCAGGCAGGGCGTCGCAAAGGTGAGGCAGGGATTCTCCATCCCGCCGAAGGGGAAGGAGGGCGGCATGAAGAGGATGTCGTACCTGCCGGGGAAGAGCAGACGGCTGGGCTCAGCCCCACTTCCTCCTGCGGACGCAGCTGGGGACAGAGGGATGATCCCTCCCCAGCCCTTCGGGAACAGGAGGCCATACCTGCCCCAAACATAAGGTCCAAAGAGCTTCTCTCCAACCGCCAGGAACTCCTCAATCACCCCATCGTACTCCTTCTTTGCAGCCTCAATCAGGCAGGGCTCGGCCCAGACACGGCTCCTGGCCAAGCGTGTAAAAGAGGAAGCTTTAACCATTAGCGGACTTTTACCCTATTGCTTCATCAGACAAAAACTGCACATGTTTATTCCACAGCAAAATAAAAGCCTGCTGATAAAGGAAGCTAATGAGGCTGGTATTGCAAACTGCTGTAATTTCTTTCCTCGTTTCAATGTCAAAGGGCTTTTATATGGCTACTGTGACAGCCGGGAACCCGAACAAACCACCGGCCTTGGGAAGAGACGTGGGACCCTCCGTGAGCAGGGACCCGCTGCTCTCATTCACGTGCACGGGGGTGAAACGAGCAGAGCCAAGGACACCCTCGAAGGCAAGGGGACCCGGCACCGAGGCTCCTCCTCACTCTCGAGACCAAGAAGCACCCTCACCCAGCAGAGCCCG
>NW_008824402.1:434920-436480 GCF_000699105.1 Pygoscelis adeliae | reverse complement strand
CAGCTGCCACGGGACGGCACGGCATGGGAGCTTCGCCGTGTGGCTCCCACAGCCAGGGCTTAACGCTGGGGTCTCCTCCAGAGCCACTTACCTTGGGCCAACGTCAGCAGACACAATGTCCCCAACAGCCAGAGCGATCAGGTAGGAGGGAATCGGCTGGGACATCTTGAAGACGAAGGTGTTATCCTTCTGCTTCTCCCAGCTCGTGGCACTCATCACAGCCGTGAAACCCTCGGGGACCTGGACACGTAGATGAAAACATCTGTTAGATCTGTAACGTACCGAGTGGGATGTCGGCTAACCCAGCCAGGGACGCCGCAGTGTCTGATGGCGAAGACGTCCCAGCACATTGAAGGCGGCCAGGGCCGTGGGCACTGCAGGTTTTGGGGCGCAGAGCAGAGCAGTAATGCACCGAGCTCCCACTCAGGATCACAGCTGCATCCCTGCGACAGCATCACTCGGCACTTGGGCTCAAACACTGGCTGGGTGCAACACCGGGACACCCGGAGCTGCCATGCGAGGTGCCAGCAAGATAAAATGCTGGAGCTGCAGGTGCTGAAAGGGCAAAGGATGCAGATCCTTCAGACGCTGGCTCGCCTCCCATTTCTTACACAACAACTCGTTCTTCCCGTTCTCAAGCCAAAGTAGAATCCGTGGCCGATCCACCGGCCTGGGCTGAGCCCTGGGAGACTGGTCTGGTCTCTCTTCTTCCAGACACGGGGCGAGCCCCCGCGGTGCTGCGGGGAATACGGTTTTCTTGGTACAGAGCATCACACTGGGGCTCTGCGATAGCCGAGCCCCGCACTCACCCATCGGGGGGGGTACGCTGCCAAAGCTTTAAGGACAGAAGTTAGAGCAAGAGGCAAAATAAATAAATTCCGGCATCACCAGCTGATGCCACCACATGCCATCAGCCTTGGCTTGGTGTCACACCGATAAGCGGCTTCCCTCACCTGCAGCAGGCCGGCACGGCCCAGTGCCGGTGCCACCGGGTGACCGCCTGCACACAAAGAGGGAACGTGGATTATTTAGTCCTGTTTTTGTACTAAACCTGGGGACCAGCGGCTGCTCCTTCCATCCTGGAAGCTCGGCAGGCCCGGCACCCCCACCAGGACCCGGTGCCGCCCGGCATCATCCCCCTCCTCCAGTGCGTCCCCCCAAGCTCGGCTTGTCCCCATCGCCCTCCCGCTGCTACACAGGCCAAGAGCAGGCATCCCGCTGCCCTCGGACTGCTACGGGGCAAAAATAGGGCTTTCTGTGATAATCAGAGGAATTACTTAGACAAATGCAGCAGCATGAGGAGAGCTAACCAACAGTTAGCCGGTATTTTGGCATCAAGCACCGAGTATTTCGGCCACCTCCCGCTGGGAGAGAAGGGCTTTCGGCAGGACGGCCGGCACGTGCACCCGCTCGCGAGGGATTGCACAAAGCGGCGCCCAGCACGCGCGGCTGGGGAGAAGCAAGAAGGCCGCTGGGGTCTGTTTGTACTCATCTAAAGAAGAATATGAGAGAAAAACAGGAGTATAAATGAATTATTCCTCAGTGCCTTCTCTGCTGGGG
>NW_008824402.1:431876-432478 GCF_000699105.1 Pygoscelis adeliae | reverse complement strand
GCGGCCCCGGCCGCAGGGGGGGGGGGTCGGGGAGAACCCGCTGCGGCGCTGGAGGCAGGTGCCGGTGCTGCCTGCCCCTGCCTCGCCTCCCCAAACCAGCCCCGGGGAGGACAGCAGTGCCAACATAGGGCGACAGGGGGGGAAACTGAGGCACAGGGGCTGCCGAAATGAGTCACGGTTCTCCAGAGAGCTGGCCTGGGGTGGGAAAACGCGTGTCGTGCTGCCCCACATCTCCTCTCTGCAGGCAGAGCAGGTCAGTGCCGGCAACTTGTGGTGTCTGCCCTCATTTCGGGCACGGGAAGGTGCTGCGGGGCCGCAGGCACCCGTGGGTGGTCCCTGGATGGGTGCCCAGGACCGTGTGGCTCCAGATGCTCCGTGTCCCCATGCTGGCGTGGGGACAGCAGGGGAGGGCAGTGGGGACTTCGGCTTTTTTTAAAACGCCATTTTCGCTGAGAGCGAAGGGGTTGGGGGCCTGATGGCTTCTCCCTGCTGGGTGCTCGGCCACCCTGGAGATGCTCCACCACCCCAGGGATGCTCGGCCACCCCGAGTCGGGGTGGCCGGGGTGACCGAGCATCCCTGGGGTGGTGGAGCGTCCCCAGGC
>NW_008824402.1:430496-431185 GCF_000699105.1 Pygoscelis adeliae | reverse complement strand
GGGTGGGGGGCGGGGGGCCTGGGCCAGGGGCGGGCGGGGGGGGGGGCAGGTGACCCCCCCCGGGCTGGTGCTTGGGGTGCAGCCGCTGAGCCTGGGGTTGGCCGGACCCCTGACCCCGGTGGGGCCACTGCAGCCCCCAGGCCGCCGGGCTGCGCTGGCTGTGGGAGCCCCAGGCTGAGCCACCAACCCACTGCTGGGCCTGGCTGGAGCCATCGTGGAGATGGGACGCGGTGCCGCCGGGCTCGGGCACCCTGTCCTGTCCCCAGTGCCACTGGGCTCGGGCACCCGAAAGGCGTGTAACCTGGGGCCATGTTCCTCCTTCCCGTGACTGGACCAGTACCCGTGCGGAGCTGGGAGAGCCAGAGCTGGTGCTGTGGGGAGGAGGGTGCCTGGCCGTGCCCGTCACCCTCGTGGAGTCGCTTTCGCTCACCGATCCGGCGGGGGGGCCCCCTGGCTGGGCTTGGTGCTGGGGGGTCTGACAAGCTCCGGTGCCAGTAAAGTGATAGGGGGACGTCAACCTGGGATGGGGACATCAGCCCGAGATAGGGACACCAGCACGGGATGGGGACGTCAGTCTGGGATGGGGACACCAGAATGGGCTGGGGCTCCTCAGCACCCATTCCCAGCGCTGTGGTGACCCCCCCCCCCCCCCCCGGCAAAGGGGTGCGGCCCCCCCCTCCCCCCTGGGG
>NW_008824402.1:428468-430471 GCF_000699105.1 Pygoscelis adeliae | reverse complement strand
GCAAAGGGGTGACAGCCCCCCTGTCACCTGTTGGGTGGCAGCCGGGGACGCCCTGCTCTGTCTTCCCACAGCCCTTTGCCCCCCCTGGGCAGGGGGAGAACCAGGCAGTGGCAAGGATGGGTCCCCAGAGACGGGGCAGCTGGGACCACGCTGGTTCTGCCTGCTGCCCCGTGTGTCCTCAGGGAAACCCCAGCTCATGTCACCAACCTGTCCCCAATGGGCAGGGTCTGTCCCCAAGTCCTAACCAAGCCCAGAGGAGTACCAGCCCCCAAAAACACACCCTGGGGAGCCGGGACCCACCAGAGCAGTTGGTGGCCGCAGGTGGTGACGAGGCCGATGACAGTGTGTGGGGAAACTGAGGCACGGGCTGCAGTCAGGTGGCAAATTGCCAACACTTGTGGATCCTCCTCAGACGCTCCCAGGTGACAAGATTGGCCACCAACCCGTCCCAGCAGGCTCCGACGGCTTCCCCGGTGCATTTGCTGGCACGGCCTGAGCCCTGCTCATCAGCAAGTGACTTCTAACGAGCTTTGCCTGGCCATGCTGCGGGGTCTGGGCGGCTTTATGGACATCGGGCACTGCTGCCAGATTAACTGCCCAGATTAGGGGTTGTTTGGGGGGAGAGGGGGCTGGAGGACCCCCCGGCACTCGGCACCCACCACCACCGCCACCGTCACGGGAAGTGACAATAACTGGAGAAAGCAGGATTTTCGTCAGCTGGGGTGAGAGGTCCCGGCTGAGCGGCACAGGGGGGGTTGGAGCTTTGCTCTGTCCCAGGGGGTCGGTGGCGATGTGGGGGGCAGGAGCTGGGGTGAAGCCACCTCTGCCTGCAGGACGTGGTCCCCCTGCACTGCTCCGAGCTTGCCTGGTCAATGCCCCACCCTAGCGCGTCCCCCGAACCTCCTGCAGCATCATCGCTGTCCCCCGGGACCTTTATGAGGGGTCTCCGGGTCACCTCATCTCGGTGCTGGGTTCCCATGAGTACCTGCAATGGCTGCATGTTGCTTCATCGCAGGGTCGCATCCTGCAAATCCCCTTCCCCAAAAGGCTTGGCAGTACGTCCTGGTGCCACCCTGGCTCCTGCCCTGCTGCCACCTGCAGTCACTGTGTGTCCCCATGTAAGCGCGGTGACACCATCCTCTGGCACCCACCGGTGCTTTGACCCGCTGTGATTTATGCCGCGGCTCCCACGGTTGGGGCCAGACTCAGCCATGCACCTGCTGTGGAAGCTGCCTTTCACTCCAGCTGTGCACCTTGGCAGGATTTGGCCACGGAGGGGACGAAGCTGGGAGCCCGGGTGCTGCCCTGCAGGCACCAGGGGTTGGGGTGCCCCAAGGCATTGCATGGGGAGGGGGCAGGTGGGGACAAGCCACCCATACCCAGGGCCAGCTGGGGCAGTGGGACTGGTGTCCTGGCCCTCTCACCACCGGGATGTGGGAATTGGGCTCCAAAGGTCTCGGCCGTGCTGTGGGGAGTGGGTTTGGGGTGGGAGCCAGCGCTTGAGTTAACGCCTCCCAGTATTTGCCTGGATTCCCTGGGTTCCTCACTCCCACAGAGGAGCGGAGGTGGGAGCTGGAGGAGCTGGGTTTGTGCTCATCCCCCCCATCCTCATCCTCAGCTCCCACTGGACACGGCCGTGGGGCCCGTGCGGATGCAGCCGGGCAGCGTCACCTCCGGCAGCGGAAACTCCCCCTGCTCAGGGCCGGGCGATAAGTCACGGCTTCTCCTCCACCCCTTTCCCCTCTTCTCACCTGCCCCTCACCCCTCTGTGCCCTCCCTCGCTGCTGGCCCCTGGGGACTTGGCTCCCCGTCAGGGTGTCCATCCCAGGGGATATGCACCGTGGGGTGGGCGATGGGGAAGGCAGGAGCCCTGACATCCTCACACAGGCTGCTCGCTCTGAGCAGGCGGGATGCTCGAGGGACGCTCGAGGGATGCTCGAGGGATGCTCGGGCTCCCCTCTGGGAAAGCCCGGCATCCTCTGGGTGTGATGGACCCACGGTGG
>NW_008824402.1:425785-427294 GCF_000699105.1 Pygoscelis adeliae | reverse complement strand
GCCGGGGTCGGGGGGGGGGGCACTGCCAGCCCCTGCCTGCCTCTTCCAGCCGCGCACGTAAGTGGCAGTCCTTGGTTATTTGGGGGCATCGGCATCAGGGACACACTTAGGGTTGTGGTGATAAACCCCAGGGACATGGCTCCCTCCGGGCCGTGTGTCACTTGAGGCTGGCAGCGGTGGCGGGCGGGCAGCCTGCCTGCTCACGCTCGGAGCGGGGACTGCTGCAACCCCCCAAGACCCGAGCAGGGAGGTATTTGCCAGCAGCCACTGCGGATTTACAGCTGACTGGAAAATCCAGTCATCCCATTAAGGGCTCCCCGCGGCTTTTGCTTTCCATTGCAAATACCCGGTTGTCCCAAGGAAAACACCCTTGGGGTGCCACCGGCGTTCCTGGGGCGAACGCTGCCGGGAAGAGTCCTGGCTGCAAGAGCAGCAGATTTATTTATTATACGAGGGATTATCGGGCTGAGGGGAGATCTCATCCCACTTGCCCAGGTAAGACCAGATGAAGAAGTTCTGCTTGTGGCGGGAATGGTCCATACCGGGGGGTTTTGTGGGGTTCAGCTGGGAATCAGAGCCATGAGTTGACCTTCCCGCACCCGGGTCATCACCCGAAGCAGTTTCGGCATCTAAAAATGCCCCAGCTTGGAGCTCAGCTGCTTTGCAGGGAGGGAGGCAGCGGTGGCACATCACCCCAGGCTCTGTGTCTCTGCTCTCGGGGTTAAAGCTCCTGCTTTGGGCCATGTTATGCCCAACCCTTTGCTGTGTCCCCAGCGTTACCCACCCCATGCTCCCTGCAGAGTTTTTTAAATCCTTAACCTGCTTTGCAGGGTAAAACATGACTTTTTTGGGTAGCCTGAAGACCCCGCTCTGCCTGCTGTGGGTGTTGGAAGGAGTGGACAGGCAGTGAGGGTCTCATCAATGAGCACCGGGAATGCCGGGGATGCACCACCCGTGCCGGGACGGGGAAAGACAAGCCCAGCTCCCCCCCGACCATCACACCGCACACGTACGCGTGCGAACGCAACAGCATCTGCTGAGTTAATGCATTTCGCAGCCCCGCTGTGCAGCTGCCTCTCCCCGCCGCCCCGCTCAGCAAAGCCAAAACGCGTCGGGGGCTTCCAGGTTTCAAGGGTTGAGGACTGGGGGGGCCGTTTCTGCACGGCGGTGGCAGAGGCAAACGCAGACGCTGCAACATCTGCTCTTGCTCAAAAATCCCGGGAACAAAGGGCCAGGTCCGTGATGCTGCAGGAACATGGGGCTAAATAAATGATGCAATCAGCTTCGGAGGGTTTTGGCCCAGACAGAAGTTTATCCGAATGTCACCCGTCCGAGCGCCTGCACCTGGGCTGTGGGGTGGCTCCTGGCCAAGGGCTTGATCCGGCCAGGACACGGCGCTGGGGGATCCTCGGCCCCACAGCAGCACCGAGGTTTTGGGGAGGTTTTGAAGCCCTCAGGAGGTACAATAGAAGATGTTGCTTTTTGGCCACGGTGCTGGATGCTGAAGCA
>NW_008824402.1:425374-425680 GCF_000699105.1 Pygoscelis adeliae | reverse complement strand
GCGCGGCAGACCCCCAAGCACACCCCAACCCCGCCTTCCGGGCGGACCTTTGCCGCAGGGGCATCTGGAGGAGGTTCAACGGTGCGTCCACCCCACGGCGGGGCAGCCCCACCTTGGTCCCCAAGGGTGCTGGGGACACTGGGGGATGACAGGCAGCGCTGCTGGGGGGACAGATGGCGCAGGCTCTGGACAGATGGCACCGGTCCCAGACAGGCAGCCGCAGGACGGAGGGGCCGTGTCACCCCGGACGAGCTGGGCTGGTCCCTGGGGCCTTGCTCTGCTGGCCCCGGGCTGGCGGCGGCGGGG
>NW_008824402.1:419651-423791 GCF_000699105.1 Pygoscelis adeliae | reverse complement strand
TGTTTTCCTCTGAAGGCTCCTTTCTGCCCCTTCTTCCTCTGTTTCTCTTGGGAAAGTTTTATGTCCCTTGTGTCACAAGGAGACTTTTCTTTGTCATCCTTCCCGAGCGTGCCGGGGAGGAGGCCGCACTGGAGCACAGCCAACTCTGAAGGCAGCTCGGGGCCGGATCCTGTGCAGGGCTGTGCAGTGCACACCGCAGCTTCGAGGGGCAGCCATGTCATGGCACCAGGATCTGTCCCTTGGCATGGGCTCAGCTCCTTGGGCAGTTCACACCCTGGGGTTCACCCCTGGGCTGCCCCCCTCCATCCTCACCCTTAAAAATGGAGGATGCTTTGCAGCCCCCGAGCATCTCCCCAGGGACATTCGGCATGGCCGGCTCTGCCGCAGCCCCCGGCACTCCTGTGCTGCCGGTCCCGTGAGCGTCTCAAGGATGGCTCCCAATTTACAGAGCTGCTCTGCAGCCCAGCACACCCAGGGAAGGATCCATGCTCCTTTATTCCTATTTATCAGCCTGGTTTCAGCTCCCTCACCCCTAGCAGAGGCCATGTCAGGGTGGGGAAACTGAGGCACGGAGAAGCAACAAGATGCCAGCAGAGGCTAAAGGGTTTAATACATTTTTGCATCACGAAGTATTCATGCTCAGACTCCTGCCACAATTATCTCAGGGGCAAGGGGCAGGGTTTCATCCCCAGCAGGGATCTCTCAGCTGCGAGAGATAAGAGAGAAACAAATTTAATCTGGTTTATAAAAGTCACCCTAAAAACACTTCGGGAACAGAGCAAAAGGCTTGCCGAGCCATTAGCTGTTCTCTTGAGGCCATGGGAGACCTGGAGGTTGGATCCCTCTGAGGCATCATGGAGGAGCTGGGGGCTTCAGCATAGCCGCAGCGCAGGGTGAGGAGCAGCGCAGCCCCCGCGGGGCTGGGAGGGCCAACAGCCAGCGGGAGCGGCTGTGTCCAGCTCTGCTCAGGTGATGGATGGCTCCAAAGCGGATCTGCTTCAATGCTGGGGATGCTCCAGTGACCCCTCACATGCAAAATGGGGACATGAAATGAGACTTGGGCTCCAGGTCCCTGTATTCATTTCTGGCTGCTAAAATTGCACATGTGAAATGCATTTGGACACTGGGCTGAGGAAGTAGCTCAAGCTCTGAGCACAACAGATGCCTCTTTGAAGGAGATGCCTTCAGGGATGTGCTGGGTTGTGTTTGTCCTGGGATGAAGGACACGGCTCGGCCAAGGCTGTTTCCTTTTCCTTCAATGTGAACACCCGTGTTTCTGCAGACGGCATCATCCGAATGGATCAGAAACCACCTCGTCTCTGGGCTTAAAGATCTTTAATTCAGGGAAAACTCGGGTTCAGCGCTGGAGCCAGTGGATACTGGCCCAGCACTCCAGACCTGAGCTCTGGAGGGGGGTGGGATGAACATCCTCCCCCCGGCCAGGAGACGAGCATCTCCGGCTGCCTAGGGAGGCTCAGCCCTGGTGCTCAGGCAGGGTTCTGCTGCCTGCAGCACTGCTACAGCTTCTCCAAAATAACCCCTGGTGCTAAAATACCTTGTGTGTATTTGCTGCTTTCCACCACCACGGGACCCACCGATCCCAAGCTGGTACCTGGGGAGGGGACGGGGCCAAAAACCCACCCAGTGACTGTCCTAAAGTTAAGGCATCAGGTGCAAACTTCTGGTGCTCACGTTACCTGGAGGGCGAGCAGCAGCTGGTTCCCGAGAGCTGCTCTGGGGACACGGAGGCCCTGCGGCTGGGTTGCATTAAAGGAGAAAGTCGTTTCCCTTTTGAGCTAATTTCAAAGGAGCCGCCTGTGTCTATCTAGGTCAAGCCATAACCTGCTTTAGCCAGGCAAAGCGGCGGCAGGACGCCAGCGTGACGCAGCGTGACGCAGCGTGACGTGGCACTCGCCTGCTCCCCTGCCGCCGCGGCACGCGGGGCACATGCTGGGGGGGAGCCGGTCCCTGGGGGCAGAGTTTGGATGGGGTAGAAATCAATCTGGAGGCAAATGAAGAATTTGTTTGGAAGAAGAATGGGCCGAATCTCTCCCAGGAATGGTTTTAGTCTGTAAAATGACAGGATGAGTAGGAGGGCTGCTTGGCACAGGAGCGGCTCCTCCTGGGGCTGATGGAGGGAAATAGGGACTTGGTGGGAGCTGCTTTGGTTTATCCCTTTGGTGGCATCCCTGGGTGCGGGACTCCAGCCCGAGGGTCCGGCTGGTGTCACAGCCTGGGGGAGCGGGGCCGCATCCACATCTCCCCTTGCCCACCCCCGGCATCTCTAAAGCGGGGTGAAGCCCGAGGATGGGTCATCCATGCTTAGCTGGGCGCAGTGAAGCGATGGGTGTCCTCGGAGACCTCCAAGGTGTGTGCTGCAGGGAGGGGACGGCTCCGAAGCCCGGCTCCCAGCAGGCATTGGCATCTCCTGGGAAACCTCAACCCTGCGAGCACAAGAGGAGGATTGAATTTTTTGTGGCCAACGTGGCAGCTTTGGCTTCTGCTGCAGCTGCGGCATCGCAGCGAAGTGGCCGCTGGTGGGCTCAGAGGGGAGAAATGGAAGTTGTGTCCACAAGAGAGAAATCCAAAGTGAATAGACTAGAAAAAAAAAAAAATCTATAAAACCTGGTTACAGCCCTGATGCCACGTGCCTGGTGAGCAGGCAGGGCTGGAGGGGTGCTGCATGCTGATGATGCTCAGATGGTGCTGGTGAAGGTAAGGTCATAGCATAAAACTAGACAAATTTTTTTTGCCTCTGAGTTTGTTGAAGAGGAGCTCAGGACTGGCTTTATGGAGGCAGGGGCAGATGATCTCCCTCTGTGTTAGGAGAAAACCCACCAGCAGCAGCCCCTGGGGCTGGAGGTGTTTGTGCAAGGGACTTTGAGGGTGAAATAGGTGAGTTGGCACCAGTGATCTAATCACTCATGTCCGTGAGGCTGGAGCTTTGCTGGCTCTTGACCCCATCCTGGGCATCCTCGCGCTTACAGGGAGGAAGGTTGACCCCATTTGCGTTTGCACAAGGTATTTTGCAGCTCAAGGCTGCAAACTGCTCTGCCCCCAGGCACAGCGCTCCTGGGGCAAGGGACTGGGTTAAAGGGAGTGAAAAAAAGTGCAAAATTGGGGTTTGTAAGTGTGGGTTGTGGGGCACAACCTGGGAAAAGGCTGAAGGGCTGAGGGGAGCCGGTTGCTGCTGATATTCTCTGCTGGGTGGGCTGCAAAGGGGCGATTGGGAGCGTTGTGCCCCTGGGGATGTGCTGGTCTCCAGCTCCTGGCTGGTGCTGGGTGCTGGGTGCTGAGCCCTGTCCTCCTTGCTGCCACAAGTGACCTTTGTGTGTGCAAGGAAATTTTGCGGGTGCAGGGAAAGCCCCACACGGCCCCCGCCTGGCTCCTGCCGCCCGCCCCGCAGCACCCTTGGGTGCGGGCTGGTGCCAGCATGGGGCCCCTCACTGGGGGCTGTGGTTGCCCACCAGGGCCGGATCCAGACCTATTTGCCAGCGTGGGGGTGGCAGAGCCCCAATGCCTGTCTCCATCTCACCCCACGCAGCGGCTCGGGGATGGATCTGTCCCAGAGACCCCCCCGAGAGCCTTGTCCCAGGGCTTCCTCCGTCCACCGGTGCCGTGACTCGGGGCCATGACCATGGTGAGCCGAGGCAGAGATGTCTCAGCCAGGAAGCGGGGAGCGAGAAAACACCCCCAGCCGCTTCAAAGGCTTCAGCGAGAGCAAGCCCAGAGCTGTGTGTGTCGGTTCCCTCTTCCCTTTAATTAAAACTGCCTTGAAAAGACCTTTGTAGTTCCTGGCTGGCGCTGGAGTCAGCGCTGCGATGCCTAGATCTGGTCCGCTGCATCAGCCCTTCTCCCCGTGACCCACGGCTCTGCTGATCAAGTGATCCAGCTCATGTGGGTCTGGCAAAAGGGAATTTGGGTGTGTTCACCCGAGCACTGCCTGTGGCAGGGACCAAGCCCCCCCCGGGGGGGGGGGGGCCCCGGGGGGGGGGTGCCCCCCCCCTGCCAGCCCTTTCCAGGGTTCCCCAGGCTGCCGGGCCCCCCGGCGCCAGCCGGTGGGAGCCGGGTCCTCCCAGCCGCTGGCCACGCGGTGGCCGCCCCGGCCCCCGGCCACCGGGGGCGCGGGCGCGCCGCGGG
>NW_008824402.1:417821-419471 GCF_000699105.1 Pygoscelis adeliae | reverse complement strand
GCCAGGCTGCAGGCCCCGGGCTGCAAACAGAGCAGCTTGTGTGCAGCCCCGTACCTGGGCAGCAGCGTCCCCCCAGCCCGCCAGGAACGGCTTCGTTCGGCTCCAGCACAGCCCCGAACGCGCTTGCTGGAGCGGCCGCACAAAGACCCGCTTGTGCTCGCTGCACCCACCCGGCCCTAAGCCAGCGCCGGGGGAGAGGAACCCCCCCGTGGGTGATGGGGACCGCGAGTGGCTGACCTGAGCTGATAGTCCCCCCTAGGATGCTCGGGGACCCTAAAAAGCTTTTGCTCCCCTCCCCGGAGGTTTTCCTTCAAGGAGGCTGAGCGAAACTGCTGGAGCGACCCATGAAATGTGTGTCCCAGGAGATTTGTGGCACCCAGCACCCATTTGCCTTTCAGTTCGCTGCGGCTGTACCGGGGCGAGGGGTCAGAGGTTGGCACAGACGCCTGTGGAGCCACATCTCCCCGTCTTTCTAGAAACCACTCCATCCTCTGGAGAAAACCTTTTTTTTTTTTTGAGTTTTGAGTTTTTTTTCCAGAGAGCTGAAGGCAGGAGGTGGTTGGAGATGGAGCTTTGCTCCATGGCTGATTTTCTTGCTGAGCTCTGCTCTGCCCTGCCTGGGCAAAGCCTGCAGGAGGGATGAGCTTCTCCACTTGCTGCGACCGTGCCGACGTCTCTGTCACTGGTGGTGGCAAAGACGGCCCTGCCTGCCCACGGGTGCTTTGGGCGGGATGGGGCGGTGCGCCGAGCCCCCGTCCTCATCTGCATGGAGTGAAACGCCAAGGAAAGGGGACACAGGGCACCATCTGGGTGGTGGTGCCAGGGAGAGTCACTGTGGGGCACAATGAGAGCAGGAGCATGGAGAGATGGGGTGGTTGGCACCACGTGGGGGCGGGATGTTGGGGATGGGGAGGGCAGAGATGGGGCTCAGACACCAGTAATGGCCTGAGGAATGGGGTGACACAGCTGGTCCTCGTGCCACTGGAAGGTGGTCTTGGGTAATCAGGAGATGGTCTCAGGTGGCTGGGAGATGGTCTTAGGTGACCAGGAATTGGTCTTGGATGGCCAGGAGATGGTCTTGGGTGACCAGGAGATGGCCTTAGGTGGCCAGGAGATGGCCTCAGGTGTCTGGGAGATCGTCTTGGGTGGCCAGGAGATGGTCTTGGATGACCAGGAGATGGTCTCAGTTGACCAGGAGGTGGTTTTGGGAACCAGGAGATGGTTTTGGGTGGCCAAGAGGGGCCCATCCTGCCTGTGGTGCAGCCCTACCTGGTGAGGGTCTGTGCCCATATGGCCTTGCTGCAGTGACCTGCCATAGGGACCTGGGGACACAGGGATGGGGCTGCACAGGGTCCCTGGGGGAGGATGTCACATGTGCCCTGGCCCTGTGGATCCCTGTGGGGGGACATCACGTATGTCCTCACCCTGAGGTGTGGGATGCAGCGTCCTCCTCCCAGGATGGGGACATTGATCACCCACGGTCAGTGGGGGCCAAGACCAGGGTCCGGTGTGGCTGAGGGGATGTGGGTGCCCCCCCATGCCCAACCACTTGCTGTGCCAGGCCCTGCTCAAACATCCTCTCCCCCCACAGCCTCGCCGGCAGCCACCTCGCCAGGATGAACGGGCCGGCCAACGTCAACCCTGCCGGCC
>NW_008824402.1:415874-416802 GCF_000699105.1 Pygoscelis adeliae | reverse complement strand
CGCTCCCGCCCGGAGGCTGCCGCGACGGTGCCAGGGGGCAGAGGCTCATGCCGGACCTCAGACCCCCACGGCCCTGTCCCGGAACACAGCCGGAGGCTGGGGCTGGAGGTCGGTGGGGCGGCAGGGGGGAACCCCCACATAGGAGGTGCCCCAGCTCCCCTGGGAACGGCACGGCTGCAGCTGCCATGTCCGGTGACCCCCGTGGCCAAAAAACTACACCCAGCGGCGTGGCCTCACCTGGGCACAGGAGCCACGTCGGCATCCCCTACTGCGGCTCTGGCACGGGGGGACCATCCCCTCCAGTGACGCCGCCGGGACATCGCTCTGCTTGGCTCCTTTCCCTCCTCTTCCCAGTTTCCCGGCGAGCTCCAGGAATGACCCATTTCCAAGAAGCCGGCAGAGAGCTGGAGCGGAGGCGGGTGCCGTGGCACCGCTGGCTCCCCGCACCCACCGTGGGGACACCCCCTTTCTCGGGGGGTGAATGAGCCCAAGTGCAAGCTCCTCGCTGCAATGTTGGGGACGCCCCAGTCCCCTCCGGTGCTTGCTTTTGGGGGGAGATTTTGGGGGGCGGTGGCTGCTGGAGGGGATGCTGGGGCGGTGGTTGCCAGGGCAGCGGCAGCGGAGGATGGCGGGATGCTCCAGGGATGTGCAGGGAAGGGGAAAAAAAAGAGCCGGGAGCTTCACCGGGTGATTCGAAGGGACAGAATTCGGTCAGAGCCGCGGTGGCTCCCGGCACAGCCCGGCTTTGCAGCAGGGTCCCGTCACCACTGCCGCGCAGCCAGAGGGTAATGGGGTTCAATGCTGAGCCCCGATTTGGGAAGCACCAAAGCCGGCGGCGAGCGGGAGGATTTTCTGGGAGAAAGCAGGAGGGGAGCGAGCCGGGCTGGCGTGCTCCCAGCGCAGCTGCCCTGCTCGCCTGGGGGGGCGG